>NC_090272.1:51887500-52212500 GCF_040414725.1 Anabrus simplex | reverse complement strand
AGATTACATACTTTTGATATTATTGATTCAAAAGTTATTTCATTAACATAATGTAGGTTTGGCTCCATGGCTGAATGGTTAGCGTGCTGACCTTTGCTCCAAGTGGTCACGGCTTCGATTCCCGGCCGGATCGGGGATTTTAACCTTAAATAGTTAAATTCTCTGGCTTGGGGAGCGGGTGTTTGTGATGTCTTCAACATTATAATTCATCATACGTAGGATCCCATCCGTAGAGACCCGCAGGTCGCCTATAGGCACCAATTCGGAAGACCAGCACCAGACCTCTCCGCATGCCATGTTGTTTGAGCATAGACTGGTTTGATGCAACGCTCCATGTCACCCTACCCTGTGCTAATCACATCATGTCTACGTAACTGCTGCATCCTACATCTCGTCTAATCTGCTTGTCAAATCCATACCTTGGTCCACCCCTACCGTTCTTTTTTTTTTTTGTTGCTTTACGTCGCACCGACATAGATACGTCTTATGGCGACGATAGGATAGGAGAGGCCTGGGAGTGGGAAGGAAGCGGCCGTGGCCTTAATTAAGGTACAGCCCCAGCATTCGCCTGGTGTGAAAATGGGAAACCACGGAAAACCCTTTTCAGGGCTGCCGACAGTGGGCTTCGAACCTACTATCTCCCGAATACTGGATACTGGCCGTACTTAAGTGACTGCAGCTATCGAGCTCGGTACCTACCGTTCTTACCGCCGGCACTTCCCTGAAGGACAAGGACAAACTGAACAAGTCCTGGCTGTCGTAAGATTTGTCCTATCTCTCTTCTTCTCGTCAAATTTCGCCAAATCGTTCTCCACTCGATTCGATTCAGTATCTCTTCATTCATGATTCGATCTATTCACCTCACCTTTAGCATTCTTCTGTAACACCACATTTCAAAAGCTTCTTTTTTCTTTCTTCATGAGCTAGTTATCCTCCATGTTTCACTTCCATACAATGCCAAGCTCCATACGGAAATCTTCAAAAACATCTTTCTAATTCCTATATTAATGTTCGAAGTGAGCAAATTTCTTTTCTTGAGAAAGGCCTTGCTTGCTTGCTTGCTTGTGCTAGTCCGCATTTTCTGTCCTCCTCACTCTTACCATCCCCAGTAACAATATTCATCTACGCCAACCGAGCTGGATAGCTGCAGTCGCTTAAGTGCGGCCAGTATCCAGTATTCGGGAGATAGTAGGTTCGAATCCCACTGTCGGCAGCCCTGAAGATGGTTTTCCGTGGTTTCCCATTTTCACACCAGGCAAATGCTGGGGCTGTACCCACGGCCGCTTCCTTCCCACTCCTAGCCCTTCCCTGTCCCATCGTCGCAATAAGACCTATCTGTGTCGGTGCGACGTAAAAGCAAGTAAAAAGCAACTAGCATCTACGCCAATATACAACCTGTGACAAAGTTTGATGAATAGTCCTGTACTATCAACATAGATGAACAATTCATGACAATGACCTTACTGTCCTTCGAAATAGTCCTTTCCCATAATTATGCATTGCTGAGATTGGCGATACATGTCCTGGAAACTTTGCAAGAGGGCTTCCTTTGAGATGGTGTCCAAAGGCTCGTCACGTTTCGTTGGATGTCAGGAATATCTTCAAATCTCTTTCCTTTCAAAGCGAGTTTGAGTCGAGGGAATAGGATGAAGTCTGGAAGATTGAGATCTGGCGAGTATGGGGGTGTTCAAGTTGCACAACCCCCTGTTTTGCCATGAACTGTTTGACGATATTGGCTGTGTCTGGGTGAGCGTTGTCATGGACAAAAAACCATGAACCTTGTTGTGCGTTCTGGGGTCGTACCCTGCATAGACATTTCATAAAACGGGTCATAATTTCAATGTACCGTGCAGCATTCAGTGTCGTTCCCTCAGGTAGAAATTCCTTGTGGATAATGCCTTGACTATCGAAAAAGGTGATGATCATCGTTTTGATGCGTGACTTTTCGGCTTTGACCTTTTTCCGACGAGGGGGTCCCGGAGAACGCCATTCCATGCGTTGCCATTTCGTTTCAGGGTCGTACTTGAGACACTAGGTTTCATCCTCAGTGACGATGCAGTTCAAGAAATTTGGTGTCACATCCGCTGTTTCGAGAAAATCCTGTGAAGCCTCTAAACGTGCCTGCTTCTGATCGTCAGTCAAGTGATGTGGCACAAGATGAGAACACGTGTTCCTCTTAAAACAAAACTGTACCGTACATTGATCTGTTGATCAGTCCGGCTCCGTGGCTAAATGGTTAGCGTGCTGGCCTTTGGTCACAGAGGTCCCGGGTTCGATTCCCGCCAGCGTTAGGAATTTTAACCATAATTAGTTAATTTCGCTGACATGGGGGCTGGGTGTATCTGTCGTCTTCATCATCATTTCATCCTCATCCCGACGCGAGGTCGCCCACGGGAGTCGAATTAAAAGACCTACATCTGGCGAGCCGAACTTGTCCTCGGACACTCCCGGCACTAAAAGCCATACGCCATTTCATTTCATATGTTGATCCCTCATGTTCCTGTTCGCAGTTCAGAACCAACGCACTAAACACGCACTGTGTCAAACAGGTCTTACACGGCACACACACGATGTTCAACTGAACAACGTTGGGAGCAGGTGGTCAAAACCTGCTGCTACGCAGGTGCAGTGTTGCGTGTCGCCAGTGTTGCCGGATCGACCGTTCTGATTTCATTCACCGAACTTTATTGTCACAGGTTGTATTATTATATTAAAATTGTAAAATGTTACAGGGATCACCCTGTATGAGGATTAGGTTTCCCTTATGTGTGTATTCATTTCAGTGTATTAACACTAATCTGTTACGGGTGGTCTGATTAGGAATCACAAGCTCTAACTCACCGAGCAATTTGCACCACTATGTTAGTTCGACAGGCAACTACCGGCTGAAGGTAAGGTAAGGGTGTATTCTGCCCGAAGGCAGGTCTGAACCTCCGCAGAGGACTGCCTGAGCAGGAGTTTACGTACGGTGGGGTGGCCAGTTCCTTTCCGCTCCTCCATTCCCTTACCCCCACCAACAGCGCGTGGCAACCCATCCAAATCTTAACTGTCATAGTACGCCTGCTAGTCAATGGTGGTGATTCTTGTTCCAATGATGTGGGAAGTGAAGGATAAGGCGAAAATCAGATAAACAAAAGTAAAGAGAAATGGAAGTGACAAGTGGTTATATCTTATACAGCCTACTTCACGACCTTATTTCAGAACGCTTTATCTTGATACGATTAATATTCACCCAATATTTCAGACTACTTCAAGCACACAGAGGTGGTATAATAATAATTTTACACCACACTAACCAATAATACTTTTACCTACGTGATTATAAATGAGGGGCTGTCTACGGGTGACATAGCAGCCAAGAGTAATGTGCAACAAGATTCGTCGTGCCGACCACACGACACCTCGTAATCTGCAGGCCTTCCGGCTGAGCAGCGGTCGCTTGGTAGGCCATGGTCCTTCAGGGCTCTTGTGCCATGGGGTTCGGTTTGGTTTAATTACTTTTACGGTTTTTGGAGACGGTTCGGTGCCGAAATGTTGTCCCGCAGGAGTTCTTATAGGTGTCAGTAAATCTACCGACACGAGGCTGACATATTAGAGCACCTTCAAATACCACCGGACTGAGCCAGAATCGAACCTGCCAAGTTGGGATCAGCTCAGAGCTCTACCGTGTGACTTACTCAGCCCCGACTATAAATGACGTAGCAATTTATTTGTTAATTGTCAATGAAGGAAGTGGCTTTCACTGATATTGTATCTTTGCAGCCATTACTCTAAGGTTTCTATCTCCCGAGCTTTGCAAACAGACAGATTGAACTCCCAAATGGGCTATCAAGCTCTTTATCAAGCTGAAAGTTGAGAAAGGAACTTCCTAAGAGACCACTGGGGGGATCGGATCTTAATCACAAATCACGTCTCTGACTGCAACAACATTACTGCCACAGGAGATTAAAGAAAAGTCCTTGCTAGGCTAGCAACAAAATAAGTATTCGCTGTCTGAAATGCTGCATCATTCCATCTCATTTCGACTGTAAAATTATATATTTATTTATTTATTTATTTATTTATTTATTTATTTATTTATTTATTTATTTATTTATTTATTTATTTTTCTTTATTTATTTGTTTATTTATTTGTTTATTTATTTATTTATTTGTTTATTTATTTGTTTATTTATTTGTTTATTTATTTGTTTATTTGTTTATTTGTTTATTTATTTGTTTATTTGTTTATTTATTTATTTATTTATTTGTTTATTTATTTATTTATTTGTTTATTTATTTATTTATTTATTTATTTATTTATTTATTTATTTATTTATTTATTTATTTATTTATTTATTTATTTATTTATTTATTTATTTATTTATTTATTTATTTATTTATTTATTTATTTATTTATTTCGATACAGCCAACAGTGGACTACTGTTACACAAGCCTCCTCTCTTTCTTAGTCTTACATCTTTTTGTTTACATGGTAACCAGTTCAGCCTTTCCCCCCTTTTTAGCCGTTCTTCCGCCAAGATGTTCCGCGGTTTAGCAGGCTCTTTCTCTGGATCATCACTCAATCCCGCAACTTTCTTCCTAGAGATGGACCTCTCCATTATGTCCTCTGGTTTTATAACACTTATCCGCTTGTGTCTGTGCGCCTCCTTCAAACAGCGCCGATAATTTTTCAATTTTTCCTGGAAAGTGAGCAGTTTGTGCGCCAATCTCTCCGGGTTCGTTCTCTTCAGGTGACCATAAAAGGTTAACCTTCATTCCTTCATAACGACGGTGATCTTTTCGATTCTTCTCGCATACCGTTCCTTGTTTGACCTCAGGTGGAAGACACTTTCTTACGACCCAAATATTTCTGAAGAACTTCCTTTCCATTCTCTCAACCAACATATCACCTATTTTTGCTAGTGTTTCCACAGCAAAAAGACATGCCGGTCTGACTGCTACGCAGTAGTGTCCCAGTTTATTATTACTAATACTGTTATTACTGTCCGCCTCTGTGGTGTAGTCGTTAGTGTAATTAACTGCCACCCCCGGAAGCCCGGGTGCGATTCCCGGCTCTGCCACGAAATTTGAAAAGTGGTATGAGGGCTGGAACGGGAACCACTCAGCCTCAGGAGGTCACCTGAGTAGAGGTGGGTTCGATTCCCACCTCAGTCATCCTCAAAGTGGTTTTCCGTGGTTTCCGACTTCTCCTCCAGGCAAATGCAGGGATCGTACCTAACTTAAGGCCACGGCCGCTTCCTTTCCTCGTCCTTGTCCATCCCTTCCAATCTTCCCATTCCCCCTGCCCCACAAGGCCCCTGTTCAGCATAGCCTGGGCGAGGTACTGGTCTTCCTTCCCAGGTGTATCCCTACGACCCAGGACACTCTCTCGGGGTGGTAGATGTGGGATCCTCCGTTGAGTCCGAGGGAGAATCAACCCTGGAGGGTAAACAGTTAAAGAAAAATTATTATTATTATTATTATTATTATTATTATTATTATTATTATTATTATTATTATTATTATTATTATTATTATTTAGATAAGTTTGTAATTAGGGTCTCCGCAGGATATATTTAATCGTATCGTTTGGCTTTTGTCATACATATGGAATATTTCTCCGGTCCCGCAGTGTAGAGGTAGCGAGCTTGCCCCTTACCAGAAGGCCTCGGGATAAATTCCCCGCCAGGCATGGGATTTTTACCTGGATGTGAGGGCTGGTCCGAGGTCCACTCAGCCTATGTGATTACAGTTGTGGATCTATCTGACGGTGAAATTGCGGCACTGGTCTAGAAAGGCAATAATAACGGCCGAGACAATTCGTCGTGCTGACCATATGACACCTCATAATCTGCAGGCCTACGGATTGAGCAGCTGTCGCTTGGTAGGCCATGGCTCTTCGTGGCTTTATCGCGCCGTGGGAAAAGTGGATTATTCCGGGTATTTTTTTTTCTATATTTGAACTGTCTGTAGCACCTTTTTTCTCTTCAAAAATTATTAACATCTGACGGATCTGAAACTCCCTGTTATTCGCCCTTGGAAACGTGACCGGCTGTGAGAATATGAGGGACTGTGACAGCTGAACGACTCAGGACAAATATTAGGTTTTTTCGCAATGCTTTCAGAGTGAATCTTGTGAAGATTAGTACATTTCAAAATGATCTTAAAATGTTCCTGGGGAAGGCGAGGTAGGGTAAGTTGTGAGGGAGGCCGACTGACAGGGGCCGCAGATTGCTGCTGACGTTGCTGATTGCAGGCAGGTCGCCGTGTCAGCCGAGTTTGGTGACAGTAACGAGGGTTGGCATCACCTAATACATCACACCAGTCCCTTAAGAAGAGCACAAGTCGTTTTACTACTATAGTGTGTGTTAACATTCTCCACCCTGCCGCTTAGTGAACGTACAAATTTTTATTATTATTATTATTATTATTATTATTATTATTATTATTATTATTATTATTATTATTATTATTATTGTTGTTGTTGTTGTTACGTAGTTATCCGTGGTAGTTAGAGGTGAAAGAAGGTGTGGGCGGGAATAGGTCTCAACTACAGAATTAAAGTTAATTTAAAACTTTAACAAAGGTTATATTTTCTTTTCAAAATCAACAAATGACAACAAATAACAAAAGTGTAACAGGTACCAAGTAGCAGATCAACAATTTAAGAAGTTACAGATTACAGTCGTTACAAGATTTGGGCTTCGAGCCCCAAGTTTAATTCCTGAGCTCTGAGCACACAACCACCATAGCTGAAGGGCAGAAAACCCCTAAGTACGAGGAGCACTTGCTCCTAATTACAATGTTAAGAGAAAAAGAGCAGACCCGCTCTCAATTTTACAAGCCTATCAAAGGCTACAACAAACTTCCTTACTATCTGCCCTTAAGGCACACAAGGAAACAGGGGTAACTAGTACCCAATCTACAGGGCCTTCGCAGGAAGGAAAACAAAACAAATGGGTTAAGTAAATGGCCCAAAATACAAAACGAATGGAGGCGATAACTTGCACTCCTACACCAAGTTTTGTCTAAAAACTATGTGGCGCTAGGCCGATCATACAGGGGTTAATCCCAAGCTAGGGAGGTGACACGTATGAGAAAACTTTACTACATAAAGAAGAGCAGAACGATTATGACAGCGTAGCCACCTCCTTTTTCAAAAATGAAGGGCAGTTAGAGAGGGTGAAGCACTCTCTATCCCCGCTTTACAGATTTGTAATTTATAGTTAGACAGAAAAGAATTTACATTTTAAGAAGGTAGGTTACATACTAAAGGTTTCGAACCCTCCCCGAGAGTTAAACTGCCGAGCTAGCAAGAAATAAAGATCTTAACAGGCCATTACCTTGTAGATGAACTGCCGCTTGAAGAAAGAGGCGCTTCCCGCCCCCTGCTACATATTCACACACTAAGAGAGATGTTACTGAAGTGGCCCGGAGACAAGAAAATCAGCAGTTTTTATACCCTCGTGGAAAATTCGAGACCTTTCAAGAATGAAGAGACACACTCCTTCAACTTTATTGGTAGACTAGGAATTACACATGGAAACCTGAGGAAGAAAGCTATGATTGGAGGATAATTAATTACAGAAATTACTGATTGGTTAAATTCAAAACTGGCGGAAAGAGAAGGGTTATACTGCCAACCCAAAAAAGGAATGAAAGAAATTTAACAAAGAACAAAGTTATGAATACCAAATTTCTTCAAAAAACAATTCCTTCACTTCGCACTAGGGTGCATAATTATAGTTCTTAGGCAGTGACATCTAGAAGAGGACGTCCACACTTCTTGCCAGATAGTAAACAAAAACACGTCGGAATAGACACATTTCAGAAAATTTCAAAATTACACCATTTACCGTAGTGACATCTTTTAAGAAATAGTAGAATTAGTTCAGTTTTCAAGGTTCCAAACTTCTCTTGTAGAGGAGTTTAAATTGGCGCAATATTTGAACTAGCGACGTGGAGGTGTACCTCCCGGTACAATTATTATTATTTCGTATCGACCTACTAAGGACCACGATATTTCAGCTGTCTTCCCTGAGCTTTCATCTTCGTCCTGTGATCCTTCATTCGTTGCCGGTATTACTCTTTTCTTTCCTCTGTCCAGGTCTGTCTCTTCTTCAACTTCAGCCTTCCTTGAAAACTCTGGTGGTCTTTTGGTTTCCTCCTGAGTGAGTTGTGCTTTTCTATATCTTCATAAGCGATCCCCATCTCCTTTATATCCCTTTCCAACTCCTTGAACCAAGTTGGCTCGAACTTCTCGTCTTTAAAAATAGGTAAAAAAAATTTGATTCGATTATCGTGTTAGTTTCATTCTTAGTAAGTGACCGTAAAATGGAATTCTCCTTCTCCGCATGATATCAGAGATCTTCTGGACATGAGTATACAGCTCATGGTTATACAGACGTCTATATTCATCTTTGTACTTAACTGGACCAAGAATTTTCCTTAAGATCTTTCTTTCTTTCTTTCTTTCTTTCTTTCTTTCTTTCTTTCTTTCTTTCTTTCTTTAGTTTCCAGTTTTTCTACGTGGTCTTTCTTGTTCATAGCAAGGCATTACGCTGCATACAAAGCCTCTGGTCTTACGACAATGCAATAATGTCTGAGTTTTGATTTCAAGGATATGGACTTTTGTTGCAAACTTATTTGGTCACTTAATAAGCCATTTCCATTTTATTCATTCGCGACACGAAAGCTTCTTTTTCAGATATGTTTGGTTCTGTGCGCTCGCCAAGATATTTAAACACACCTGTCTGTTTGATTGCCCCCTGTATTATTATTATTATTATTATTATTATTATTATTATTATTATTATTATTATTATTATTATTATTATTCAGCATTCGGTGCATAGGGCCATAGATTTGATTCTCGTACGCATCGGGGATCTTATACGCATTTGGTTCATTTCCCCGGCTCTGACAAGGGAACATCCACAATGGTGAAGTCGCCGATCGCGATGAAACTTAGCAAACACATTGAGGTATATGTAAAAACAATGCCAGCATAAATTTTAGGCGCCAACATTCATTAGCGCGTTAACTAAGGGGCCTAAAATTTGCGACATTTCAAGTTCCGCGCGAACAGAGATGAATTCCTCCTGACCAATGCTTAGCCGGAACACTGCTTTGTGCCACACCTCTGCTCCTCCTCCCCTCCGCCCCGCGTGGTTCAGCACCACTCGTTTCCCTCTCCCCGCGCTGCCGTCTGCTTAGCTGTCGAACAGAACCTGTGCTACACTGCGTACGCTATCAGCCTTCCTCATAGCTCTCGCTTGGAATTTCCACATTGTATAGGCAGTTTACATTTTATGAAATATTTATGAAAACGTTTGCGACGAGTCCTTAAGGGCAATGTCACTCTAAATGACACTACCGACAGCTTCAAGGTGTTTCAGACGTAAATAATAATTTAAGCCTAGGTCGGACGCGGTACCTTATACCAGGTTTGTCCACGCCCGATGGTGCTTAACTCGGGGTTGTACCCACGAATTGACAACCCACCGGAATTAGCAGGAATGAAAATATAACATTTGCATAAAATATGAGTAAATACGTTCAGGTTATTTATTATCATTATGTGTGAAACGGAACGTGATTTAAAGGATTTCAATAATTATAGTACGTAAAGAAGCAAAATATAGCGCCGGTCTCGTTCCACAGCCAAGCAGCCGGCAAGCGCGAGGAGAAGGGAGGGGAACGTGCCGGGGAGAACCTCTTGGAGGGTAAAAGGCGGTGCAGAGGGTGTGTCTCCAGACGGAGAGTGTATGTGTCGGCTTAGCATTGGCCAGCAGGTATTCATCGCTGATCGCGCGGAACTTGAAATGTCGCAACTTTTAGGCCCCTTAGGTAACGTGCTAATGAATGTTGGCGCCTAAAATTGATGCTGGCATTGTTTTTGCATGTACCTCAATGTGTTTTCTAAGTTTCATCGCGATCGGCGACTTCACCATTGTGGATGTTCCCTTGTGAGACTGAGTGTTTGTGAACGTCGTAATACACATGTTCATTAACATAGGAGGAATTCCGCTATCAAACACCACAGAAACATGCAATAGTGAATACATCCCCCCCTGCACAGGGTTGGTGTCGGGAAGGGCATCGGGCCGTACAACTGGGCTTATTGTATAGACTCTAAGAAAGATAATGAGTACCCCGAGCTCGATAGCTGCAGTCGCTTAAGTGCGGCCAGTATCCAGTATTCGGGAGATAGTAGGTTCGAATCCCACTGTCGGCAGCCCTGAAGATGGTTTTCCGTGGTTTCCCATTTTCACACCAGGCAAATGCTGGGGATGTACCTTAATTAAGGCCACGGCCACTTCCTTCCCACTCCTAGCCCTTTCCTGTCCCATCGTCGCCATAAGACATATCTGTGTCGGTGCGACGTAAAGCAACTAGCAGTAGCAGATAATGAGTACATGATATTGCAAGTCCCCCTGCATTTAATATTTTATCAAACTTAATTTTAATTATCATCAAAATATATAGGGCGAGTTCCCATTTTCACATTAAGCAAATGCTGGAGCTGTAACTTAATAAAGGCCACGTCCGCTTCCTTATAATTCCGAGGCCTTTCCTATCCCATTATCGCCATAATACCTGTCTGTGTCGGTGCGACGTAAAGCAACTTGTAAAAAATGTTCCATGCGCTCATTTAGCAGCCGGCTTCCTCCCGGGTAAATACTCCAAAGGTAAAATAGTGGATGGGATGGAGAGCTGCATCCAACCAGTCTATGGACTGATAACCCATACAACAACAACAACAACAATAACCTTTAGTGTGGATCCCTAGATAATCGAAAAAAGGGGTCAGAAAAGAATCTTTTTATTATTATTATTATTATTATTATTATTATTATTATTATTATTATTATTATTATTATTATTATTATTATTATTATTATCATCACGGGACCTCCGTGGCTCAGGCGGCAGCGCGCCGGCCTCTCACCGCTGGGTTCCGTGGTTCAAATCCTGGTCACTCCGTGTGAGATTTGTGCTGGACAAAGCGGAGGCGGGACAGTTTTTCTCCGGGTACTGCGGTTTTCCCTGCCGTCTTTCATTCCAGCAACACTCTTCAATATCATTTTATTTCATCTGTCATTCATTCATCATTGCCCCAGAAAAGTGCGACAGGCTTCGGCAGCCGGCACAATTCCTATCCCCGCCGCTAGATGGGGTCTTCATTCATTCCATTCCTGACGCGGTCGAATGACTGGAAACAGGATGTGGGTTATCACTTTCATTATTATTATTATTATTATTATTATTATTATTATTATTATTATTATTATTATTATTATTATTATTATTATTTATTCTAGTCCCGTCGGCCGAAAAAAATTCACCATATAGATTGCGTGCCAAAAGCCTGGATTAAATTCAAAACCTCTCGGCGGTGTCCATATGAAGTGGGGGCTTATGACGCTGTTATGGTGAGTCGTCCGTCGGATGGAGACGTTAATCCTTGAGCAGACCCCTTGGCGCTATTCGACAGGATTTCACCTTCTCCCTTCCTACTGTCACATATCACGTCATTCATTTTATCTCATAAACTCCTCTGATGAGTTTGACGTCAGGAAGGGCATCCGATCATAAAAACCCGCCACAACAGATTCATCTCACCTCATACTCGACCATGTAGGGAAACGGGACAAGGTTTTGGATAAACAATTATTATTATTATTATTATTATTATTATTATTATTATTATTATTATTATATTTCTTCGTTTCGGCCTTCATTGTACCACGTTTGACAACCTTTGCGGTATTTTTAGCCTTCACTGCTCCACTCTCTGCAGTTATTTTCATTCTTTCTCCTGTTTTGTTCTTCTGTATGGGATGGGTCGAGAACAGACACTAAAGTGGGCTGTGCGTTCGTTGTCGACACTGATAGGTTTTTATTTGCTCTTCCGGAAACCTGTAGTGCGTACACAGCAGAGCTCTATGCTATCTGTGAAGCTCTGCGGTACGCATTGTCCAATGAGCGCCGACACTTTCTTGTGTGTACTGACTCCTTGAGTTCGCTACAGTCTATTGATACCTGTTTCCCTCGGCACCCTCTGGTGCAGCGGATCCAGGACCTGCTGGCCGGGTTTTCGGATGCCAGCACAAGAATCACGTTTCTGTGGTTCCCAAGCCACATGGGCACAGAGGGAAACGAGTTAGCAGATCAGGCTGCCAAGGAGGCAGTTACACTGCCCCCGTTGCCTTTCAAGGTTCCAGCAAGTGATATTCGCTCTCAGCTGAGACATCTGGTTATGTCCCATTGAGAGATGGAGTGGCGGGCCACTCCACTTCCAAATAAGCTGAGAGCGATAAAAGGTACAACGAAGGTATGGAGGACTTCCCTTCGGGCTTCTCGGAGGGAAGCAATGGTATTATGTCGTCTTCGGATTGGCCACGGTATCCTGACGCACTCCCATTTATTGAAAGGAGAACCCCCTCTGGTGTGTACTTGCGGCGATCATCTTACCGCGGTACACATCCTTACGAAGTGCGTGGACCTGGTCGATCTGCGCCGTAGTCTAAAATTCCCGTGTACCATCTTCCTCGTCCTGCGAGATGACGAGCAGTCAGCAGACCTCGTCATCCGCTTTATGAGGGATAGTGGTCTGTTTTATCGTGTGTAATGATGTCCTTTGTGCTAGTGTATTTGCGTCAATTGCGCTTTTATCCTATTGACTTCATTTTAGTTTGTGTTGCATATTTTAATGTATTATTTTAATGTCTAACGTCAATTATGTATATATATTTGTACTAGCAGGCAATGCCTTATTCCTTTGTCTCTTGCATTTTCTCTTATTTATTAGAAAATAAGGCATTGCGAATTAGTTCCACTGATTGTTGTAATCTCATACTCATTTGTCTGCATCACCATCTTTTAACTCTAGTCAGTGGATACTTTTAAAATTTTAACTTCATATCTCATGTCGTCCATTTTTGTTCCATTAGGGGTCGATGACTTTCGATGTTAGGCCTCTTAAAACAACAATCATCATCATCATCATCATCTTCTGTATAGAATCTCTCTTTTCTCACTGCCCTGGAAACCAGGAAACTTATTGACGGGTTGTCTAAATCGATTTCTCTCTATGATGTAATCTTCCGGAAACCCCATCTTCGTCAAGTCTAACGTCACTTTTCTCGAAACCATTTTAGCTGTCTATTCCTCTTCCTGAAGAATTCACAGATTATGTTTTTATTATTATTATTATTATTATTATTATTATTATTATTATTATTATTATTATTATTATTATTATTAACTCTTGGATCGAAGTAGTTATTGAGGTTAGATAGTGCTTTATCACTGGATGAGGTGAGTGAATCACTGGACATTTTTCACTCACCACCTTCTAAAATTAGACGTGTCCTAACGAACCCAAGAACGTAACGTCCGCTCTGCATAACAACGTAAATATGTGTATATAAATATCTCTATTTTTAGTTTATACATGGTAATTATTTCGGAAGATCCGCTTATGTTGACTTAGGGTGTATTTGTTTTATCTAATACTGTATTGATTCATCTGTAATTGAGAATACGTCCACAGCCTATTCCCACTCATTTGACAAAGTCAGGGATGGAATGAATGAAGCCCCCATCTAGCGGCGAGGATATGAATCCTGCCGACTGCCGAAGCCTATCGCACTCTTCTGGATCAATGATTAGTGATTGACAGATGAAATGAAATGATACTAGGCAGTGTTGCTGGAATGAAGGATGACAGGGAAAACCGGAGTATCAGGAGAAAAACCTGTCCCGCCTCCGCTTTGCCCCGCACAATTCTCACATAGAATGATCGGGATCTGAACCACGGAACGCAGCGGTGAGAGGCCTGCGCGCTGCCGCCCTAGCCCTGGAGGCTCTATCCTATTGATGATATATCGATCACCCTTATTGCTGACAGTTTATATGGATTATTTACTGAAAAGTACAAAATGGCAGGGAATGATTCAGTTGGATTGAAGTGCAATAAGCAGTTTACCCTATGTTGAATTGAGCTGAACGGCAGACTGTGCTTGAAACGTGTATTCTAACATCTCGGATCTTGAAAAGAGATGCAGCGAGTATGTGAAAATTAACATCTCCAAGGCTAAAATGATGTCAGTTGGGAAAAAACCCGGGAAGTTGGACTGTCAGATACGAAACTGGAGCAAATGGTTATTTAACGTACGTAAGATGTGCATTCTCCAAGTATGGTGTAGTATGTGTAATCGAATTAAGATGTAGCAAAGTTATTGCTGTAAGCTCGTCCTTGAGATCAACAGCATTCTGTAATTCTTGAATTCTTTCCATGTTTCATAAAATTTGTTGCCCATACACCTCACTCTCCTCTGTCTCTTCCCCGACTCGCTCGCTATCTCTGCTCACTTGGAGTAATATAGCCTGGCACAATAATAAATTCGTCCATGGCGTGTAAGAAAAGCAGAGGGAGACCAAGGTGACAACGGATAGACTCAATGTTTAATTATTTAAGCGTAATAAATGAAAGAGGCCACAGGGCTAGTGGCAAAGATAGAATTCTGCAGACTTTATTTTATTCAAAATAGCTTACTAGCTGAATGCAGAAGGGCATGACAGTTGACTATTATTATTATTATTATTACAAATGTATCTTTAAGCTTATCACATTGAGTCATTTCTTGAGCTAATCAGATGCGTAGGAGGTCCCTGACTTCATGATCTTCGTTATAGAGGTACAAAGAATTTCGATTAGGCTTTGTGAAACCGTTGAACTGAATATGTTTAGTAGCGACTCGGAAGGACCGTGAGTAGAAAGAGGGAAAAGACCACAGGATATTTGCATTTCTCGCATTTGAGAATGGGTGAAACGCTAACTACGCTCAGGTTGTCCATCCCACGGAGAAATTCAAGCATCGGTCCTTTGAATGCCAAATATACTCTCTCACCTCCACCCTTCCTCACTAGCCCACAACCCCATCCCCGTTACCTTTCTCTCTTCTCATCGGAGAGGTTTGGGGTCTCATCTACTATGCAGAGCGTGTTTATCGTTGAGCCCCTGTTAGCACTGTGTATAGACTGCCTGCCACACTCCTCTGTCAGAAGGGTTGCACGCATTACCACGTGAATAGCAAAGTAGGTTTTAGCCCAATTGCGCATGGACAGATAGGTTTATCACCCGCTAGACATGCTTTCCAATCCCATCAATGACTCTACTCTATCTGATTATTCGAGTTAGCTATCCAGGCGTAAAAGCATTGATCAATACATAACGTTTATTAAAGCGAGCCTAAATCTAATACCATCATTGCTGTTAGGTACAGCAATACAATCCTCATGTACACATGGTTTTGGAAAAATAATCCACAGTTCTAGCTCTTCAAGCGAGCAACTCAGTGTTGAAAACATCTTAGGGATATGAGCTACAAATTTTAGGTAAATAAAGTATGATAAAGTATAAGAATACATTCTTTATTTATTCCTAAAAATTGAAATCCTTTACTTATCATCGTTATCCGGTCGATTAGATTAGCAGTTTTTTTTAGTCTTTTTTCTACCATTGCGAGCGCTAATGTGAGTCAATGCAGAGTTTCACTAAAGCCCTTATAACTATAATTCAGTTGGACATTTTTCAAGAAATCAAGAAACGCCGGGCAGTATTGAACATAATACAGACAGAATTATGTTAATAAATTAATTTGTCCAGGATTTGAATAAAAAAGGAGACGAGTAAAGAAACAAGCGAGTTTAGGCTGCTTCCCGGAACTGCATTTAGGCCGGCAGTGATTTTCGATGCGTGTGTGTGTGTTTTTTATACAGCTATCCAACAATCAAATTTGAAATTTTTGCGGGCCCTTTAACCCTTCAACTTTCGGCACAACTGAGGAAATTGTCTAATTTTTCGTTGTTCGTAGTATGCGGACCTCTAATTTGTCTGCTGAGAAATGTGAAAATGGGAAACCACGGAAAACCATCTTCAAAGCTGCCGACAGTGGGGCTCGAACCCACTATCTCCCGCATGCATCTCACAGCTACGCGCCCCTAACCGCACGGCCAACTCGCCCAGTTTTCAACATTTAAAAAATCGCGTATTAAAAGTTTTTGAAAAAATATATGTATAAAACAAACAATAATCATTCTGTAGATCAGTGGTAGACTGCTGGCCTCATTATTCCAAGATCTTGGGTTCAAAACCTGCATAGGTTGTCGGATATTTGAAGGGCGGAAAAAATCCATACGTCACTTCATGTTGAACAATGTCGGCACACTCACGTGGTGTACACTCTATAAAATTAATTAAGAAATCCCCACATAAATCATGTTTCTGTTATCTGGTGGAGTAAAATAGAATTTTGAAATTGCCGCGCAGGCAGCCTAAATTCCATAAAATCAAAATGCCGGAACGTGGTAGCTGAGGTCATACAGTAATAATATGTATGTATATATATATATATTGTACCGGGAAATTATTGAATGATAAACCACGACTAGTTTTTCGGAGAGTTGAAGATGTCTTAACCACATGGCACACTGGGTGTAGGCCTGGAGCTGGGTACAGAGAGAGGTCCTAACTACAATGAGTTCAGATGCTTAAAATACTGGATTTATTCACATAAGGTTCACCTTACAAGTGTGCTGATTACAGTGAATTTGTCTCCATACATACTCCTTGTTGAACGGCGACCCTACCATGGGAACACGATCCCTCGTGTTCAGAAACCAAACCATGGAACCACGATGCTTCCAAGGGCAGGAATCAAACCATGGAAACACGATCCTTCGTGCTCAGCAACCAAACCATGGAGCCACGATCCGTTGTAAGCACCAATGGTCGTCGTCGATTCTAGAAGGTCTCGGCGCTGGGTAACCACTCACTGGTTATGTTACGCGAGTGTCCACATTTAACAGTCCCCACTTAAACCATAGCACTTCGTAATCGTAACGTAATATTTAATTACTGACTCAGCTCTGACTTAGAACTAGAAAGTTAGTTTAATAAAATAAGTTGCAGTTGTGTGAAGTATATTTGTGACTGTTTTCCTCACACACGAAAAACAAATTTCGAATCCCTTCACCTGCGTGGTGTCTTCCCACTAAACTGAAATTAACACTGATCCTTTGCACTAATAAATGCACAGTTTATTCCTATTCGCATCAGAAAATATAGTGTCTGATGGAATAACTTTAACTTAGAATGGTTTCTAAATATTCTATATGGCCAGTATCCAGTAATTGGGAGATAGTAGGTTCGAACCCCACTGTCGGCAGCCCTGAAAATGGTTTTCCGTGGTTTCCCATTTTCACACCAGGCAAATGCTGGGGCTGTACCTTAATTAAGGCCACGGTCGCTTCCTTCCAATTCCTAGGCCTTTCCTATCCCATCGTCGCCATAAGACCTGTCTGTGTCAGTGCGACGTAAAGCAAATAGCAAAAAAATGTTCTATAATTTGTAATGAAATTGAACGTCTGCGGCGACCTACCAAAAGCACTTGAGATAGTGTCAATTGTCAAATCACAGTTCAAATGGAAATATCACTGTAATCACTGCGTTCTACATGAATGTCTAAAGCGATCTACGACTGCACTCGTGACATTAAATATCTGTTTGCAAAGTACAATTCACTTGGAAATAGCATTTATGATTACTGCATCTTACACGAAACACGTATTATATTTTATTAGCAAAGTTCAGTTCACTTGAATATATCACTTATAACAGACTACTGTATTCTCCACAATGTCTGAAGTGAACTACTAGAACACTAGTCAATAAGCAAAATGTCTGAATATTCTATCACTCAAGCCGTAATGTTAAAGCTTCAATTAAATTCAGTTTGAAACTGCTCTGACATATGTGCCACACATACTATGGTTGAAAAGCCTTGGAGTCAAACTAGAATATTTACAAGTTCTTTAACGAGGTTCTACTCACTGAAAATGCATAGGTTCCGTAACACCGGAATTATTCTACTGTATGTCCAAAGTTCGCACGTCACTTGGACATAGTCTCGTCTTGTATGCACGACATTTTAGCACGCGGCGATCCAACATCGTCGAGGTGTAGACCGCTGTTGAACTGTTGGTGAACTGATCTGAACTGATCTGAACTGATGACAGTACCTAGAGTGGTAGCCCTTTTATAGAGAACCGGCTCTGACGTAGTGTTTTACAAAATCTTGAATATCTCCATAATCCCTGGATCGATTGGAGAAATTGACATGAGGAGACATTCGAAATGTGTACTATAAGATGTCGTTGTTTCTAAATTGGTATCTCAATTGGTTCAGGATTTAGAAAAAAAATGAATGAATGTTTCGAGAATGTATATCCTGTCCTTGGCAAGTGCTTGGCTACGCGATAACGCAAGCAGCGTTGTGCGGGTCGACTACTTGCTCCTGTGAGAGTTAGTATCTGTGACTGCTCGAAAAATACGCACGCCAATACTTCATCAGTTCTTAACGGTGAATAGTATTTAAGAAATACTTTATGTACGGTCAATCCAGGTATAATATATATATATAAGGCTTGAGGAATTATAAAAAGACTCAGACAATGGTATTTAATTTAAATAAAATTAATTCTGTGAAATTATTAGGAATATGTATAATATAATTATTACTATTATTAATGTAAAAATGCATATCATGTGATAATCTCTATCTGACTTTTTCCAGCTTATTTTTGAGTTACCATGCACGCGGAGATAATTTCAGATGAGAATTTAAATTTTAAGCCAAACCAAGGCTTATCATTTTACGTGACTGGGGATATCGTGATAAGGACCTGGAGTTTTCCATAGAATACGAGCCACAGCAACGTGAGTTTTCATTTCGAAAATCCCCCATGCGTTACCTGGGATTCAAACCGCAGCCGCCTTGGGGAAAATCCAGTAACTATGTCACTCGGCTATCACGCCCCTTCGATTAAAATTGAAATACCATTTCTGTCGACATATAATTTCTCCTTTGAAAATTCCATCGGAAGTCGTCAGAATTCGGACATGGGATACTGGAGTTAAGAAGTCATCGTTCTGCCATCTGTACTAATTCCTCCAGATAACACAGATGATGACTGCTAATATAGTATAGTTACGTTCTAATTCTTGGTGACTGTTCTTTTAGTGTTAAGCTGCTTAAAGGTCAAAGTGTTCTGATGATAATGATGATGAAGTGAAAGATGTCCGTGTTAAAAGAATAAAGTATTACAAAATAATGGAAAAATTAAATTGCAATAGTTTATGTATAATATACTCCTTACATATAAAAGAGTAGGGTGTCCGCTGTCTATACATTCGTTGCAATGTTCGGATATTTATCCATTTCAAGTCAACTCAAGACTTACAGGTTTTTATCGTATGTCTCTGTTTGTTTGTTTGCTTGCTTGCTTGCTTGCTTGTTTGATTGTTGAGTATATTTCGACCAAACCTTCATATTTACAGTCCATTCACCCAGATAAGGTTTTAAAATATATGATTATTTGAAAATCACTTAATGGACTGGTAGTTTACAGGAAGACAAAGATAGTTACTTAATGTTTTCTTACATCCTAGTTTCTTACCTGAGTAATCGGAAGGAAGCAGTAAAGTGGGGAGGAGTTCGATCGGCCAAACTTCGTATTATGCACGGAGCCCACCAGGTTCTGTCTTAGATCCTTTCCTATTTCTCGAGCAAATAAATGAATTACCTCATGCTACAGGCCCTTAGGGCTCTTCAGTTCTATATGCCGATGATACTATATTTTAAGTGACGCCAGTATAGTCGAAGAGCTAGTGAACATTGAATCAGGCAGTTGAATAGTTATCTGCAAATATGGCTTGAGGAATGATAAAAAGACTCGGACAATGGTATTTAATTCAAATAAAATTAATTCTGCGAAATATTAGGGATATATTTAAATCCAAATCTAAGATGGGATGCTTAAATAGAATTTATTTCTTGAGAAACATCAGAAATAAAGTTCCTATAAAATATCTCTCAAATGCCAAATTTGACTGTTGTAAACACAATTATTCATAATGCAGGTCTTATGATGCATGGATAAACCGGTAAAATCTAGCTCGTAAGTTCCGATGTAGCTCGTTACAGGCTACAAAAGACTCATTCAAGCCATACGATACATCAGATGTAATCTTAAAAAGTTGTCAAGCATGAATCCTGTTAACTCAGAGTAGGAATACTTCGAAATTAAAGAGATGTTCGTATATTTAAATTTCATATGATTCTAAGTATGTGTATGTACAGTCCTTGAAAATCAGAATGAGCGCATGGTATTTTGTAAGTTTCACGCAAGTACACTTTTCTCAAATTTAAAAGGAATAATTTCAATTTTGCTTTCACATCGAACCGACACAGATAGGTCTTTTGGCGACTATGGGGTAGGAGATGGCTAGGAGTGGGAAGGAAGGGGCAGTGGTCTTAATTAAGGTACATCCCCAGCATTTTCCTAGTGTGAAAATGGGAAACCACGGAAAACCATCTTCAGGGCAGCCGACAGTGGTGTTCGAACCCACTATCTCCCGAATACACGCTCACAGCTGCGCGCCACTAACCACACGGCAAATTCCCTCGGTTCAGCTAATGCTTATTGTGGATATTCGCGGGGTTTCTCTATACATGCCGGCCCCGTGGTGTAGGGGTAGCGTGCCTGCCTCTTACCCGGAGGCCCCAGGTTCGATTCCCGGCCAGGTCACGAATTTTTACCTGGACCTGAGGGCTGGTTCGAGGTCCACTCAGCCTACTTGATTAGAATTGAGGAGCTATCTGACGGTGAGATAGCGGCCCCGGTCTCGAAAGCCAAGAATAACGGCCGAGAGGATTTGTCGTGCTGACCACACGACACCTCGCAATCTGCAGGCCTTCGGGCTGAGCATCGGTTGCTTGGGAGGCCAAGGCCCTTCAAGGGCTGTAGTGGCATGGGGTTTGGTTTGGTCTGGTTTGGTTTCTGTATACATGGGAGGAAATATGATAATAACTAAAATTAAATCTGATAAATTTGGTATTAAATGCGAAGAACATACAGTGCCATTAACTCATTCATTTTTTGTATTGACTTTAAATTTGTGGATTTTATTTTGTTGTATAACATATTTTTTTTACTAGATGTTTTACGTCGCACCGACACAGACAGGTCTTATAGCGACGATGGGACAGGAAAGGGCTAGGAGTGGGAAGGAAGCGGCCGTGGCCTTAATTAAGGTACAGCCGCAGCATTTTCCTGGTGTGAAAATGGGAAACCACGGAAAACCATTTTCAGGGCTGCCGACAGTGGGGTTCGAATCTACTATCTCCCGAATACTGGATACGGTATAACATATTTAATGACTGAATAAATTATATTAATATTATTTCTGAGACATTGATTTTTAAGCAATGTAAAAGTTAAACAACTTTTGTGCCCCTGCCTTCATCTTTTCCTTGTTAATTGCACTAATTTTGAAGTGGATTTTAAGTTATACTTGTATATTTTACGTGTGATTTACTTTTTGGGTGAAAAAAGGCGGTAGCAAACTTCTCTCTGTGAACTGTAAGTAAGACGCGTGTCTGTCTTCTTGTTCCAGGCCGTAGCAGGATGAGAGACCCTGGTCTGGCAATGTCACCAATCCCTTTTCCCCAAGAGTAGATTCTCCCCGCAGCAGCTGAGCCCTTCCTCCTCAATGTTCGGAATTAAGCTGCGCTCGTGGATGGAGTCGCACATCGTGCGGCCACGAAAGAAACAGCAGCAACAGCAGCAGCAACAACAGCAGCAGAGGAACAAGGACGGGACTGGGAGCAAAGCCAAGGCAAATGGGAAGGTTGTTCCTGACAGAGCGCTCCTAGACTCAGCGGGCAACTCACCTACTAGCCCTGTGGTTACCAAAAAGAACGGCACTCACAAGAGCCAACATGTAAGTATCTCATAGTCTTCTCACCATTATCAAAAACCTACGTTGAAGTACTTCCAAGGGAATGGACACCTTGTAGAAAATCTAACTTTTATTTTTACAAGTTAGTTTACGTCGCCCTGACACGGACAGGTCGTATGGCAACGATGGGATAGGGAAGAGCTAGGAATGTGAAGGAACCGGCGGTGGTCTTAATTAAGGTACAACCCCAGCATTTGCCTGGTGTGGAAATGGGAAACCATGGAAAACCAACATCAGGGCTGCCGATAGTGTGGTTCGAACCCACTATCTCCGGAATGCAAGCTTACAGCTGTGCGATCCTAACCGCGTGCCCAACTCGCTCGATTTTTTTTTTTTTTTGCTAGTTGCTTTACGTCGCACCGACACAGATAGGTCTTATGGCGACGATGGGACATGGAAGGGCTAGGAGTGGGAAGGAAGCGGCCGTGGCCTTAATTAAGGTACAGCCCCAGCATTTGCCTGGTGTAAAAATGGGAAACCACGGAAAACCATTTTCATGGCTGCCGAAAGTGGGGTTCGAACCTACTATCTCCCGAATACTGGATACTGGCCGCACTTAAGCGACTGCAGCTATCGAGCTCGGTAAATAAAATCTAACTCTAGGGAAGAGTATTTTCGTTAATAGCGATAAAAGTGCACTGACAGGTGTGTGCAAGCTTTACCATAAATATAACTAATATTATTTTATGCTATTAAGAACAAAAATTTTAAAAGTAGATATTAAATGCGAAGAACATACATTGTCAGCCTAGCTGTACTTTCTCTTAAAACAACAATTACCACCACTTTGAGTGTCTATACATTATCTTGTATGTTTAAGCAAAGTAAGACTTAAACACTACTTTTGTGCTCCTGTATTAGCGTACATCAAACGTTTTATATATCTCCATAGACCAAAGTTCAGTTGATTAATATCAGGAGACCGGATAGGCCAATGATTTAAATATAATAGATTTAGTGACAAGAAAACAGGAATCAAGAGAATACACACTATTTTGGAAAGTATCCTGAAATTCTCTGAACAATAATAATAATAATAATAATAATAATAATAATAATAATAATAATAATAATAATAATAATAATAATCTGGTTGGATCCTCATATATGACCAACCGAGGTTATATGGTTGTAGAGAAACCGACAAGCCGATGGTGGTACCAAAATGAGACGTACTAGGCAAAGTGAGGTAGTTTTCCTCCCTGGCTCAGTTCGACCGGTCCAATGAATAGCATCTTTCATAACAATCAGAAGACTGAATGTCATTACTCAGTACCATGTATATTTCAGCAGCTTCCATATTGTCACAGCCATGGATGAGACTGGCACTTCAGTGGGAGCTACGGCCAGCGCCAAGAGACAGACGCAAAGATACTGCATTCATCAAGAAATAACAAAAAATGGCAACAATAATAATAATAATAATAATAATAATAATAATAATAATAATAATAATAATAATAATAATAATAATAATAATAATATATACTGCATTCATCAAGAAATAACAACAAATGGTAATAATAATAATAATAATAATAATAATAATAATAATAATAATAATAATAATTAGTGGGCCCATGCTGCTCCACATCATTCCTTTCTAAATAAATAAATAAATAAATAAATAAATAAATAGGTCAGATAACTCGTCTTGATATGCTGTCGCAGTCATATTGTTTTGCGTGCCCTTTTCAATAGTTTTTCTGAACATTCAATACTGCTACATAATAACTGATTGATTCGTAATTTAATTTATAACACTCCTTTCCATACAATATTATCTGTACTTCGCCATTCGGCCGTAACTGGTTCTTAACATTTTCAAACGATCTTGCCCGAGATATTGCAACATACAATATTAACTGTGGCTGAATACTTGGTCGGGTAAGTAGACTACCCATTTTTTCAAGCGTTTGTTCCTGCACTTTATTAATGGTCGGCTAGTCGACTTCATACCTGCCCGTCTGTACGTACGTAGAGTGTCTTCTCTTAGCAGCATGTAAGTTATTAGGAACGTTCTGCCATCTGTTGAGTATATTCAGAAGCTGGGGAAGGTCACAGAATCAAAGAGTATCTAGCAGAGAATAGTATTCATCCATTATCACAGGAAGTGTGTACTCTCTGGCTTGACAGGTAGTAATCAAACATGGCTGCATGCTGTCACACTACTAAGGATGAAAATCATATATTAGAATATTAATGAAAGTGTTAGTCGCTTAGCAACCTGCTAAGTACAGAATGTATTGCGGGTTAGGGTAAGCCTTCGTCTGCAATTATTGGAGTGATCATTTAATGATTTGATTTTGTGATTACTCAAAGTTGGCTGAACTTAGAGACCTGTCAATGTCTCACGATTCACCGGCAGGTAATTCCGGAGAGAATAAAGCAGAAATGAAGCAAATTGGTCCAGTAGAACGGGCGGATGTATTTTGCCAAAGCTGTTTTAGTAAACTCTTTTAATGTATAAATAATAATAATTTGTCCAATAGCCTATAACCAGCTACTTGGCTGCTAGTGTCAACAAAACGTACATTGTAACTCATATGAAATCTGTATTGGTCCACAAATAGTTTAAATCTATTTTCAAGATATGTTACACTATGCAGCAGAAGTTTTTAAAAAGTGACGATAGTGGGCTCGAATCCCACTATCGGCAGCCCCGTAGACGGTTTTCCGTTGTTTCCCATTTTTACACCAGGCAAATGCTAGGGTTGTACCTTATTTAAGGCCACGGCCACTTCCTACCTATTCCTAGGTCTTTCCTATCCCATCGTCGCCATAAGACCTATCTGTGTCCGTGCGACATAAGCAAAAGTGTAAATTTAAAACAATGCTGCCCTCTGAAGCCACTGATATCTGGTAACTATCTCCATTCACTAATATAAATATTTTCTCCACAGTTAGTATGGACGTGTAATCAATCTGTACGAAACGTGCAATGAATCCTTATATCTCAGATTTCGATTACTTCCTGAGTTTTTCAAAATCCCCTGATACCGCAATTAAGAGCAGGTTACGTGGCTGGACTTTACCGAGTCTTCCCCAGCGTACTCTTCTCTTGAGATGGGGGAATCTGGTGTAGGGTCAACTCATCTAATTCCGTGATATTAGGCATTCTAGTCCATTTTCGGTATTAAATATGAAAACAAAATGAATTTTTAAAACTGAAAATTACTATTGAATGTATGTTCATTGAGGCCTTGCATGTCAACAAACCACAGTAATATCGGTTTTGAACACAATACGTCTTTGAAAAATAAATGCACTTCTCCTAATTTCGTGCTAACCTCTTTAATTCCGTGATAGTACCACCTTACATCCGTAACAATTAATTATTTACTGTAAAAGATAGGTAACAAAGTAGTTACTGTTACCAAACACTAAGATAGTTAAAAGCAGAACCTTTGAAGTCAGTCATTACACAAATACTTACTTTCACTATATTAATAAACAATGAATATTGGTATAACAAATTAATTACTGTTGGCGTTAATATTTTAGCGCCTATTTGATCCTTAAATATTTAATCAAATAACTATAATTTAAGATCATGTTAGAATTCTGCGATTAATATCAGTTATAAAAATACTTAAATATCTAATACTTATTAGCGTTGTAACAGGGGCACAATTATAAATAAGTACAGTATATGTTCACTGTAGATGTAATTTTAATTTAACTTACTTTAATTAATTAAATTTAATTTTGCTTCCGTTTTTATTTCACTTAATTCCATGATAGAACAATGGGTGTCGAGTGTTAAATTTGCTAAGAAATTGTACAAATAACTTAAGCTGTGACGGTCAAGTGATTAGATTATACTTGTGTATATGCACAGTTCAAAAAAAATTAGGGGAACATGTTTTGTAACGTCTGGTATGTGAACGTTAATTTGGTAGATGGGGTTCCAATAGTCGTACAACATACCTTGAGACCTCAGCTACTCAGGGGATGTCAAATCGAATTTATACTCCATCTGCAGGCGTAGCCATTCATTAAACTGTCAGGTGACCGCTCAAAACAAAGTGAATAGCGATGCTTCCGTGCGTCGTTGTGAGGTACACAGACTACTGCGGTCATTTGAGCACGCTGTACGTCAACCAGCACATCCCATAAGACATCTTAACGAGGTTCATGTCGCAAGGGCCGTCACTTTGATCCAGAAAGGATGGACTGGTCGTGTTGATGTGGATCTCAATGTCTCTCCGTTAGTTATTCAACGCTTGTGGAATCGCTACAGTGAGACAAGCCACTTCACAAGGAGGGTTAGATAAGGTCGTGGACGCATGAGAACCCCACAGGATAACCGATATATGACCATCCGTGAGTTGCGGCGTCGTTCAGGAACTGCCAGAAAACTGCAACAAGACCTCAGGAGGGTCACTGAAGTCACGGTGTCTGACCAGACAGTAAGGAACACGTTAAGAGAAGTGTCCTTATGACCCAGATTACCTGTTCGAATGCTCCGTTTAACGCAGCAACATCGCGCAGCTCGCCTTCTGTTTGCCCGTACCCACGTCAACTGGCAGCTTTGCCAATGGAAACCTGTGTTGTTCACAGACGAGTCCAGATTTCCCCTAACACAGCGTGATGGACGTCAACGTGTTTGGAGACGCCCTGGTAAACAGTACATGCCAAATGTTGTGCAGGAAGGCGACAGATTCGGACAAGGTTCTGTGATGTGTGGGGTGGCATCAGTATTGATGGCCGTACGAATCTTGTCATTGTCCGTGGTAATCTTACCGCTGCGGGGTACATCGAGCAGATATACAACAGCATGTATTGATTGCTGCATACGGTGTTGGCCCTGAATCCGTACTCATACACGACAATGCCAGAGCTCATGTAGCGTGCATTACCAAAGCTGTCTTGCGAGAACTGGGCATTCAAGAGATGGAATGGCCAGCAGTGAGTCCCGACCTTAATCCCATCGAGGATGTGTGGGATAGGCTTGACAGAAGTGTTCGTGGGCGTTCTGTTCCACCACAAACTCTCCAAGGCCTCAAACAGGCTCTCAGAAGAATGGGACCTGATACCGCAACGAGACCTCCGTCGACTTATACAGAACATGCCACGTAGGTGCCAAGCTGTGATAAATGCTCGTGGAGGACATACACCATACTGAAGCTCTCCAACTGTAATAAAAACCCACCCTGGAGGACTGTTAGCTATCACTTTGTTTTCGCCCCTATTTGGACATACCCGTTTGTGTTCTGAAAATGAACGCGAATCTATCGATTTTCTTTTGTATACTTCAACGGTAAAGAATAAAGGTTTAGTTGGTAATAATACCTCGGTGTGAGGTATTGTTTTGTGGAGCATGGGATACGTTCAAAAACATGTTCCCCTAATTTTTTTGAACTGTGTATATGCCATATCTTCGAACAATATTCTGCTCAGGAATGTGTATTGTAACACAATATAAATTGAGGCCATGCATGTTCTTTTCGCAATAAATGTAGGACTGAGAACAAAAACAGCGGAAACGAAGCATCTTAACAACACCTCGAGATGGCTTCCTATGAAGAATGAACTCACTCCAAGCATTCCATATCAGTTGCGAGTTATGCTGATTAGTGGTGATATCTGACTTAGCAAATGTGATGGGATAGTCACCTAATAGCGTGTGGGGCCCCCTCTGGCCCTGCGAACTGCACTGAGACGCCGTGGAAGTGAGTCGACAAGTCCCTGGTAATCCTCTGGACGGAGCTGACACAAATCGTTTGCAGAGCGGCCGCCAATGCTGGTCTGTTCGTGGGTGCAGGAGCCTGCGTTTCAGGACATCCCAGATATGCTCGATAGGGTTCATATCGGGGCTCCTGGGTGGCCATGGCAGTCGTTGGACCTCCGCTGCATGTTCCTGGAACCATTCCCGGGCGATGTGGGAGCGATGTGGCGGCGCGTTATCACCTTGAAACACC
This sequence comes from Anabrus simplex, assembly GCF_040414725.1. Classification (NCBI taxonomy): domain Eukaryota; kingdom Metazoa; phylum Arthropoda; class Insecta; order Orthoptera; family Tettigoniidae; genus Anabrus; species Anabrus simplex. The sequence continues at coordinate 52,184,722 of NC_090272.1, read as the reverse complement.
GCAGAACCGTCTGGGCGCTGGAAGACCAAAAATGGGTGTAGATGGTCTCCGAGCAGCTCAAAATACCGCGTACCATTCAAAGTCTCTTCCAGAATAACTAGAGGGCCCATTCCATACCAGGAAAATGCACCCCAGACCATAACAGAGACACCAGCGCCCTGGAGCACACCTTCGAGGCAGGCGGGATCCATCGCTTCATGTAGTCTGCGCCATACACGGTGCCTCCCATCGGCATGGTGCAGTTGAAATCATGATTCGCCCAACCATATCACGTTACGCCATTGTTCCAGTGTACATCCCTGGTGACTGGCGACAAATGCGCGTCGTTGTGCCCGATGACGTTGGGTTAACAGTGGCACCCATGTGCAGCGCCGGCTCCCATACCCCATAGAACCCATGTTCCTACGGATTGTCCACTGGGAGACGTGTCTAGCACGGCCGGCCTGTATTGAATTGAGCCGTGATTTGTTGCACGGTTATCCATCTGTCACTATTGACAATCCGTCTCAGATGTCGCCGGTAACGGTCATCGAGGGTGGCTGGACACCCGCATTCAACCATTCACACCCTGGACACGGTTGATTGTGTGAAGCCGAATTCCCGTACCACTTCCGAAATCGCACTTCCCATCCGTCGGGCACCGACCACCATACCACGTTCGAACGGTGTCAGCTCACGACGACGTTCCATGTTACACCTGTCACATGCACAGCCACAGCTCACAAGGTCTCCTATACAACTGCCGCTGGCACAGGGGGCGTGTGGTGCGCAGACAACATACCTGCGCATCAGTGCTCCGCTATCCCATGACATTTGCTCAGTCAGTGTATTATACTTCGTGAGAGCTCATTTATTCGTAATCACGGAATTAAGTGAGTCACGAAATGTCCCTACTAGGTACAGGTGTTAGCTAGAGGGTGACAATTTTCCGAGGACTAATGAGTAGGCCTATAGACCCCATTATACGAAAATGTGTTGTTGTTTTTATTATTATTATATTATTATTATTTGGTTTTGGCCGACGTGCCAATCAGCCTGCCGAATTTTATGATTCCATCAGTCTTACAAGTGCGCAAAACAATAAAATTAATTATTGAAAATGTGCAACATTGGCGTAAAATTGGAAAATGCAGCTCTATCTAAGGCATAAGGGATCTAGATAAGACTAAAAATCATAGAGTTAAGTCTTAGATCTCTTCATGATGGATGCCGAATGTGTTGTCCGTTTTGCGATACCACTTACCGTTCAGCCACAAAATACCTGAAAAGGATGGTCTGCACCGTCATGAAAATTGCCTCCATATTTCGATATTTTCGGAGTTAAAAAGTTGAATATTAGAACCTTTTGGAATGTCTCCGTCGGTTGCAGGCCAAGAGCTATAATTCTGCCAACTTTCAATTTTCTAGCGCACATGGAAGTTTGCGTCAGCCATTTTGTTTTTTGGTGGGGAGGGGGTTAAATTTCAACTGTTTGTATTTTTTCCTTGGGTTACAGTCTAATAGCTATCAGTTTGCCGAAGTTCAAGTTTCTAGCTCATCTGGAAGTGGGTAAACCTTAATGTCAGTGAGTGAGTCAGTCAGTGAGTCAGTTTTAGCCTTTTGGCTTTTTTAATATATATTTTTATCCATTCTAACACCAATACGTGTTTGCTAAAGTTCACAGAATAGCTCACAAGTTCTTTGAAAAAAATAATTGAATTGTTGATTTTGTAAAAGGAATATCAATGTAGGCCTGCTCAAGAATATTACCTTTTTTATGCTACCAGGGAGAAATTAAATACTATGTTTTCCATACAGATTTTTTCACCCCTAACAACCGTGGACTTGAGGCTGCAAATAACTTTGTTACTGCGGCTGCGCGAGATGAGGTCACCATTTGAATAGAATCGCGGCTACCATGCACAACTTAAAATACAGATATATAGATATCTCCTACACGGAAGAAGTGAAATTCATGGATATGTTGCTTTCTTTAAAAGGTAAGAGAGCAAGTCCTTATCGACAATTCTATGTCTTTTCGTGTAGTGCGAGTATCTCTACTTGATTACAGGTGTAATTAATTTTCGCGAAAAAAATGAGCTTGCATTCTTGTAACAATGTAGTCTATATAATATTATGCTACGGACCTAATAACTTACACAAAAATCTAAGACTGATTGGCTTTAGTGACGTTACAGTGTGTAAGGGGCTTTGCTGTGACCAGTCAAAGACAGTGGATACTCGTTTAAAACACAGCTTCATTTGTACCTACTGAATACAGAACGGACAGGTCTGGCACACGTTACTAATAATAATAATAATAATAATAATAATAATAATAATAATAATAATAATAATAATAATCGTCGCCATAAGTCCTATCTGTGTCGGTGCGAAGTAAAGCAAGTTGTAAAATAATAATATTTTTGTGTTGCCATTGATGCTTTCACGTGGACAGTCAAGATTTTCTTCTGATGACGCAGAGCACAGTTCTCTGCGAAACGTAAAGAATTTCACCTTATTTTCTTGACACGGCATAAGCCCTAAAGCCTATATCATGTCTAATATTTTTTGGTCACATTTTGAGGACACCAGAAACCAGTTTAACAAGAAAAATTATAGAGAAACTCTGGAATCTGAAGCAACAAGTAGCATAGATTGAGGAAATTAGAGAGGATATGGAAGAATACAAATAACTCTGGACGATTTGCAAAATAAAACAGAAAATTTAAACAAACTGAAAAACATAAAAATAATATTTACAGATGAGGAACGACAGAAAAGATCAGAACGAATGAAAAGCTACAGGGCAATTCGGAAAGAAAACTTACCGAAGAAGATGACCAGAAAGTGATTGACTGAAGTGGCCCAATGAGGCCGTAAAAGCATAATAATAATAATAATAATAATAATAATAATAATAATAATAATAATAATAATAATAATAATAATAATAATAACTCTGGACGATTTGCAAAACAAACCAGGAAATTTTAAAGAAAATGAAAATCATAAAATAAGATTTTAACCCAAAATAATCGTATGACCTCAGCTACCGTATTCAGACATTCCAATTTGAGGCCATCTGGCTGTCTGCTCGTCAATTTCGACGTTCTGTTTTACTCTAGGCCTCCTAGATGACACAGTAAACCGAATCTCTCTTGGGCGTCTATGGCTGAGTTTTAATGAATTTTATGGGGTAAACACCAAATGTGTCAGCAGAGATCTTTTACATGCCGACATCGTCACCGAGTGCCTTAAGGACTTTTTTCCGCCCTTATTAAAATCCGACCCCTCTGCTGCTTTAATAACATGCAGAAGAAGAAGACTTATTAAGTTAGATGAACACTGGTTGCCATGGTTACCACGGTGTCGGTTTTTTTGTCTCCGTTTTATGTCCAGATAGACTCGCAGCCCAAAAACATGTCTATGCTGAAAGACCTTGTGTATATGGTACACATTAATGACTGATGTGAAATATCGCGTCCACATTTTCACCCTTTTATATTTAATGACTTTCTAAGATATAAAATTACCATAACATAGTAGGTTATGCTTTGTCTTAAAACACACTGTATGTTTTCTGCCCACAGGTTCTACGGTGTGATCTCAATTACGGCAGTCCTCGACTTGATGAGGAAGATCCATGTGATAAAGATGTGGAAGCCATCGCATTGTCTAATCACCAGCCTCGTCCTCACCACCATCAACAGCAAGCACCACCACCACCTCAACACCAGCAACAACAGCAACAGCAGCAGCAGCAGAATGGTTACACGGCTAACAACTTGTCGTCGCCCGAGTCTGCATATTCAACAGGGTACTCCACTGATGGCACTTCCCCTGGAACATCCTTCCCTCCTGAGTACTACATCAACCTGAGAACAGGAACTCACTACTTCCACTCGGCATCAACCAACCCCACAGCGCCTGGACAGCCCGGAGTGCTACTTGCTTGTGCTAACGGAATCCCGCCGTCTTGCAGGGTGGACCGGGACCATCGAGCAAGGAACATCAAAGTGGCGGAGAGCAGTAATCCAGCGCTTCACCACCATAAACCCATACCAGAGGTAAGGCAATTTGTGAGACACCAACGGTCAATTAGGAATGCAATTACTCCGTTACAACACCGAATTTCAGATGGAAACAAGTTTAATTGCTTAAGTGAGCAGTTCAATTCTATATACGTGCGCTTCCGCCATTACTTATTTAAATTAATAGAGTCGTCGTTGTAATTATTTTACAGATTTATTATAGAATTTTACTGTGTGCCTCCGTGGCTCAGGCGGCAGCGCGCCAGCCTCTCACCACTGGGTTCCGTGGTTCAAATCCCGGTCACTCCATGTGAGATTTGTGCTGGACAAAGCGAAGACGGGACAGGATTTTCTCCGGGCACTCCGGTTTTCCCTGTCATTTTTCATTCCAGCAACACTCTCCAATATTATTTCACCTATCAGTCATAATCATTACCCCAAAGGAGTGCGACAGGCTTCGGCAGCCGACAAAATTCCTATCCTCGCCGCTAGATGGGGCTTCATTTATTCCTTTCTTGATCCGGTCGAATGGCTGAAAACAGGCTGTGGATTTTCATTTTAAAATTTACCTGGGAAGCACGCTAAACATTGTCCATGAAATGAGATAAAATTCACAACATGGTTATCAAAACCGAATTGCAGTAGTTTAAGAATTGCATCACAAAATGGATCCGTGGCCTCACAGACTAATACATACTTACACATACTGTATTTGAACAGCCGTCCCTTTTGTGCATGCCCCATCGACCCGAAGTACACACCAAGACCAACCGAGCTTTCTCCCTCACCCGAACCATGTGGAGGATGTTTCACTGTTGACGGGTAGGGTGAGGTAGTTCAGAACGACGGTCTACTGTCTCAGTGCCCAAATTAACATTGATCATTTCTGCTTTAATATATATTTGAATGTTTGCGCTATAAAAAAGTTAAAGTCCCATGTGTGCAAGTATGAAAAATTAATCTATAGGCATTTCCGTAAAAGGAAGAACGAAGCCTTCCGTCTTCACTGGTAATGATTGTCAAATGTTTATTAAGGTTTATCGTAGAAGAAGAGTGACAATAGGATATCATGAGTACTGTATACTGTTATATTGTTTGTTGCAAAATATAAAAACAAGCACAAGGTAAAGATAAACAAAATGCACAAATACGAAGGCAACTAAAGGTAAAAAAAATAATGAAATGGCGTATGCCGGGAGTGTCCGAGGACAAGTTCGGCTTGCCAGGTGCAGGTCTTTTGGTTTGACTCCCGTAGGCGACCTGCGAGTCTTGACGATGATGAAATGATCATGAAGACGACGCATACACCCAAGTCCCCGTGCCAGCGGAATTAACCAATTATGGTTAACATTCTCGACCCTCTCGGGAATCGAACCCACGACCCCTGTGACCAAAGGCCAGCAAGGTAACCATTTAGCCATGGAGCCGGACACAACTAAAGGTAATATGAATAGACGTTCAACAGGATGTGAGAGGTGCAGGATAACCCTGCCGAGCAACGTAACCTGGTGATACTTGCATTCTTCAACAAAACAATCAGCTATTGAGAGGCATAAAGATCCTCTAGCTATAAGCATTTAAGTCATAAAATTATTGTGGCATTATGGATGTTATATAATGAGGGCACGGTTATCTCTGTTTTACACTATTCTAAATTCAATCTCTAAATAGTGGATAAATAGAGATGTGCCTATATGCTCACATTAACTTACTTTGAATTTTTTAGTAATCCTGTCTTAATATTTTTGTAACTGTTCACTTAGGCAAAGCTTTGTTAGATAACATGTATCTATTGCAGGTGATGTATATCTATTTATTTAGATGTTTCGTTGAAGCCTCCGTGGCTCAGGCGGCAGCTCGTCGGTCTCTCACCGCTGGGTTCCGTGGTTCAAATCCCGGTCGCTCCATGTGAGATTTGTGCTGGACAAATCGGAGGCGGGGGTTTTTCTCCGAGTTTTCCGAATTTCCACGTCATCTTTCATTCCAGAAACACTCTCCAATACCACTTCATTTCATCTGTCAGTCATTAATCATTGTCCCAGAGGAGTGCGACAGGTTTCGGCAGCCGGCACAATTCCTACCCTCGCCGCTAGATAGGGGTTTCATTCGTTCCATTCCTGACCCGGTCAAATGACTGGAAATAGGCTGTGGTTTTCCCCAGTTTCGTTATGTCAATGTTGTGTTATTCAATTCGTTCGTTAGTAACAACCTTCTTGTTTATTGTGCATCATTTCAATGATTGTCTACAAAGTACATATTTCTGACATTAATATTGGGATTCCTGGAGGAAAGTAATCTAATATGTGAAGATTTAACGTCGAAATCAAGTTAGTTAGATGACGCCCTAACCTATGAATTCCGCCATTTTCTTTTTAATATTATGGTCCGAGATATCGTAGTTAGTCCTGAGCAGGCGAATGACGAATCGACTGTGTCACTGGGGTCGGTTGAAGAGAAGACTACGTTGCTATTCTAATTTTCTTTCATATTTGCCTTTATTTTAAGCTCAGCGTTTTCAGAAATCATTGTGATTATATATTTTTTTTAATAAGTTGGAAAATAACCTACTTCTTTTGAAATAGCAATTAACTCAGTTCATGGCTCTGCTCATATCTATGAATGACTCGATTATATGAAGTCCAAAAAATGTCATATTGTATAGAAATTTTACTTTTCATTATGTTTGCCTGAAGAGATGCAAAATGTCAGTTCCTCGATTTCACACACAAAGCAGTGTAGATACATTTGCCGACTACAGACATTCGTACTTTTCTTTCTCTCCAGGCGCTATCGGCTGATGAGTCTCAACCCCCGCCTTCTCATAGTCACCGACGCACCGAGTCTTGCGACGAAAGTCGACGCTACCCCGGGGCTATTCGTACGAGTTTTGTGCAGCTGGATGATGCTCCGCCGATCAGTCCAGTTCCAACTTCCAGTGGTCACCTTTTGGTGGGTGCAGTGTTATCAGCGACACCTTCTCACGCCGCCAACGGTGCACAAGTGACGGCGTCTCCTCGGCAAAGGAACCGTATCCGCACCAATCCCTGGGTAGCATCCAACAAGGCGACGCCTCCCAATACTGCTCAGGGCGAAAGCTCATCTTCATACGGCTCTGGTAGTGACGTCACTCTGCCGCGCTCTCAACAACTTTCCGCCTCCGCTAACCACGTCGATATCATTCGCAGTCCGTAAGTATTATATTACCTACTTTAGCCTTATTCACTCAAAATTTAATAAAAATAAAAAACCCACGTCACTTACTAATAGGCCTACTTGGAGCTTTGCAGTCGAACAGCAAATGATATTTTTTCCACATCAATTTTGTGTTGGCAATCAAATTGAACAGTGGAATATACCCGAGATAGAAATAAAACACGAAGTTGAACTAACAAAAAACTTAAATACTGGTGTATGAAAGAGTGTGAGAAATGTAATTAATAACTATAATCTATCAGCTTCATTGTCCGTATTTACTTGCATTGTAATTAATAACACACAAATGATATCAGCGCCTGGAAGAGAAATACTTAATATAGGGAGATATGCAGTACAAGTATCATTCCATAGATAAGGAAATTACCAGTATAATTCAAGCTGGAGGAACATTCTATAGAGTTGTTGGTTGATGGTGAAACCAGAAAGTGAACCTGAAATGCAAACGAAGCAGTCTACCTAATTCATTGCATGCCATTTTGCTGTATGGCTGTGAAACTTGGACTAGGATAAAGAACAAGACATGACAGTTCATGTTCTTAAGTCCAAGGCTTCTCTCTATTGAGGTGAAGCTGGTTTAACACTGACAATTTCTGATTAATCTCCATGATAATCTCGTAAGCCAAATTCACTCGTAATATGTTGGATTGTCTTGACAGGGGCACAATAGCCAGTTAAGGAGGGAGTAGGCACACACTCCATGCCCAGAACAAATCCCATTGAGTGTAACCCATGTTCTTGGAAGACACCCCAGAGGAGTTCTGATCCTTTATGGTGACAGAAAATAGCAAAAGTTGAGGATCTGTTTTAGAAATCCATTCTTCCATCTACTGGACAGAGAGGTTGAAACAGTTTGCAGTTAGTATCTGGTTACAGTGGATCTGTAGATCCTGTTTATTTTGAGGTCAGGAATGCCTTTGTGACTACTTGTTGTCTGCCAAGGGAAGGTGACATAATATTAATAAATACAGGAAGCTAATGGAAGGAGATGGATCTAATTAAGCCTGAGACCATTCCTATAGTGTTATTCAGCTGGATATGAACTAATTTCAAAATAAAACTGTTGGGCCATACTGAACAGCTATGTTCTGCTGTAGAGAAGACTGATCCCATTGCAGAGCACCTTAAGGTAGTAACAGGATTACAAGAAGGCAGGATACTTACAGGAAATGGGAAGGTAAAATTGATGACTGCTCTTCAGATAAAGCTAGGAAGCAGAAACATTCTTACCAAGATCTGAAAAGAAAGTGAAGAAGAAATTGGAATTGATAGCAGTGCATAAAGATGTGGCGATCATGCTTGTTGTTTTGTTTTTATACTTTTGTCCTTGTTGCCTTATGCTATTACTCCCACCTATCACACTGATCTGTCACTGTGTTTACCCTATTGTGTGTTCCTCATCGTGTTCCTTTCTATTTACACTATGCCTTGATTTGCCACTTCTTCCTTTCTATATTTTGTTGAAATATTATAGTTTGATTAGAAATGCAATTTCTACAGGATGGGGTGCGATGTAGCTTCCTAGTTTTAAATGTCCATAAGCTTTTTCTTAACAAATATTTTCACATGGAACAAGTTGTGATCGGTTCTCGGGACTATGAGAATGTGTGTACCACACTAAAATTCCACATATGCTCCTGCACTGTCGATCAAACAATGTAAACATATAGGAATGTCATCAATTGACTTCTGCAGGAAAATCTGAGGTATATTTCCGAAGACAACTCTGATTCTCTCCTCTATTTAGCTCAGATTGTGTGGCTTTGTTCGGTACACATTCTCTGGCCCAAGCCGACAAAAAGTCACAAGGGGTGAGGTCAGGACTTCTAGCAGGCCATTCATGTGGTCCTCGGCGTCCTAGCCAACGTCCTGGAAGTGTTCATCCAGCCAGTCACGAACGATTAAGGCAAAATGAGGTGGTGCTCCGTCTTGCTGAAAAAGATATCAACAAAACTGTCCCATTGTGATATCACTGGTCACACATATTCATTCAGTATCTGGCGATACCGGTCGCTGGTCATGGTGTCTCGTTTGGACTTTGGAATTTTTCAACTGTCATTCCTGGATTTGTTTCTGCCCAATAATGGCAGTTGTGTTAACTGATGACCCCCCCACCCCCCAACGTGTAAAAGTGCCCCATTGCTCCAAATAATGTTTTTGAACACATCCAGCCAATTAATATGCCATGACAGCATAATTACCCCATATTCCATTTGCCAACCACAATTTTCCAACGATAACTCCTGAACATAATGGGGTTTTCAGAGTCTCCAGGCAAGGTCCTTCTTTAACACAACACGCACTGTATGCCTGCTGATTCCACTCTCCAAAGCTGCCTGAAGTGTTGATTTACCAGAACTGCGATTGAATATCTCCCTCACTACCGCTACATTTTCTGGAGATCGTGCTTCCAAAGGTCGTCTTCTTTTTGGTTTATCCACAACTAACCCAGTTGTCACTAGCTTGGTGTGACAGTTCTTAATGATTTTAGAATGAGGGCCATGAACACCCCACCACCATCACTGAACAAGAGCTACAGATCCGCACACTTCAAACTGCAAAGCAATCTGGGCACACTCTTTTAAAGTCAACCTTTCTGCCATCTCCTCATTCACTGGAAGATGATGCTACTGAAGGTCAGGATATTCTCAGGGATACTGTAACAAAACAAAACAAAACAACTTTCATTTAATATTGACCAAGTATATAACTTATGGACACTTAATTAAAACAAGGGAGCTTCATCACACCCACCCTGTATTGTATAAATTTTAAGTACTCTTAATTGCCAAAATAACTTCAAACCATTGAGTGTTTACAAACAGACACTTCAAATGGTAAATCCTGAGGTTTATTAGAGTTCAATATGAAAATAACAGTGAAAGTGAACTTAGATGAAATGGATATCTGACTCATGTATTTATTCTTCATGTGAACAAATTGAGAGAAACTGTTTGCACACCGTTGGCTCATTTATAGATAAATAAATTATAACCAAATTTCCCATAAGTTTAATATGGAAAACAAAGTTATTCTTGTTCACAGATTTCTTTGGCCAATTTAATCAGTGGGAAATGGTTAACGATACAAAATTCTTGTGACAAACTGTAAGCTTGACCAGCTGTAGGTGTGGTTAGAGGGAGTCAAAGGTTATCAGAGGTTAGGAGTCGATGTATGCAGCCTAACAGGTTATGTAAAGTGCAGAGTCACATTGATTATTTCATTAGCAAGGAAGAATGAAACAAATACGTCCATTTAAATTTATTTTTAAAGTCCCTATGCTTAAATTGAAAGCACTAAATGACCAAGCAAGTGGTCACACAGTTCGGGTCATATAAGTATCAGCTGAATGGTTTTACTTGCAAATGAATTTATACCACCCCAAAATAAGATTTCCATAGAGTTAAGACCTGGAGATAGACCTAGCAAGTTGGCCGTGTGGTTAAGGATGCACAACTGAGAGCTTGCTTTCGGGAGGTAGTGGGTTCGAACGTCAATGTCAGCAGCCCTGAAAATGGTTTTCCATGGTTTCCAATTTTCATACCAGGCAAATGTTGGGGCTGTACCTTAATGAAGGCCACGGCCGCTTCTTTCCCACTTCTAGCCCTTTCCTATGCCATCATCACCATAAGACCTATCTGTGTCGGTGCAACTTAAAGCCACTTGCCAAAAAACAAAAATCATCTGGAGATCTTAGTAGAATTCAACTGAGCCTCATTAATCTAACTACCTATTTGGAAACTGTGGTCAAGCATGTCAGGCACAGCGGGCAGGAGCTCCAACCTGCTAAATTTATAACTCCCCGTTATCTCACTTTAGTTAAAATTATGAAGCAACAGTACCCTGTCCCCCAATATTTAATTAAAATTCACATGCTGGTCTGCAGATCCATTCATAATGATAGATCCAAAGGCTTCCCTACATAAAAGGTCAGTCCAATTCCGTAAAATAAAGGGTAGCACGACTAGCTGTCATCCACAGGGGCCTGGGTTCAATTGGAATATAAGGACGTATGTTTGTTTTTTGAAAGGTGTGTCCAAACAGTACTTCAGGTTTATTCAGTTCTTCTTCAGTTATTAAAGGCTTTCAGTCTGTTTGAGTAATAGACATGGTTGTACCTAGTAATGGCACTAATATTTGCTTCACTGCACCAAACATATTTTCAGAAATTGCCATCACCTTTTCATTCTTCATTTCACATTACCTTGTAGAATTGTAAATGACAATCCAGATTATCCTCTAAGAGATTTTTTATTTTTTATTTGCTTTACGTCACATTGACACAGATAGGTCTTATGGTGATGATGGGACAGGAAAGGACTAGAAGTGGGAAGGAAGCAGCCGTGGTCTTCATTAAGGTACAGCCGCAGCATTTGCCTGGAGTGAAAATGGGAAACCACGGGAAACCATCATCGGGGCTTCCGACAGTGTGATTCGAATCCGCTATCTCCCGGATGCAAGCTGACAGCTATATGCCCCAAACCACACACTTGCTCGGTATCGTCTAATATTACAAGTAATAAATCTCATTGTAGACCGTATTGGACATCAGATATGAACATTAAAACAAGAATAATAGTTAACACCACCTTTCCAATACTTATCTTTTCTATATTTAGGAAATAAACATTACAACAGGCGTTGTAAGATGGGACATGTTTCGCTTAACAGTAGTAAGCATCATCAGCCGAAAATAAATCTTAGCCTAAAGTTAGGTCAGGGCCCTGAACCTAGTGTCCTTAACATATACACTAGTTTTAAACCTATTTTCATTTTATAAATATAAATGTTGATTCTGAGGGTGCCATATATGTTAAGGACACTAGGTTCAGCGCCCTGACCTAACTTTAGGCTAAGATTTATTTTCGGCTGATGATGCTTACTACTGTTAAGCGAAACATGTCCCATCTTACAACGCCTGTTGTAATGTTTATTTCCTAAATATAGGAAAGATAAGTATTGGAAAGGTGGTGTTAACTATTATTCTTGTTTTAATGTTCATATCGTCTAATATTCCATGAACTAATCATGTTTGAAACATTTTAACATGGAAATGTTTAATCAGATGACCCAAAGATCTGTGTTTGTTGCCCAAATCAGTAAGTACTCACTTTTAATCGTTTGGTGGTTTGAATAAATACTTGATGAAATAACATTTCATTTTCAGTATTGGTAACAGTGACTGGTCAACACCCAGTGCACCGGCTGCTTCAGGCATTCACCTCCAACTGATGTACTTCACTGCCTGTTAGTGAATGCATGGAGTTGTAACATTGTACTAAGAGTGTTGTCATTATTTTATTTACAACCCTTGTGTCTGACACTGATAAAAGTACACCAAGCCCGATAGCTGCAGTCGCTTAAGTGCGGCCAGTATCCAGTATTCGGGAGGTAGTAGGTTCAAACCCCAGTCAGAAGCCCTAAATATGATTTTCCATCATTTCCCATTTCCTTACCAGGCAAACGCTGGGGACTGTACCTTAAGTAAAGCCACGGCTGCTTCCTTCCCACTCCTAGCCCTTTCCTATTCCATCGTTGCCACAAGACCTATCTGTGTCGGTGCGACGTAAAACAACTTGTTATAAAAAAACAAAGATAAAATTACATTTGCAATTCCTATAGAGTCTCTATTTTCCATATATTTTATGGCCATTTCTTTTCTTTTAACAATATCTTCATTCTGTCAAGGAATGGAACTCCGCTCTTTATCCTTTAGTTATTTAAGACAGGATGATTATGTTGTTTCATTTCCCCGTAAAACAAGATAATCAGTCCAGTCTAGTTCACTTTATCATCTCTCCTGTAACATAATATTTCATTTTACAGTATTTATTTGTAATCTGATGAAATCTATTTCTCTCTCTACAGACCACAGCGCTCGTGGATTCGTCCCCAGCCTGGCACTGCTATGGCTCGTCGTGACAGCCTGTGCTCATCTTCATCTACAACCTCCAGTTCTCATACGGCGACTAACCCAAGTGATTTATCAGAGGACGATCTGACTCTCAACGAGATGCTGGGCAAGTACGACGAGAGCTACGTGTACGAGAAGGAGACGGACATCCTCAGCGACAGCGATCCTACGGACTGTGACGAGGATTATGGCGACACAGATTTTGATACTGGGCAAGATGGAGGGGATGAACACGATCCTCAAGATGATGAGGAATTAGACTTCATAGACAATGGCTCATACTTGGAATTGAATCCTGCAGATTTGGATGATGGAACCGACAAATCTGCAAGTTCTAATGGTATTGTCAACAAGGGTCACTGCACATATCATATGCCCAGTGATTTTGTTCGTAAACCTGCAATGCGATTTCGTGAGTCATTTCTGAGACGATCAAGCTGCCGACACAATGTTAATAAAGACGAAAGTTCGGGTAGTCCAGGACCATCATCTAGGCACCCTAGTGTTCGTAAGGGAGGGGAGGATGGACATGCATTTAATCGCCGGAGTACTAGGGAAGGTAGCAAGCACAGACGTGATGCCAACTGGGGAAACAGTGCAAGTGGACCGCTATCTCGACCTCCCAGTGAAAAGAAAAGGCTCCGCTGTTCCATGCGTCGGAAGTGTAGTGTGAGGGATCGTGTTCCAGCTTCTAATCCTGTATCTAGTAAAAGTCCTGCAAATATTCCAAATAACAATTTAGTAAATGATGTGGACAGAGTGAAAGTTCCTGAGATTGAAACTGCTGGAGTGTTGAATCTTAATCGGGTTTTAATGCAGAAGATGCTTGCCCGCAGTAGTGTTAGTGGAACCAGAAGTGCAGGAAATACACCGGTCAGTATGAGACGCAGAATTTTAAATCCAAATGAACCTGACTCGCTGAGGAAAACTACTCTCGTTTCAAGGTTAGTTACAGCAGAAATTAACTACAATAATGCTAACTGTATCAGTGATAAGAACAGTAATATTGAAATTCCTACATCACCAAATCATTTTGATGAAATACAAAAGAGAAGATCAAATTCTATCAGCTGTGGTGTTGGAAGTAATGATGTCCAAAAGGCTATGCCAAATGCCAATTATCTGGCAACATTTGCCTCCGAACTTGCAATCATTGAAGCTGATAAAGAAGCAGAACGTAAATATAAGGAGCTTATACTTGAAGCAGAGCAAATATTAGTGAGTATGAAAGGAACTATTCCTGCAAGATACTCAAATTTTATGATTCCAAGACCAAAGCCATTCTTCCTGAATTCAAAATATCTTGTTGATGACGGGCATAGATATAATGGTGTAGGACAATTGAGTAGTAAACTACATGAGAAAATAGATTTTAAAACAGACTGCAACAGTGAAAATAATCTTAAATCTTGTTTAATGAATAAAAAATTAAATTCTCCAAAGAGGATCCTAGATGGATTAGCTCAGAAACAAAACCAAAGTGTTGAAAATGGCAATCTAAGAGCATTTTCTCCTCCTAATAGCTGGAAAGAACAGAACAGAACATTCAATAAAGAAGAGCAGCCAGATGAACAGACCGACAAAGAAGGTCCTCTGAGCCGATCTAGCTCATCAGAGTCAAACGGGTCTACAACTCCGCATCAAGCTGAAGCTTTATCGCCCACAAACCCTCCTCCGCAAAGACCACCACTGATGGCATTTCGTTCCATCGACCTCGGCCATGAAATGGGCGGGTCAGGATACTGCCCGCAAAGTGAACCTGTGAAACGAAAAGTGTACACCTGCAGTGCCACATTTGATCGGTTGCAGAAATCATTGGAAAAGAGTCAACACCAGTCACTGCGACTAAAGGCCGATACAGGTAAGAATGTGAATAACAGCTAAGGAGAACCTTGGCAGGGTTTTAGAGTTAACACTTTCAACACTATGCCTGTATGGGATACGGGCGCACTGCTTTCCTGGTTGTGGACAGTGCCCATATACCATACGGGCGTGATTTTTGCGCTTGTTTATAGACAGCTGCACGTATTCCATACGGTTCCTGTCCCTTGCTTGGAGGTAGTACTTTATCTAGTGTCCACTAGAATGCAACAGTTACCGGAAATTTAAAACCTAAATGATAAAAAGGGTAGTTTCTCCTTGCTGTGACCTCCACCGAAGCACTTGATGTGCCGGGTGCTGAATGCACCAAATCTGTTGCATTGTCAGCCATGTTACTGTACAAATATGTCATCACACTGGCTCAATGACAGCCTCAATCTTGGAGATTTTATAGGGAGTATCAGGTTCAAAAATAGATTACAGTGATGAATACTGTGCTTACGAACCAGACAACATATCAAGTGATAGTTTGGGGAAGAGTTTTATTCGTTACATTACTTTCGACTTCAAGTTTTTTTAGCCGCATTATTTAACTCCAAATACAAGCAATAGAAATACTTCACCTCACCAGAAACTTGGGCTTATTTGTTTGTTTAGACAAAGAGATTCAGGCTGATGATTCACCTGTACCGCGAAGAAAAAAAAAAAGTAGATAGTGGTGCAAGGAGTTCAAGGTTGGACTGTGCATAGCCCGATGTTCTCAGGGATATTATACCTAACCAGGTAAATTGTGTATTTCAAATGTAATTGTGTTTATTTGTGGCTTAAGTAGCCACATTAAATGATTTATTATCTGAGCAGGCTTATGGTAAGAAACAGGAATATAATAGTTTTTTCTCATACATTTTTTATGTTTTTCATAAGACTAATATAATTAAAATATGTTAGATATGTACTTCCTGATTAACATCTTCATTCTGGATGTCTGACACCTTCACAAGATACAAAAATCAGGCATGTACTATGATCCACTGTTGTGTAATACAGTAATGTATTAAAATTCAGGGAAAAGACCCAATTTACTGCCAGGGTCCATGTTAAAATATGGTAGTGTTAAAAGTGTTAAAAGAACTTAAGATTTTTAAAAACTGGTGAAATGAAAGAAAGTAAGTTTATAAGATGTAAGCATACTTTGAGTCTCATCGTTTTAACTAACCCATGTTCTCAGAGATTTCCTCAACTTGAGGTTTAACTGCAATTCTTTGTTTCCAAATAAGATTCCATTGTGTACAGAAATACACCTTTATCAAGGTATGATGAAAACAAAGCCCTGGGATCCTTCTAGAATACTCATAAATGTTGTAAAAGACAAAGACATATCCCTCATCCCAAGGAATAACATGGTAAGTCAAAAAATTAAAGTTCTTAGGGGAAGTTTTTTTTTTGTTCTTGAACAATACGGAATCACCGATTCACCAAATGTTGTCAAACCATTCTCTGTTAAATGCACCAGCTTTTTAAATAATGCATCTGGTTGGATTTTGTTTAATTCGAAAAATTAATGAAGTATTTGTTTAGGATCATGAATGAAACTGACTTGTCCTGTAATGACCAGGCATTATTTTCTTATGTGGAGCAGTAAAAACCAAAGCGTGTAAGTTCACATTTGCAGATTGTTAGTAAGATTTAATATTTCTCTTCAACAGAAGCAGCTGTGTAAAGTCACTGCCAACAATTCATTTAAAAGCCACTTTTATTAATAATATTCAGAATATTAACAAGATAACTCAACTTATCTGGTCCTTACCGGACACTGTTTAATATGTAGGATGCTAAAGGGTTTGTTGTGTCACCTATTCAATACATATATGTGGCTTAAGTAGCCACATTAAATGATTTATTTTTATTATCTGAGCAAGCTTATGGGTAAGAAACAGGAATATAACAGTTTTTTCTCATACATTTTTTATGTTTTTCATAAGACTAATATAATTAAAATACGTTAGATATGTACTTCCTGAGTAACATCTTCATTCTGGATGGCTGACACATACATATACAATACATATATGTATTGAATAGGTGACACAACAAACCCTTTAGCATCCTACATTCAGTATCTTCAATATGGATTAACAACGATTTTTACCACTTACAACACTGTTTAATATTCTGATTAACCTGGGAGTAAAATTTGGCTATTTCTTCAATATTATAATGAAGTGACTTATCTTGTTAGTGTCAAAGGATAGCAAGCACTGACCTTAGTAGGTTACTGCAAAAATTTAAAAAACTGAAAATTACACCTGTTTTTTCCCTGGGATGAGTGATATATTCTACATGGAACATTCTTTATCTTGTTGCCATTGATGATTTCACAACCCGTAATTATAGACATGATATAGGCTTTTACTCTTATGCCGTGTCAAGAAAATAAGGTGAAATTCTTTACGTTTCGCAGAGAACTGTGCTCTGCATCATCAGAAGGAAATCTCGACTGTCCACGAGAAAGGCTTCTTAAACAATGTGCTTTGAATTTAGACGTTATAAAAAAAGTGGAAATGGTGTGTTCATTCATCACCAGATGGCTCCCCGCATGCGGTACAGCGCTAGTGTTCAAAGCGGAAGCTGATGGAATCATCAGAATCAGTCTAAGAGGGTCACATGACATGTGTACATAACATGACATTGACAGGTGTATGACAATGACACAAGCCTGGAATGAAACATCTGGCGATGAGGAACGTACAAATTTTCGAAAACACCAAGATGAAATAACAATAGTGAAGGGACAGGGAAGGGAACTACCTACGTAAATCCTTAATGGCTGGCAACCAGGTATTACTTAATTGATAGCCAGTGTTCCTGTTGAAATTGTTAGGATTTCTATGTATTTCCACAGCTTCTTATATAATCCTGGACCTGTAGTGTCTAGTGTGGGTAAGAGCTCGAGCATCTTGCAACATGACATCATGACCCAACGATGGAGTGTGTTCAGCTATTGCTGATTTGTCTGGTTGGTTGAGACGAATATTACGCTTATGTTCCTTGATATGGGTACCAATGGACCGACATGTTTGACCAATGTATACCTTACCGCAAGTACAGGGAATTTCGTATACTCCAGGATGTAAAAGTGGGTAAAACCAAGGACAAATTTACACATAGGTGTAAAAGTGGGTAAAACCAAGGACAAATTGTCCCCACTTTTACATCCTGGGGTATACAAAATTCCCTGTACTTGCAGTAAGGTATACATTGGCCAAACATGCCGGTACCCGTAATACCTGGTTGCCAGCCGTTAAGGATTTACGTAGGTAGTTCCCTTCCCTGTCCCTTCACCATTGTTATTTTGTCTCGGTGTTTTCCAAATTCGTACATTCCTCATCGCCAGATGTTTCATTCCAGGCTTGTGTCAATGTCATATGTTACGTACACATGTTATGTGAACCTCATAGACTGATTCTGATGGTTCCATCAGCTTCCACTTTGAACGCTAGCGTTGTACCGCATCCGGGGAGCCATCTAGTGATGAATAAATGTACCATTTCCATTATAACGTCTAAATTCACATTGTTTAAGAAGCTTTTCTCATGGACATTCCCGATGATGCAGAACACAGTTCTCTGCAAAACATAAGGAATTTCACCTTATTATCTTGAGATGGCATAAACCCAAAAGCCTATATCATGTCTGTTCTTTATCTTTAAAACAATTTACTGTGAATCACATACCTTGAGGTCCTCAGAGTTCTCAGATAAGCACAGTGGCATAACTGTATTTTACAGTCCCTCCTGCAAGGCAATCCCCAAAAGCTCCCTCCGCATTTCAGTTTGATGACACACTTATGAATACATTTTCATTTAAACAACAGTCATTAACATCTTCAACAACATAACGTACATTTAAAAAAAAAAGCTAATACCTCAATTAATTGTGTACCTAACCCAATTACCAAAACATTGAAATACAGATTACATTTATCCCATCAGTCGTGAGAGGTCAGACCTTAATGATGAGTTCCAGAAAAAATTAAATCATTTCCATCTTACTGTCATGTCAGCAAAAAAATTTCTCAACATCCCAGACCATCTATTTTTAAATTAATTCTATGTATTGTAGGCTTACAAGGAAGGAATATTAAGTCCAAAATCATGGAACTGACAAGGGAAGGCCGTGTACAGGGAAATAACGGATCTTACTTAAATTTTGCGCACATGTTAAACGAGCCAATAATAACACAACGGCCAAAACAATTAGGTGCGTTATAGCTCGCGTTTGAATTGGTGCGCTTGGCTACGCAGGACTGTGGCGCGTGATGGATTCTCTTGCCGAGGGACTGCGCCACTGAACTTTTCTATTCCATTAGTAATTTCAGAGCATGTTGCAAAAATTCTGTAATGGTATTAGGAGAAATAATTTAATTCCTGCAATTAAGGCAATAAAATAAGATTGTTATGGTGAAAATAAAGGTTAATTAGTATAACAAGGGATGTTACACACAAAAGCAAATTCCTTACAGTTTCTGCAACAATGATGCTTGTGGTAGAAATGTTGAAAGCACAAAACGGTTCTACACCAATCGGATGTAACAAAGCGAGGTTAAGGGCTTAATATCACATTTTACTTATCTTTTTTCTAACGGAAAAATAACTTTGCCTATGCTTATTATGATTAAACAAACAACCACTTATCCCACAACAACTATAAGCGTATGTCAGTGTGGCCTCAAATCAGCTGTTGGACAGTGCGATTTGCAGGTAGTGTATGCGAACACACGAACTTTTACGCTTCCTGTAGGTTGCACAAGATAATTTCCAAAATAAATATTTTGGCCATTGTGTTATTTTTTTGCTCATTTAACATGTGAAAAATTGACATAAATTGGCAATTTCCACATACGTTCCCCTTCCCTTGTGAGATAAACAAAATGATTCTGAAAAATCAGGTTTTCAATTGGAACACATCTGCTTATTTTTATTCATTAATACTGTATACGTATTAGGCTACATCTTAATATAATTATAACTAATCACACTTTTCTATTCTAGTAGATCCTAACTGAATAAAATGACCACTTTCAAATATGTTGTTGCAATTAATATTTAAAGTGCGTTAGGTATCTTCTTTTTTGGTACTATCAGAGAAGCTCACACTTTTAAACAAGTTTCCCTGCATTTCTACGTATTTATTTCCTTAATGTTTCCTCAGTGACACTTCGAGTAATTTGAACTGTGGCATTGGTGTAATTTGAATATGGTTGCACTTAAATTTTACATTCTGAAAATGACCTTCAAACTCTGAAATTGAAATTTAACCCCATGAATGGGATAGAAAATTAAAAGTAACAAAATATGAAGTAAAAAAGAGGCATCCTTTTGTTTTTACTGTGGTTAGCTGTTATTATAGATTTTATTCCTTGTTGGTCTATTTTGCCTTCAATGTCTTGAAACTGACATTTTCTAGACATGGAGTATAACTGGGAGAAGATGATCAGTCTATCATGTTAAAAATGCTTGCTTTCTTTCAGTTACTATTGAGATTTAATACCTGTACCTCAATTACACTCTGTACTAATTACTGCAAAAGTCACAGGCTTACTGCCACCAAGATTCATAATACAGTTCAACAGGTGTGGGCACGATGTGTTTGTGAGAAACAAGTGATTAATCCTAACTGGATACTCGTTGACAGAGCAATTACATTTTTCAAGAATTTGAAAGTTTCTTCTCTGATTGACATGTTACTCCAATATGCAGTCTGTTTCTTGCATCTTATAGTTAACACTTCATGGGTTACTTTATAGAAAACTTCATATCATATATTTTAACTCTATCTCCTATGGATTGACCTTCTTCTGACAATTTTCCTGTCACCTAATAGTGTGCAAATAGCGTTGCCTTCACATTACATTCTTCATTCCTTGCTACCTCATTCTGTAGTAGAACTCTTGTGTGAGACCAAAATCAAATCAAATCAAAATCTCTTTATTTGCAAATGAGGTGTCTACCTCGGTGGCAAATGGTACACTAAAATACATTATTGTCAAGCACTAAATTTTAAATTAACAGGAGACGAAGAAAATTTTCCTAGAATACAATATTATACAATTTACGCTAATAATTTTTTCTATTAAACACACACATCATCCTTAATAAATTTATATTGTTTACAAAATTCTACTTATAATATCTTACAAACATAGTCAACTCATATACAGTACGGTATGTGAAATTACTTCTAATAATACTATACAACTGGTATAAGATTAAAATTAACATTGAATTTATTTACATATTTATATTTTACCCATTTTGGAACCTAAGTAGCATAACGACCTGCTGCGTCTTAACCAGAGCCCCTTTTGCCACCACTTTTCAGAGTTCCTGAAGGGCCTTCACAGCTACCGTAGCGGTCCCAGGGCCCTCGAAGTCCCCACTGTACTTCACCCCTACAGGCAGTCCCCTACTTGGGCTGTCCAAACTCCTTAGACCAGGGGATGGAATTAATTTAATCACACACATTTATTATTTACAATATCCTGCACTGGTCGAATGCCCTCTAACATTTAATTTATTATCTCTGTTGTTGTTTATTCTCTTCTTGAATATCTGTACAGATTTTGGAAAAGGATCAAACACTACCCCTGGTAAACTGTTCCACTCCTTCACGCCCTTCCCAATGAAAGAAAATTTACCCCAATCGCTTCTGCTAAAATTCCTTCTAATTTTGTACTTGTGGTCAGTTCTACCAATATAATTATTTTCCAACCGAAGCCTCTCACGGATATCTCCCCATGCTGCTTCTCCTGTATAGGCTCTATATAATCCTATAAGTCTACTTTTCTCCCTTCTCTTACTTAAAGTTTCCCACCCAAGTTCCTTTAACATTTCTGATACACTACTCTTTCTCCTGAAATCCCCTGTTACAAACCTTGCTGCTTTCCTCTGCACACCATCTAGTTCTTTTATTAGGTATTCTTGGTGAGGATCCCAAACACTGTTTGCATATTCCAATAATGGACGAACCATACTTAAGTAACATTTTTCTTTTAATTCTTGTTGCATCCTTTAAGTAGCCTCATTATGACATGTAACGATCTGTATGCTTTCCCAACAACGTCATCAACATGACCCTTCCAGTGCAAATTACTTTCAAATCTCACACCTAAGTATTTGCACTTGCCATCTTTTGGGATAACTACCTCATCCAAAGTATATTCAAATTCAGTTTTAAAGCTCCTGTTTGTAAAAGTTGTAACAGTTGATTTGGCTCCATTAATCTTCATATTATTTTCTTCAACCCATTCCTGGATACTGTCAAGGTCCCTTTGTAATTCTGAACAATCCTCAATGTTATTTATTTCCCTATAAACAATTATGTCATCTGCATACAATCTTATTTTCGATGTTATATTGTTCCCTAAATCATTTGCGTATATTAAGAAAAGTAACAGACCGATTATACTACCCTGTGCAATTCCCTTCCAGACTTTCTCTTTCTGTGATATATTCTCAGTTTGAACCACACTCAGCCCTTATTTATCTCATATACAGTTTGTAATAGCCTAACTTCTATGACACATTCCTCACACATGAAAAAAATATGTCACATGAACATGGGTAAAAAAACAATTTATTTCCATGTAAAACTCATTTTCTACAACTTTACATAGTACATTAATAATGGGAAACACACAGGAACAGAATGTACCAGCACACCACATGAAATGTTAAAAATATCCTCCGTTAGCATTCATACATGCACCAACAAACTGTCGCATTGAATCTGAATGCGCTGATATGATGATGCTTGTTGTTTTAATGGGCCTAACACCTAGGTCATCGGTCTCTAATGGTACAAAATGAGACGAAATGTAATAACAATTTAAAAGTCCAAAACCATCCACTGACCAGAATTCAAAACGTGATAACGAAAAATGGATGGATACGAATTCAAAACAATCAGTGGATCCGACTCGCAATACCCCACATTCCCAGGAACTAGTGTTAAACAATAGTATTACTGACCAAGGGACTGCTTCTAAAGCACATTCCTGAATTGATCATCATCATTCTGTGTCCGGTCAGCGTTCCAAAATGTAGCAACTCCGATGGCCTTGTTGTTCACCTCGATCAGGTCCTGTGTAGTGCAGGGTTGTTCTAGTAGAGGACAGATGAGCAGATGGTTCGGATCTTGTGTTACACTACACTCACAGGATGCGTCTCCATCAGCTGGAAGTATGACCCATTTTTGCATGTTGGTCTTGCAAAGAGAGACGCCCACCCTAAGACGATTAAGTGATCTCCAAATAGGGTAGGGCAAGTCATTTCCTGGAGCTAGCTGTTTCTTTGCAGGGATATCAGACGGCAGCATGCTCTTCCACCTGGTGATGCGGTTAGACTCCGATGTTCCTACCAGTGGTTGAGTCCTGGTGATGAAGCTATTTCTCGACTTCATTTGACAGACTACAGCCTGGTGATTATGCAGTGGACGGCAAGAATCATTAGTCTGCTTTGTCCTCTCTGAATCAGCAGCAACAGCCCTTCTGATAGTGGGGGGAGCTATTCCAACAATCGGGTAGAGTTTGTTAACTGGCGTTGGCTTCGGACATCCCGACAAGATTCGTACGGTCTCGTTGATTGCAATGTCAACCTGCTTGGTGTGAGTGGATGCACTCCACACAGGTGAAGCGTACTCTGCAGCAGACACACATAAAGCAAGAGCAGAGGTTCTCAGGATGTGAGGGCTTGCTCCCCAGGTGGTGGCTGTGAACTTTCTCAAAATATTGTTCCGTGAACTAACTTTCAGCCTGGTGTTGTGGCAATGTTTCTGGAAGGACAGTGTTCGGTCAAGAGTAACACCTAGATACACAGGTGTTGGACAATGTTCTAGTCATTTGCCTTGCCGTGTAATGTCCAGTTCCCGCTGAGCTTCTCTATTCCTTGAGTGAAATGCACACACCTGAGTCTTGTTGGGATTTGGCTTTTTAGATGACTGTCTTCATATTAAGAGCCAAGAGTATCGAGTGCAGAAGTCAACTTTCCCTCCACCTCTTCAAATGTCTTTCCTTGGGCAGCTACTGCAGTATCGTCAGCATAGATGAAAAGCCTGGTATGTTCTGTTATCGGCTGATCATTAGTGTAAATATTAAAGAGCACAGGGGCTAGCACACTGCCTTGAGGTAAACCGTTCTTTAGTATGTGCCATCTGCTCTTCTTACCATAGAGAGAGATTTGGAATCTTCTATTCTGCAGGAGAATGCCAATAAGAGATGTCAGTTGATAATCATTAGTGAGCTGGTAAATTTTCCTCAGCAACTGAACTGATGATGCTTGTTGTGTAAAGGAGTCCAAAATACAGGTCATCGGCCCCTCATAATGATACTTATCGCTAGGAAAGTAGAATCACGGTATTTGTCATGTTGTGGTACTAGTCAAAGTAGCGTAGATTCGCGGCATTCCACACATTATGGTACTACTCACAGATAATGTAATACGCACATGTAACACAGACCTATGGTGTTCCTCACATAGATGTACTAATCACAGGGACTCGTATTATCCCGTAGTATTCCTCACATAGTGGGTACTAATCATAGGCAAGGCAGACCCATGGTGTCGCCCATACAATGGTACTAATCACAGGTACTGCAAAACCCACCCTGATTCACACACTATCACTACTAATCACAAACCTATTGTGTACCCAACATAGTGGTACTATGCGCAAGTAAAAGCGACCCATGGCGTTCCCTGCATGGTGGTACTAATTAAAAGTAGTCTCATTGTTCTAATTCGATCGTCCCTTGGTCGCCCCTTTTAGTCACCTCTTACAACAGGCAGGGGATACCATGGGTGTATTCTTCGCCTGCGTCTCCCACCCGCAGGGGAAGCACTGATCTGTTTCCCATGATTAATATACTAAGTAGAGTTGTAGAAAATGAGTTCTAACGTGGAAATACAGCGCTTCCGGACCCATGCCTATATTTTCTTCTTCTAAATGTGAGGAATGTGTCTGGAAAGTTTGGCTATACCTTATTGCTTCAACCTGTTATTTTTAACCTTCCATTACTTAAAGCAGAAAAAATCACATCAATTTTGGGTTGTTAGGCCACGTGTATGTGCAGCGTTTCGCCACAGCATGCCATTTGGGCTTGTCGGCTGGACCGAAATGAAATGGCGTATAGCTTTTAGAGCCGGGACTGTCCGAGTACAAGTTCAGCTCGCCACATGCATGTCTTTTGATTTGACGCCCATAGATGACCTGCGTGCGATGATGAGGTTCAAATGATGATGAAGACAACACATACACCCAGCTCCTGTGCCAGCGGAATTAACCAATTATGGTTAAAATTCCCGGCCCTACCGACAATCGAACCTGGGACCCCTGTGACCAAAGGCCAGCTTGCTAACCATTTACCATGGAGCCAGACATCTGTTGGACTGGTGTGCCTTGACTCACAGTGTACATCTATAGAGAGGACAATTTTATTTTTTATATAATAGAGAATTATTCTTCCTTAACAAGCTAGCAATCATTATTTGCTAAGTCAGCACAACTGTTAAACAGGCTGCCACTGTTAAGCACATTACTAAGTGAATTGGCCATACAATTAGGGGCGCACAGATGTGAGCTTGCATTCAGGAAATAGTGGGTTCAAGCCCCATTGTCGCTAGTTCTGAAGATGGTTTTCTGTGGTTTCTCATTTTCACACCAGGAAAATGCTGGGGCTGTACCTTAATTAAGGCCATGGATGCTTCCTTCCCTCTCCTATCCCTTCATCGCCATAAGACTTATCTCTGTCAGTGTGACATAAAGCCATTTCAATATTAAGTTAATTAAAATTGGTACCTGTTTCGACCAGTATTCATGGTCATCATCAATCAATTACAAACAAGTGTAAAACAATGCATAGAAAAATAAAATGCGAAGTTTAAATAGTTCTGTTTGGTTTCTGCTAGTGAAGCACTATAATCTTTAAGGAGCACTGTGCGTTGAAATATAACAAAAAAACACAAATAAGATGCATATTTCAAAGCACAGTGCTCCTTAAAGGTTTTAGTGCTTTAATAGCAGAAACCAAACAGAATTATTTAAACTTCACATTTTATTTTTCTATGCATTGTTTTACACTTATTTGTAACTGACTGATGATGACCACGAATACTGGTCGAAACAGGTACCAATTTTAATTAATTAGGAATGTAATCTTACATTTCTTATTTTAATAGTATTGAAAGATGGAACCATTATATACCTTCTTTTAACTTTATTGAACTCACTTCGGTACAGAACAATATGAAATTCTTATCTCTTAATAAAACCAATTGTAAAAAAAAAAATTAAAAAAAACAAAACTGGAAAGGCATGCCAGTCCAACTGACGAGCCCAAATGGCACAATGTAGGCAAAACACTGCACATACACATGGCCTAATAATCCAAAACTGCTGTGATCTTTCTTATGTAACTGTGAAAGCCTTTATTGGCATTTTCTTACTTGATCATTTAATTTGCAGGACTTCCTGGACTTGGTCTCTGCATACACTGTCATATGTTTTCTTTGTCTCCAGGAAAGCAATCGCTAAATCCTCCTAGCATTCAGAACACTACTCTTGTAATTCCTGGATGGAAGTCATATAGTTCTTCTCTTAATCTACACTCCTTATTTGTTAGTGAAACAAGAATTAATAGAAATTTATTTACTCTAAACTTGTCATGAATCTCAATTTAATCTAATCTTGTGGCACCTGCACATGGTGTAATTGTTTGTTGACAGATGAAAAAGGTGGTAAAGGAAGTCTAAAGGAGAAGTTAGAGCAGCTTCGTCGTGAACGACTCGAAGTGGAAGCTAAAGTGCGTGAAGCTCAGGAAGAGGACAGGCGTAGGCTCGACGACAAAGCTCAGTGTCAAAAGCAGCTATCTCTACTTCGTCGTCAAATGTTGGTTCACACTATCGAAGGACTCAAGAGGAGTTTAGAAGACCAGTCTGCAAAACTGCATGAAACATTCCATCCTGAAGATGAAGAAAACTCCTCTAGCGCTGCCGAAATTCAACTGGACACTAGTGAATCAGAAAGTCTCAGACTAGAAGGAAATGAAGATGAAGGGGTAGAAAGGCTATAGCTTTCTAAGTTTTAGAATGCTAAACCATTGTAAAAATAATAATATACACTCCAGTTATCATTAAATTCAATAACTGGCTTGAACATGCCCTTCAGGATGTTTCATGCAACAAATTGTGATCAGGAAATAATAGAAAGAAAAGCTTTCTTCCATGACAAACACTATTTCTACACTATTTTATAGTATAATTTCAATCTCTCAGTGACACAGATACAAGATAAAGAGGGTACTACAGTAAGTTCTTTGAATGCAAGAGGAGTTCCATGTTAGGGTCTGTGGGAATGATAAAAATTTTCAGTTTGACTGAATGTATGACATGAAAATAAGGAAACTGTGTTGCATATTTTTTCCCCTTTCTCTTCCCATGTGGTCCTTTTTCATTATTTTTAGTTTTAAAATTTCCTAAATCAAAACATATTAAAATACTACAGTGGAAATGGGTATAGTTACAAAGGCTATTTCAGAGGATTTCTGTACATTTTTGTAATTGCTACTCATTATAATATAAAACCACTCTTCATCATCTGGAGGTGTCACTTCTAAACTTAGCATATGGCAAAAAAAAAAAAAAAAAAATGCACAGATAAGAAATAAGGTCCAGTATCTAAATGTTTGTTGGTTTATTTATTTGGCACAGGAAAGCAGCAGAAATGGTAACATGAATTTTCATAAATTAGCTGGAAAGGTCTTGTGCAGGTCTTTTAGTTGACTCTCATAGGCAACCTACACATTGTGTATGTGTGAGTGATAACGAGATAGGGAGAGGGTGAAAACCGGTATCGGCCCATAGCCTAATCCTGTCCAATAATACCAAGGGGTCCGCTCAAGGCTTAATGTCTCCCACCCAACAGACGAATCACCACCAACTGTCATGTGCCCTCACTCCATATGAACTCTGCGGAGAGGTTTGGAACAGAATTTGGACTTGGATTAGAAATTGATGGCCAACATTCTGATGGTGAAATTCTTTTCCACCAACAGGTCTTGAACCTACTAACCATGGTGTCAGATCATAGAGATTTGAGCCATTTGGCTTGTGGACTTTTTGGTAGAAATTTGTGTAATATGAAAATATTGTTTGTGTAAATGTTATTTTTTATCTAGTAAGTTAAAATGAGTTTTCTTTATTATTAATACAGTACATTGGAATTATATATTTATTTCTTTTCATTGATTAATTTTAATACATAAATAACAGCAAAAAATATCCACAACTTAAAAAAGGCAAAAAAGGTATTAATCTATCAAATAGGCTACAGAAACTAAAATAGGCAAAAAAATAACTGGTCCTACCATTCCTAAATGTACAGAAACAGGTTTGTTTCTATGTGACAGTTCGATATATCCACCCACATAAAAAAGCATTTTGCGTATCTTCTGGGCTCCATTCAACACATATTTGTTCCATTACTTTTAAAAGTTTCAGAATACTAAATGATTATGGAAAATTACAAAAGATACTCCAGTTACAATACATATTTAATAACTGATATGCTATATGTCACTTTGTTATATAGAAGGGCTGCCTGGCTGAGGCGGTAAAGGCATGCTCGGTTCGCCTGGAAGAACGTGGGTTCTAATCCCCGTCAGGAAGTCGTAAAATTTAAGAAACGAGATTTCCACTCCCGGAGGTGTACATGGCCCTGAGGTTCGTTCAGCCTACACCAAAAATGAGTACCAGGTTAATTCCTGGGGGCAAAGGCGGCTGGGCATAGAGGTAACCACTCCACCCCATAAAGTGCCAAGGTAACGGATACTGGAAGCCTTTACCTTCCACCACTCTAAGGGCCTTCATGGCTTGTACGGAGATGACTTGGCTTATATGTAACTTTGTTATATTAGTCTACTGTGATATTAGCGAAGATGTAGGTGATATCTCAAACTTCCACAAGAAATCATTGTCTTCCAATCTTGTGCCACAATTCACCATCTTATTTAACAAAGAGAGTTTTTTTTTTTCCTTTTTTTTAATCCTTACATGGACTTGTCTTATGAACTGCACCTAGGTTACACCAGGGAATTAGATCATCACTAAGACTTCACTGGCCACATTTCTATTTTTATTTATTTCATATGGCATATAGAGGGTACAGAGAAACTATATACACTTAAAGTAGATAAAAACAACAATCGGACAAAGGATCAATCAATAGTAGTTCACTTATAATTTAATGTCCAGAGAATTTAGCCAATTCACTGCCTCTTCACTTGCCGCATGAAGTTTGTGGTATCCTCCCTGGAAGCTCCAAAGTGGGCCATCATTACAACATGGTGGACTGTCTGAGCCACGTCACCGCAGTCGCAATGAGGGCTGGAAATTTTTCCCCACTTGTGGAGCTAGAAGTTGCATCTTTCAAGACCAGTCTGCACCCTGTTCAACGAAGCCCAGATACTTTTTGGCAAGTTGAACCCAGCAAGTTTCCTACAAGGGTCAGATATCAATCCTAGCTGGTCAGGGTTTGAAGCAGCCCACATCCGTAGGTATAACCTTAAAGTGCCCTACACGTGTCCCCCGGGTGGTGCTAAGTAAGCAACAACATTGGCTGCTGGACCAAAAGAAATTTTCTTGCGGATATCCCAGCAAATAGAGGAAACATGATCATGAACATATTTCTCTTGATAAAGTATTAATAAATTCTCTTAAAAAATTAAACAAATCTAACAACTCTTGATGTTTGAAGTAACATTATGGAACTGTTATCATTACATAGAATTGTTCTGAAATAGTCTTCAGGTATCAGGAATGAAATTGAACTTACAAATACTTCTATTTTATTGCCATACTTCCAAGACACACAAGTAATCCAATGTTAATAAACCAAATAGACCACATGGTACTTTCAAACCTTATGGATAAGTGAGTTGTTAATTTAAATCTTTTCTACAATGCTGTGTTCCTTCCTAAGACCAAACATTTTGTCTGCCTTGGAAATACTCTATATTTTGCTACATCCCTATATGTTATGGAAATATTAGTAATATATCTACGAGACATGTGCCAAACAAAAATTCACTGTGTATTTCCGCAGTGACATTAAAATAAAACATCTTGGAATTTTGAATATATTTTTACAAAACTTTTCATAAAAGGATCTGTAATAAATTTTAACCCATTGTTTGCATAAAACAAGAACACATTATTATAATCAAAACATATTTTATCAGTAAATGACAGATGTGATTGAGAAATTTACATGCTCACTGACACTTTTACATAAAAGTAAATCTTGTTTGTTATTATCTGCACATTGTGTGCATTTCACTTTTATTTAAAAAATTTAACCAGAGAGGTCTTCACTTCATCCTTGTCATAGCATTTAGAATATTGTTATTATTTTTACATTGTTATACTCAACTGGGAAGTTTAATTGACCTTATTTAGCAGATGTGATCACTTTCTTCTTTGACCAAAATATCTTTATCCTCTTGCTGAATTTTTTTTTTTTTTTTTTTGCATTCTTGTGACCAGATTTAGTTATCATCATCACCATCATTATTATTATTATTATTATTATTATTATTATTATTATTATTATTATTATTATTGGGGCATCATTAACACAGTGGCCAAGCTGCTGGATTCCCAAGGTGTGAATCTTGATAGATCCAGAGTGCAGTTGAAAAATCATATGACATCAGGAAGGTGATCAGCCTAAAACACAGGCCAAAACCAAAAATGAGTCAAGGTGGCTCTAGCGACCCCAAAATTACCTGGGATAAGCTGAAGATTTTTTTTTTTTCCAGACTCTGAACACTTACACCTCAGTTTGCTTCTCATATAGGTTGCGATTTAAAAAAAATATATACATATTCTGTCTCTTCAGACCAATTCCATTTACACCCGGCTGGAGGTTTATCCTGCATTCATATGAAGCAAGCACTCACTCAGTTCTATTAGGGTGGACATTCCAGTTTATCAGGAATGCTTTGACCATCCCATTTGAATGGAACAAAAAATATAACATGTTGCAAAAGTTAAGAAAGTTCATTGTAAACAGAAGAGTCTGGAATAAGAATTGTATGTGAATAGAGATACAGCATTTTATGACTGAATATCATAATTAGAATGCCGAATTGTTCTAAGTAAATTCATTCTGTCTGATTGATATTTTAGGTTTAATGGATTAACATAGAAGTCTACATACAGCCCTGTTACAATGTAAAAAGAAAAGTAGAAAAAGAAAAATTTCCATTTCTCCAATAATCGTCTTCTAAGCGTCCCAGTACAGTGCGGGGTAGAGTATTCTGATTTTGAACTCGTTGATTTAGCATTATCACATGCATATTCCTGATGGAGGCCGTGATATTCATATCTGTGTTGACCGAGTTCAATCCAACGCCGGGATAGTTGACCACGAGAATGTTAGCTATCTGCCTCTAAGTAGTGAACAGCAATGATAAAAGTGGCAAACTACACAAAAACCACTGGAGACTTCTCTCTCTCATCTTATCAATGACAGGCACGATATCCATCTGCTGTCTTATTTCGTCATTCATTCATGGCTGAGTAGGGAGACTTCAAGTGACCAAAGGGCCATCCACATCTCCAATGCATGGAGGCAGCGCTCAGCAGATTCCATGTAGTGCCACTGGGCAAATTGTTGATTCTGTAGATCTTAGACTTAAATTAAATCAGCATTTTCTTGTCATACAAGACTCATGTAATTTCTTTCCATCATAACCAGGTCACACCTTTTCTTCCTCACACTTCATCATCAGTGTCACCATTACATTGTAATGGCAAAAAGTAATTGACAAGTATGGACTTACGTTTTATACAAAACTGATAGGTAAACAACAACAAAAAACATATACTGGCACAGCCCCAAATAATAGATATTTGTATTTATATCATGTGAAACAAGACAAACTGCAGGGAAACTTTTCATTTGGGAAGACTTTGCTCAGCTTCCTCTTATGTGAACCACAACAGCTGACCTTTGCCATTATCAGAACAGTTGTGGTTAGTCGTTTAGCAAAACCTTTGTGAAAAGTAAAGGATAAATCCAAAAGAATATTATCTAAAATATACAAAATTTATAACTATGGTTCATGAAGCAGCAATCAGTCTGAAATAACCATATAGTTTATGTACACAATGCAATAGCAAGCTATGTAGTAGTGATGGGCAATGCTCTCGCTTGAGACTCTCAGGATTTGATGTCAGAGATCTAGAGACTCTCGTGAGAATCTCGAGACCAATTCTCCTGTGCTGCAACCTGTGCAACATCCCAGTAACTGAAAGTCTAAGCTTGATAGCATGTCATCAGCAGTTATTGCGTGTAATAACGCTCTCATATGGAAACGTGTTTGCCAATAAATTTAGTCAAAAGCCTGGAAGAGTACTTCATTTTCAACTACGACCACCTAAAAAGCATTAACGGAAGTGAAAACAGAATATCAGCATCTTAAACAGTTCATGAGTTATTTGAGGTGTTAGCTGAATAACCTGTACAATTTGTGAATAACTATAGATAGGATGTCCACCTACCTGGATACCTCGCAATTGTTGTCGACAGGGTAGATTCCTGTGATACAGACTGGGCCGGAGGTGTTCTTTGTGATGATTTTCCTTCAGTGATATTATATGTTTGTCGGTGCAGGATCATCCCAGAAGTATTTTTGCTGATGTATTTTACTTCTTTTGAACAAATAACACAGATGCAGCATCTCTTCAAAATAATCTTACGTCCACGAGTTATGTTGTGTTTCAGATATCATCTTAAAGTTGTCATGTACAATTAGACAGAATTACACATTGCATGACATGTCGGTAAACATAAGTACGGGTCAAATGGATATTGAATGTGGGATCTGATAAATTATGAGCAGTAATGATATACACCTACAGTAAGAGCCAGTTTCTGCACTTAGCCTACTTATTCGTGTACTTACCACTGCATACAGTTCCAGAATGCATATCCTTATTATACTGCGTCAATAAGAGACCTTGATAGAAATTAACGGCCTAGTAACTTTTTAGCACGTATTTATGTAATGGAGAAAGCCCATGGTTAGCTATTCGCACACTCCGTACAAACGAGATTCAGCTCCATCTACCTGTAGGTCTACGACATGCTGCTTGCCATACAATGCAAGGACAACGCTCTCAAGATCTCTTGAAATTCATCACGAAGAACAGTGCTTGAGCTCATCTTGAGAAATCTGGAGAACCCATCTCAGACTACCCATCACTACTATGTACTGCAGTACTAAATTGGAACCATGATAAATGTTATCAATTTTAATTGAGAAATAACTTTCAGAATGTATTTTGTACTGGTCAATGAAGTTCTTATCTCTGTTAGCAGAATAATTCTTCTTTATTGCATTAAAATATTGGGTCACTAGGCCAGTTTTTTTTTTTTTTTTTTTTTCAGTGCCTTAGCAGCTCCCTACCTAATTCATAATCAAACAGTTTCTGTATACAGAAACAAGAATTCCTACAATATTATAAACAAACACCCAACAGATACCAGAATTTTTTAAAACTGCCTATACAGTACTACATTATTATTTGTTCTTCCTTGGATATTTTTCTATTTTGTGTGCCCCTCCATAAAGGAATCCCTAGATACATACCTCATTTGCCCATTTAGAAATCCAGTCCTATTAAGATGTAGCCCATTTAGCAGCATTTCATATTTACAAAATAGATCTCAACATATAACATGTCTCCAAGTTTTGTGACTTTGACAATGGGTTAATTTATTCTAGTACTGAAAAGAATGAATATATTCTTTTAAGAAACCCTAAAAAATGTGTAAAATGTCCCTAAAAGTTAGAAATGGGAAACATTAGCTGGGAACAGTGTGTGCCTCTATTAAAGAGTGATAACTTACAAGACTTGATGTAGTTTGGGTAAGGTGTAACACATTTGTATATATCAGATAAAAAAGCATTGTAGTAGAGTGTTTCTTGTTGTAATTTAGCTAGTGTTTGTAGTCAGTCCCATTTCAACTGCACGTGATTGTTGGCAGGGTATTCAAATATGTTGTAGATCATAAGGATAGTTGAAGAAATGGTGAAACTGATAATAACTAGGTATAATTATGTAGAGATTATAGCATGTTATTAGAAAATAATTAACTATTTTTACTGAAGAGCAAGTTTTCATGGCTATAAACCATTGATATAATCAAAATCTTCCATACCATAATTATAAATAATTCTTACCACATGTTAATTTCCTTAAACCAAGATAATTATATGGTACCATATTAAAAAATTCAGATATTTGAAGCAAGTATAAGTAAAACAGTATTATGATTGTAAGATTGTTAATTTTGAGGTATTGTTTGAAAATGATTCAAAAATGATATTTTTCCCTTACTGGTTCCACGTCCCACCAACTTCGTGACGATGGGATTGAACAGGGCTAGGACTGGGAAGAAAGCAAATGTGGCTAGGTATGAAAATGGAAAATGACGGAAAACCATCTTCAGGGCTGCAGACAGTCGAGTATGAATCCACCATCTCCCCATTGCAAGCTAACAGCCCGAAACATTCAGCCAACTTTCTCATAAATTAGTAAAAAGGCTACAAGTTTAATGAGAAAACTATAATGAAGATCAGGATATTAGATGATATTAGAAATTTTATCAAAGAAACAAAATACTTGAGATCAAGCAAGCAATGACTGGTCAGTAAAACTATCATCCTCTGTTGTTTCAGACCCTGACTGCCCTTTCTAGGTCTGTTCCTGGGATAAGGTGATGCTAGAAACCCTACTTAGTATACTTCAAAGTAGTGAAGAGATTAACAACAATTATTGGTACTGACTCATGGTTTCCCACTCTCCAGACAGGTTATCATTCATTCTTTCAAATTCATGCAATTTACAACTTTACAACATATTGGTAACCAAAAACTATATCTACAATCCAAAATTTTTTTAAAAAATTACTTCATTGGACTCTTGGGGAGAGAATTATTTAAATTAAAAAATACTGATACATTATGCAACTTACAATTTCTTTCAAGTGAATGAATTATATGCGAACATGGAATATCAGAGATTGACTACCACTCACTTTAAGGAAAGTACTATTCATACGAAAACATTTTGAGATTGTGACCAAAGCAGAGAGCTCTGCTGTTCCAATACTTCTTTCCTGGCCATATAAAAGTCCAAATATCACACAAGGTCAGCTCTTCTGATCTGAATAGAGTATTCACCGTGCTTCTGTAACTAGCCCAACACAATGTCCTTCTTTAAGGTGGCTTCAGCTGTTTGCCACCACATTGCTCTTGGGCATCCTTGGTCTCTTCTTGACTCAACGGTGGCAAGAGTTTTCTGTGACGTGGCCGTATCAGTAGAGCTCTTGAGAAAGAGTAAGTGTGTGGTGCACAGACAGCGAACACATGCCATAATATCGCGGTGAACCAGAGAAGGAAAGGTGGTAGGAGGTCTGATTTTTCTGCAGTCAATTCACACACAAGGCGGATAACAGAACCTGTCATTATGTTCAAGCCTGAACTTTCAATTTATAGTGGATTGGTGAGATTGCACCCTTCTGCTGATAATTTATTGAATGTAATATTTAAAGCACACACAAAAAATCATGAACCTAGGAGTATTTAACAGAAGTCCTAGAAAATGAAGTTCAACGTAATATTTGTTACTGCTGTAAGAGTTCTACAGCAAACATATATCAAGCACGGTTAACCATTTGAAGAGCCACACTCTACGATACATTTCAATGTAGTCAAGCATTAGCTGGTAGCTCTTGTACTTTGCAGGCTGCATTTGTAGCTTAAATTATGTTCTGTTCTTCTTCATATCATTTTTGTGACTGACCAAGTACCTACCCTACAGGCAAGAAATTCTAAAAAGTTATGTGTTATGACAGATTAACCAAAAATGTGAATAAGGAACATGTTGTGGTTTGGACAGGCATGCAGAGAGCACTATTCACTTTGATTTGACAGGTGTTACATGAGATTCTCGAGACTTTCGCTGCAGGCCTTGAGACTCTCATACAAGAAAAATTCCCATCTCTACTCCTTGGCATTTGACCTTTTGATCAGCAGTCAATTTAATTAGTGAAACAAATAATCACATTTTTTCACATAAAAATTTAATACGGTGAAGTATGAAACTTGCAATTA
The DNA here is from genome assembly GCF_040414725.1 of Anabrus simplex. Taxonomy (NCBI): domain Eukaryota; kingdom Metazoa; phylum Arthropoda; class Insecta; order Orthoptera; family Tettigoniidae; genus Anabrus; species Anabrus simplex. The sequence goes on along the minus strand of NC_090272.1, from coordinate 52,148,523 downwards.
TTTAAGGGATAGTATCAGAATTGCACTTCTTTTTAATACTTTTAGTACATTTGAGATTTGGAGACCATAACCTCATTATAAACATATTCAGATATTGGTTGAAATGAACCTTTAGAATGATATTGAGTAAATACATGTACATGCTGAAAAATTGTTTGACGATGATAATGATTCATTTCCCCCTAAAATAACTCCTCATTATATAATAAACCTAAATATTATAGCTGTAGCCAAATTATAGAATGTGATAGTGTACATAGGAGGCTAGTAGAAAGAAATAGGTACTTATTTCTCAGTATCAGATTACCATTCCAAAGGTTCCTTGATATGCAAATGAACATTTGAAGAATGGACATCTGTTTTAGTAAAAAACTTTCCAGTAACCTAGAACATCTCTTAAATTATTGCCATTTGGCCACAAAAAAATATTAGGCTCTTTTGTAGATAAACTTCTATGTCTGTGAAAGCATTTCCTTACAACCTAGAATAGGAGCATTTTGAAAATTATGTTCTATGTATTACTTCAAGTAAATGTAATGTAATTTTTTATACAGTGTAGAAGAGATCAAATCAACTTCTGGGTTATGGTAATCTCTAATACTCAACCTAACAGTGCTAAAGAAAGACCAGTATCTCAAGGTAATTACTGAGAAATTATGCACATAGCAGTTACCAGCTTCATATCTGGAATCTTTAAAGACTATATGATGGAAGCTTTAAATCACGATGGAGATCAAAATAATGATCATAAGAGTGTACTTAGTATGATTATTTTATTAAACACACTATCAGCAGTGGTAAATTAAACTAATTTTATTATATGAATGAATAGTATTTTGTATATTATTTAATTTGTTATTATTTCAGTCAAAAGAAGTGAAAAACAAAAGACATTCCTAACACTTTGCATTATGAACAGTTGAAGAGCAATACAGATTATCTTCGAAGAGACATTCTAAAATGTATGGTATACTCTAATATTATTACGTATGAAATATGTCCAAAGATATATGTACATATACCAAAAGATTATTATTAAAATATGAACAGAAATGTAATTTATTGTGTGTGAATATTGTAAAAGTGATTTATACCAGAAGAAAAGACCTGAGTTCTATTTGCTGTGCTGGCAATTTATTAAAAGTACTCTACCACTACAGAAAATATAAGGTACTAGTCTAAATAAAACAACAAAGTAAACAAACATCCTTAAGGAAATTGTTTGCGTGATTCCATTTTATATAAAACAGTTGTTATGTTATATATATTTGTTATTTATTTATCATTATGATATTAGACTACTATGCCAAAAGAGGTGAATTATCTTCAGAATCTGAATTAATGTACGGTATGTTTCCAACACAAAATGTAAATATGATTGTTCATTTTTATCTTTGTGAAGTGTCATTTTATGAACAGGGACACATTTATAGGTCTTTTTATTTTTTTGTTTATAAGTGAATTCTTATAAAACTATTAAACTCTGTCAACAAACATGTTGTGATTAGAATGTGTATGTAATAATTTATATTCATAACAATTTTTAGTGTTTGTAACCTGTAAGTAGAAAAATTTATTTAGAAGAATAGAAATGATCACAACTTTGTAAATTAGAAGATTCAAGTACAATATTCACCCTCTGTTATTTGGTATTACTTTCTTCTATTACAAGCATATCCCTTATTTTGATCTTATCTTTAACCTAGATGAAATCCTTGCCTCCTTTGAAAGTAAGATTTTATTTTATTTACACATATCAAAAAAAGTTTTGCATCACCCACCAAACAAAAGTTCTAAGGCATTCCATACAATGTTTAAATGGCACTTTGAAAGGTGCAGTTTACTTATTGATAACCAAAACCAAACAAATCACTTCGACTGTAAGCTAACAGAAACACAAATTGCTTTTCTTGAGATAAGAGACCATTATGTAGTAACCTCATTCAGACAAGTTAACATGTCCCCTTGCATGAATGCAGGCTGCACCTTACGTGGCATGCTGTCCACCAGGTCATTTAACCACTGCTGGTCTAATTTATCCCGTTCTTCAGTGGCAATCCTGCATAATTCCCATAGATTTTGTGGTGGGGCAGAACATGTTTGCACAGCTCTTTTCAATCGATCCTAAGCATCCTAAGCATGTACCACAGGATAGATATCAGGGAAACATAGAGGCCAATCCAGACAGGTAATACCGACACGACTGATGAAATTATTGACGATGCCTGCACGATGGATGCAAACTTTTTATACATAAACTTGAATTCTTCCCAGAAATGTTGATGAAACGATTCAATGATGGGTTAGAGAATGTTATCCCTGTAGTGGGGAGCATTCATTTTGCCCTGGAGGGACAACAATGGCATCTCATGTCTCCACCCCAGAACGGCACTGGTCCACTGGACAAGTATCAGGACATTGGGAACCAAGTTCATCTGTTAACAAGGAAGCCATACTTTACAGTGTTGCCTCAGTTTAAATGTAAACTTAAAAGCTTTCCAGTCTGCCGAACATACAATTTCAATATAAATATTACACTATAACATACCTGTAAAAAGAAAGAAAAACATCAGACTGGAAAGCTTTTAAGTTTACAAGTTCATCTGTTCACATCAACAGAGTCCTTACCTATGTTAACCACTTCCAGTAGGATAACACATCATGCCACACTGCCAGGAATTTGAAGGACTGGTTTGAGAAACACAACAGTGAACTTGTTTTAATGCCGTGGCCCCCAAATAACCCGGATGTGAACCCAACTGAACATTTGTGGTTCAACTAGGAGAAGTGGGTTCACGTTACATCACTACCACCCCAAGTGTTCAACAACTGGAAGACTTACTGTTGTGCTTGCAGTGTAAGATGCCCCACAATACCTTCCACCACAGAAATGGCAATTGGGGGGAAAGGGGGGGGGGGCAGTCACTCCCTCACTTCGTGAAGAAAACATTACATTTTTATTCCATTTCAGGCAGCTGAAAATAGGAATAATTACAGGAATTATTTAAAAAAAACATTTGTAAAAGCCCTATTGTCTTAACAGCTAATTCTTTCCTTTATTTTCTTTTGTTAGTAATTAAAGAAAATAAAGGAAAGAATTAGCTGTTAAGACAATAGCAGAAATATGCACAAAATGTTGTTCGTCATGAGTAACTGATATGTATAGTGCCACAGCAAGTGGTGGTGACTTTGCATCTGCTGGGAGCAAGGGTAGCATGGGTATATTTTTTTGCCAAGGTCATGGACACTGAGATATGATTCACCCGCTTGCCACGCGCATTCATCAGTCTCTTTAGTGTCTGTTAGTTTCTTAGTGTGTAGTCGAATACTACATGATTTTTAATTGTACAGTCACGCCATACTTCTATTTAATTGTAATACATGTGTAATATCTTGCCTTTGGTGAAAGTTTTATTGTATGGTATTGAGTCAAAATCATAAAAAGCTATTATTACTGCACTTAGGTTGGTAAACTGTCAACCTCTACATCTCTGTCAAAATTCGTTCAGAGAGCATAACAGAAACTTACCATAGTGCAGCTTTTTGCCCTCTCAGTTTTGATGTGTATAACCCCTGCCCACTATACCCCACAAACCCGAATACTTTTTGTTGTCTGTTACAATTTTTTGTCCCCCCTCACTCTAACTCCCAATTGCCGCAACTGTTCCACCACCTCACAGAATTAATGCCTTGCAAAGTAGCCATAGTTCTGCAAGCTATAGGTAGTCCAACACATTATTGGGCAGGTGGTCATAATGCAATGGCACATCAGTATATAAGAATGCTTAAAATTTAAGAAAGAACATACATACAGGGTGTTTTAGAAAAACACGGCATAATGAAAGGAACAGATTCCTCACGTACGGAGAAGGAAAAAAAAGTGTATATACATGTGTCCGGAAATGCGTATTTTCTGAGATATCAGACACTACCTGTCTATCAGACCATCAAATGCCATGACCTGACATGTTTGTTGCACTTCCATGGTGTGACACTAATTTAACACTAATCAACTGTACCAATCATTGCTAAAAAGACCAATGCTGAACGGAGTCTGTTAACACTTGCAAAACGGGTACGGTGGTTTCCAAACAAATAGGATGGGGACAACATGAACATTTGGATTCCTGGAAACAGGTTAGAGGATTGATTGCTGCTATTGACGTACTATGGGTGTTCGTACGATTCTTAAGTTTCTTAGCAACTACTGAAGTTGATTGTGAGTGCAATTACTCATTCAGCTGTGTTGTTTCCCAGGCAATGTACAGGTTTTCCAATGTTGAGACTGCGGACATGCATTTTGTGTATGGGTCAGCGGATGTAAACACGTGGAGGCACGTCGTTTCTACCAAGAACAATATCCAAATAGTCATTGCCCTAATAGTAAAAGTTTTAAATGTGTCCATTGCCGCCTACGTGAACATGGCAACTTTACACTTGCACCTGGCACCGAAGGACAGCCAAGATCCACTTTCCCTGCCACTATTCAAGATGTTCTCGAGGCTGTACACCAGAATCCTCACGTCAGCGCATGGAGTTTAGGTAGACAGATGCACCTTCCTCATGTCAGTATCTGGTAACTTCTGCGATAAAACCAACTCGAACTGTATCCGAACCACCTACAGTGGGTCCAAGCCCCAGCACCAGCAGATTTTCCTGCATGACTAATGTTCTGCCAGTCGTTGCTCCAAGAGTGCATTCCATGGCCAAATTTTCCAGTGTTGGTATTATACTCCAATGAGGCAACGTTCACAAGCGATGGCATTCTATAACCAGCACATATGGGCAGATATCAATCCACATGTCACTGTTGCAGAGGTTCACCATCAAAACTTGGGCCGGCATCCTTGGTGAGTGCTTGCTGCGACCCTTTGTACTTCCCAATCACCTGACATGGGAGGCCTACAGGCAATTTTTACGCACCACGTTCCCTGTTCTCTCAGAAGACGTGCCACTACAAATATATCAGGAGATGTACTTTATGCAGGACGGCCCCTGCACATTTTCGTGTAATGTCCGTTAACAACTTAAAGTACGTCACCTTGGTCGCTGAATAGATAGAAGTGGACTAAATGAAACATCCAGCACAAGAAAATTTTGAGAATTATAAAAGACTCCGAAATAAAACAACGCAAATGATAAGAAACGCTAAAATACGCTACTCGTACGAAATTTTAAAGATACATAACTCTGCTGTTGTATGGAAAACTCTCCGCGATATGGGTCTAAATAAAACAAAGACAAAGAATAGTAACTGTAAGGGACCTTTGGATGATCTGAGTGATTATTTTAGCTCAAGAAACGTCCAGATGAACGGAAATACCAAGAGAGGCACTATTGACAGAATATCTACTTCTCTCATATGACTCCACGTGATGTAAACGCCCTCAATGACATAAAATCAGGGTCTATTGGACACGATGGAATAAACCTGTACCTTTTATGAAAAATTCTAGACATCATTCTTTCTACAATAACACACATCATTAACACCTCTCTTATGACAGGAATCTTTCCTGAGAACTGGAAAAATGCCATCAGCCGACCCTTGCCAAAAAACAGTACCCCCATAACCCTTGACGATTACCGCCCTGTTTGTATCCTCCCTGTACTAGCAAAAGTACCGGAGAAACTAGTACACAAACAAATGACAGACTCTCTCTTACATCATAACTTACTCGACAGAAATCAATCAGGGTTTAGATCGAATTGCAGTACCAACACAGCATTAGTAAAAGTAACTAACGACATTCTGCTAGCAATGGATAACAGACAAATGACAATTCTAAATTCTTCTTGATCTTACAAAGACATTTTTTGCTATTTGCTTTACGTCGTACCGACACAGATAGGTCTTATGGCGACGATGGGATAGGAGAGGCCTAGGAAGTGGAAGGAAGCGACCGTGGCCTTAATTAAGGTACAGCTCCGGCATTTGCCTGGTGTGAAAATGGGAAACCACGGAAAACCATCTTCAGGGCTGCCGACAGTGGGGCTCGAACCCACTATCTCCCGATTACTGGATACTGGCCGCACTTAAGCGACTGCAGCTATTGAGATTCACAATGAAGTATTTATTTATTTTCCACCTAGTCGATACAATGATTGCCTAAGGCAATTTTTATTGGTCAAAAGTGGTACATGTTTCGTATATTATCAACATCTTCAGCCACATAACACAGTTTAGATGAAAAATATAAAATTGACAAAGTAATGCTTTAGAGGAAGTGTCCTTGAAATTAACATAAGATTGACAAGATTAAAACAAACAAATAACTCAAGAGAAAATATATAAATTATTTCTACAATAGAAAGCAGTCATCAAGGAAACACTTGTACAATATTCCATAGAGAAATTGTCCTAATAAATATTCTTTTCTTAATAATCCATGAAAAAAGATCAATTTATAAATTAAAAATTATACATTTTATAAGTAATTATCGAAATGAAGAAATCCTGATATCACAGTGCGGCTCTTATTATTAATGTAGATGAAAATATAACTAATTCCTAGTTGTCAAATCTTATTAAGCCTGCTTTCCTTTGGAACAGTAACTCCTGTCATTCTTTCACAGTTTTGCGCCGGGTGTAATATTGATGATGCGTTCTTCCTTGTTCTTGCACCTGAGGAGGAGGAGGAGGAGCGGGGGATATAGGTGTGTCAAGAACTTCCTTGCTGTCACCTATAGCTTCAACTGAGGAGGAACAAGTTGTAGGGCTATCTGTAGGTGGAGAAATTCCAATTCTTTTTTCTTGATCCTTCTCAAGCATTTTCAAATATACTAGAATTTGATAATATAATGGATTCTTATATTCTACAGCCTCATTAAGGTTATCATTTTTCTTTACAAGTTGGTCTAGATGAATGTACAGGTCTTCATATGTGTTCATTAAGCTGCCCTTTTTTAACTTTATTATGATGGTCAGGTCTTGTTCTATGTTTGTAAATTTATGACCTGTGGCAGTCATGTGTGAACCCATTGCTGAGAATCTTCTATGTTTTTCAGCATTCACATGTTCCAAATATCTAACTTTAAAATTGCGGCCAGATTGTCCTATGTATGTGTTCTTACATTCAAAGCATGTGAGTTTATATATACCGGAATCAAAAAATTTATCTTTTTCCGAGAGATTTATTGTATCATGGTTGAAAATACTATGTTTCATGTTGTTATTGGTGGAAAATGCAATTTTGAAATTTTTTCTTTTAAATAAATTTGTTATTACATGAATGTTTGGATTATTATATGTGAACTTGATATATTTTTCAGTTTTACTAGGTTCGACTGCTAATTTAGATTGTTGCTTCTCCGAAAATTTATTAATTATTTTATCAATCATGTTATTGTTGAAACCATTCAAGAGGGCTTGTTGTCGGATAAACAACAGTTCTTTATTCCTTTCAGATTTGGATAAAGGAATACTAAACGCTCTGTTAATGTAACTATAATATGCTGATCTTTTCTGTGCCTCAGGGTGTAACGAGTTGTTCTTGATAGTGGTCAGTGTGAAAGTGGATTTTCTGTGTATTTTGAAAGAAAATCCTTTTTCTTCTCTTGTTGTGACTATGTCCAGAAAATTCAGTGATTTTTCAACTTCTTCTTCTAAAGTGAATTTTATATTGGAATCCAAATTATTCAATATATTTAAAACTTTATTGCTATCGGTGAGTCTGTTATCTATTATAGCGTAAACATCGTCCACATAACGTGTCCAAAAATCCAAACCCTCTATTTGATTAATAATTTTCGTGTGTTCCAAATAGTCTAAGTATATAAAGCCAATATTCCTGATGCTGGGGCTCCCATTGAAAGTCCTTTTTGTTGGTAAATTTTATTATTAAACGTAAAATAATTTTGATTTAACACGAATTTTAAAACATTAATAAAATCTTCAATTTCTGGTATGCTTACTAATTTCAATATAAAATTCACTTTAGAAGAAGAAGTTGAAAAATCACTGAATTTTCTGGACATAGTCACAACAAGAGAAGAAAAAGGATTTTCTTTCAAAATACACAGAAAATCCACTTTCACACTGACCACTATCAAGAACAACTCGTTACACCCTGAGGCACAGAAAAGATCAGCATATTATAGTTACATTAACAGAGCGTTTAGTATTCCTTTATCCAAATCTGAAAGGAATAAAGAACTGTTGTTTATCCGACAAGCCCTCTTGAATGGTTTCAACAATAACATGATTGATAAAATAATTAATAAATTTTCGGAGAAGCAACAATCTAAATTAGCAGTCGAACCTAGTAAAACTGAAAAATATATCAAGTTCACATATAATAATCCAAACATTCATGTAATAACAAATTTATTTAAAAGAAAAAATTTCAAAATTGCATTTTCCACCAATAACAACATGAAACATAGTATTTTCAACCATGATACAATAAATCTCTCGGAAAAAGATAAATTTTTTGATTCCGGTATATATAAACTCACATGCTTTGAATGTAAGAACACATACATAGGACAATCTGGCCGCAATTTTAAAGTTAGATATTTGGAACATGTGAATGCTGAAAAACATAGAAGATTCTCAGCAATGGGTTCACACATGACTGCCACAGGTCATAAATTTACAAACATAGAACAAGACCTGACCATCATAAAAAAGTTAAAAAAGGGCAGCTTAATGAACACATATGAAGACCTGTACATTCATCTAGACCAACTTGTAAAGAAAAATGATAACCTTAATGAGGCTGTAGAATATAAGAATCCATTATATTATCAAATTCTAGTATATTTGAAAATGCTTGAGAAGGATCAAGAAAAAAGAATTGGAATTTCTCCACCTACAGATAGCCCTACAACTTGTTCCTCCTCAGTTGAAGCTATAGGTGACAGCAAGGAAGTTCTTGACACACCTATATCCCCCGCTCCTCCTCCTCCTCCTCAGGTGCAAGAACAAGGAAGAACGCATCATCAATATTACACCCGGCGCAAAACTGTGAAAGAATGACAGGAGTTACTGTTCCAAAGGAAAGCAGGCTTAATAAGATTTGACAACTAGGAATTAGTTATATTTTCATCTACATTAATAATAAGAGCCGCACTGTGATATCAGGATTTCTTCATTTCGATAATTACTTATAAAATGTATAATTTTTAATTTATAAATTGATCTTTTTTCATGGATTATTAAGAAAAGAATATTTATTAGGACAATTTCTCTATGGAATATTGTACAAGTGTTTCCTTGACGACTGCTTTCTATTGTAGAAATAATTTATATATTTTCTCTTGAGTTATTTGTTTGTTTTAATCTTGTCAATCTTATGTTAATTTCAAGGACACTTCCTCTAAAGCATTACTTTGTCAATTTTATATTTTTCATCTAAACTGTGTTATGTGGCTGAAGATGTTGATAATATACGAAACATGTACCACTTTTGACCAATAAAAATTGCCTTAGGCAATCATTATATCGACTAGGTGGAAAATAAATAAATACTTCATTGTGAATCTATTGAAGTGCGATACGGACCATGAAGCTGATTTTATGTAATCCTAATGCCAACCAGGCAAGCAAAGAAGCTAACACCTACCTCAACTTAAAGATGAAAATAGCTAAAGTGACAAAAGATATAGTGTTTTTGAAGGAATGCCTTAAAAATAATTTGACTCCCAGTTTTCTAAAAAGTGCCCAAAGAAAAACTATTTATTCTAATCATCATAAGTTTACTCAAATGCAGGTCAATAAAATATGGTTAAAAAGAGAAATTCAATTTATGTATAAAAGAAAGAAACTTCTTAATGAGAAAATGTACTTCGCGCACCTCTCAGCACCACTGAACTTGCTTCCTCTGGAATGGGATTCTTTCCAGAAACATATGAATGAAAAAATGGAGAACACACTTAAAATGAAACAAGAAATTTTGGATAATAAATTATTTAAGTTGAAAAATTTAGCATCTAATAGAGAAGAAAGAAGGTTAGTTCCTAATGTTACGTTTGATGATAGTGTTTATCCACCTCCAATTAAAAACTTGTCTGAGATAGAATTTAATGAAGAAGAAACCTCTATTTTAAGTCAAGGCCCTAATTTCAATTGGCCTAGTTCAAACAAAAGTTATGATTTAATCACCACATTAGCTGAAACAGAAACAGCAATACAGAATCTACCTGTAGACTTACAGAATGACATAAGGTATGAAGCTAAGAAGAAAATTCCTATTTTAGTAAAAGGTTTACAATCACTTCGAGGCACCAACAAGGCGGTTAATAACTTGAAACAAAAAATCAAACTAAACAACTTAATTATCACAAAAGCAGATAAAGGAGGAACAGTTGTAGCCCTAGATAGAAATGTTTATATTGAAAAAACAGAAACATTTTTTAATAACAATTCGTTTAGTACAGTTGATAAAGACCCGACATCACGTATTCAGAGGGATCTTAAAAAACTATTAAAAAGCATGTCTTTCTTGTTTAATGAACATGATGTGCAAACATTAATAAATATGAACCCTAGACTCCCGACTGCAAGAGCACTACCGAAATTACATAAACAGGGAGAACCGATTAGACCTATCATAAATTTCAAAAATAGCCCCATTTATAAAACTTCTAGATTTATACATAATTTCTTATCAAGTAAATACGTATTTCATTGTAAAACACCTATCAAAAACTCAGTGGATTTTTGCAATCTAGTTAAAGATTTTAAACTTGGATCATCTCACATGACATGTTCGTTTGACATAACCAACATGTATACAAACATTCCAATAGAAGACACTATCAGAATCATTAAGAAGAATTTAACGAAGAACAAATTAGTAAGCATACCAGAAATTGAAGATTTTATTAATGTTTTAAAATTCGTGTTAAATCAAAATTATTTTACGTTTAATAATAAAATTTACCAACAAAAAGGACTTTCAATGGGAGCCCCAGCATCAGGAATATTGGCTTTATATACTTAGACTATTTGGAACACACGAAAATTATTAATCAAATAGAGGGTTTGGATTTTTGGACACGTTATGTGGACGATGTTTACGCTATAATAGATAACAGACTCACCGATAGCAATAAAGTTTTAAATATATTGAATAATTTGGATTCCAATATAAAATTCACTTTAGAAGAAGAAGTTGAAAAATCACTGAATTTTCTGGACATAGTCACAACAAGAGAAGAAAAAGGATTTTCTTTCAAAATACACAGAAAATCCACTTTCACACTGACCACTATCAAGAACAACTCGTTACACCCTGAGGCACAGAAAAGATCAGCATATTATAGTTACATTAACAGAGCGTTTAGTATTCCTTTATCCAAATCTGAAAGGAATAAAGAACTGTTGTTTATCCGACAACAAGCCCTCTTGAATGGTTTCAACAATAACATGATTGATAAAATAATTAATAAATTTTCGGAGAAGCAACAATCTAAATTAGCAGTCGAACCTAGTAAAACTGAAAAATATATCAAGTTCACATATAATAATCCAAACATTCATGTAATAACAAATTTATTTAAAAGAAAAAATTTCAAAATTGCATTTTCCACCAATAACAACATGAAACATAGTATTTTCAACCATGATACAATAAATCTCTCGGAAAAAGATAAATTTTTTGATTCCGGTATATATAAACTCACATGCTTTGAATGTAAGAACACATACATAGGACAATCTGGCCGCAATTTTAAAGTTAGATATTTGGAACATGTGAATGCTGAAAAACATAGAAGATTCTCAGCAATGGGTTCACACATGACTGCCACAGGTCATAAATTTACAAACATAGAACAAGACCTGACCATCATAAAAAAGTTAAAAAAGGGCAGCTTAATGAACACATATGAAGACCTGTACATTCATCTAGACCAACTTGTAAAGAAAAATGATAACCTTAATGAGGCTGTAGAATATAAGAATCCATTATATTATCAAATTCTAGTATATTTGAAAATGCTTGAGAAGGATCAAGAAAAAAGAATTGGAATTTCTCCACCTACAGATAGCCCTACAACTTGTTCCTCCTCAGTTGAAGCTATAGGTGACAGCAAGGAAGTTCTTGACACACCTATATCCCCCGCTCCTCCTCCTCCTCCTCAGGTGCAAGAACAAGGAAGAACGCATCATCAATATTACACCCGGCGCAAAACTGTGAAAGAATGACAGGAGTTACTGTTCCAAAGGAAAGCAGGCTTAATAAGATTTGACAACTAGGAATTAGTTATATTTTCATCTACATTAATAATAAGAGCCGCACTGTGATATCAGGATTTCTTCATTTCGATAATTACTTATAAAATGTATAATTTTTAATTTATAAATTGATCTTTTTTCATGGATTATTAAGAAAAGAATATTTATTAGGACAATTTCTCTATGGAATATTGTACATGTGTTTCCTTGACGACTGCTTTCTATTGTAGAAATAATTTATATATTTTCTCTTGAGTTATTTGTTTGTTTTAATCTTGTCAATCTTATGTTAATTTCAAGGACACTTCCTCTAAAGCATTACTTTGTCAATTTTATATTTTTCATCTAAACTGTGTTATGTGGCTGAAGATGTTGATAATATACGAAACATGTACCACTTTTGACCAATAAAAATTGCCTTAGGCAATCATTGTATCGACTAGGTGGAAAATAAATAAATACTTCATTGTGAATCTATTGAAGTGCGATACGGACCATGAAGCTGATTTTATGTAATGCAGCTATTGAGCTCGGTACAAAGACATTTTACTAGCCAAATTAGAAATGATGAAATTTTCTAATAATGTATTATGCTGGGTATGTTCCTATCTCAGTGGTCGTAAACAATGTGTGTCAGTGGAAGACAATATGTCTAGATGGAAAAATACTGAGATGGGAGGAGCACAGGGTGGGGTGTTATCACCCCTTCTGTCCTCCCTATACATGAATGATCTATCAGAACTGACAAACTGTAAATATCACTTATACGCAGGCGACATCCAATTGCATATTCATACCAAGCCGAATTACATACAAGAAGCAACCATGAAATTAAACGAAGACCTATTTAACATTAACGAATGGACTAGCAGCCACTGCCTGAAGGTAAACCCATAAAATCACAAGCCATCATAATAGGATCTAAAAAAGCGTATGCCAAGTTAGAAAAGATCAATATACCAGTTATCAAGATCAATGAAACACCTATAACACTGAAAGACTCCGTTCAGAACTTTGGAATAATTTTTAATAAATATTTAAGTTGGTCAGAGCACGCAACAAAAATTTGTCAACATGTAATCAGTTCATTACACTCACTCTACAAACTGAGGGACTTTCTGCCTGTCAAAACCAAGAAACTGCTCATTCAAGGACTAATACTACCAATATTTGATTATGGTGATGTAGTCTATAATAAAATAAGTTGTTCACTTGGTTCTAAACTTCAACGGGTGCATAATGCCTGCATTTGATTCATTCTGAATGTTCTGCTCCATTCCCACATCAGCCCATTCCTCCATCAGCTGTCCTGGTTAAGATGTGATAGACGTAAGTACCATGCTGTTTCTCTTCTGCACAAAATACTGCGAACAGGTAAACCAGATTACCTGAGAATAAATTTCAACTACCTCTCTCCCTCAGGTAGAACACCCTCAAGGTCATCAATGTGATCCCTGCTGTCCATCCCCACTCACCACAGTAGTATGTATAACAAATCATTTGTACTGGGGACCATACGTTCCTGGAATTTTCTCCCGGCTGAAATTAGAGACATAAGCAACCTAAAGCTATTCAGAAGAAATTTTACCTACATTTAGAATAATTTACTCTAAGAAGCACACTCAAATGTTAGTTTAAGTCAAATGAATAAAATGTAAATGTAAGGTTAGTAACATTATAGTTGACAATTTTCAAGATATAGCTTTAATAATAGTAAATACCATAAATTCATTTTAAAATATTAAAATTTTTTTAATGATACTTTATATTTCAGTTAAATTACATTTCAATTTCATTTTAAATTATATTAAACTTATTTTTAATTTGAAGTAGTTACAATGTTCAATACATTATGTTTATGCAGGTGCATAATTATATGGTTTGGCATAATAGCAGGCTTCATAGCCTGAGACCCACCATGTATATAAATAAATAAATAAATAAATAAATAAATAAATAAATAAATAAATAAATAAATAGGTGCTTGGTCTCCCCGATCACCTGATCTTAATCTGTTGGACATCTCTGTGTGGAGTTACGTTAAGTTCTTGGTGAATGCAATGCCTATGGGACATGAAGCAATGCTTCAAGGCAGAATTTTAATGGCCTTTCAAACCATATGTACAACACTGGCTATACTCCAGCACATGCTTAACGCCATGTGAAAATGAGCAGAAACCTACATTATGGCAGAAGGCAGGCATTTTGAACACCACCTGTAAGATGGTGTCTGATATACATCCATAAAAAACATGCAAGTTAGCTCAGAAAAGAGTCTGATAACTTGGAAAATGTGCATTTCTGGACATGTGTACATATATTTTTTTAATTCTCTATATGTTACAAATCCACCCCTGCAATTATGCGGTGTTTTTCTGAAACACCCTGAATGTGTGGTCTTTATACAGATGACTTCAACCCAAGAAAATTTTAAAAGAGAACATGTATTTATACAGGAAATATCATGGCGTGTGTCCTTTGGAGAGGCCCGTTGCAGTTCTTTTGAGTTGACACCATATATTCAACCTGTGCATCTCTGAGGAATTGAACTCTAATGTTGAAGAGAGCATAAACACAGCGCATGAGCCAGAGGAATTATCTAACGACAGTTAATATCCTTGATCCGGCCGGGAATCGAACCCAGGACCCCCTGAACCGAAGTCCAGCATGCTAACCATTTAACCACGGAGTCAGATAACATAAGTCAAATACAGTATAATGATAATTCTAACAGCTTTTCCTCAAATGTATTACAACGCATGTTCCAACCCAGATTAAAATCTTTGGACAAACCAGTAATCAAACCCAGAACCACCCGGTAAGAATTTTCAAAAATACAATTTTATCACCATTTCTAAGGAAAAATAGAAAATTCTGCATGCTGTCTCTTAATATGTGATTCATCAATAAATACTGAAATTTCAATATTATTTTTTTTATGTTTAACCCGCGAGTGGTCACTAGCCGAAATGTAACGTGAGTGGTCGCGCGTGGACTTTCTCTCACATTAAAATAAATATGACATTTTTCACAGTTTTGTGGGGCATAAGGCTGAAATTTATTTCTGAAATGAAATGCAAGTTCTACCTTATATATTTTAGATAAATGAAATGAAATGGCGTATGGCTTTTAGTGCCGGGAGTGTCCGAGGACAAGTTCGGCTCGCCAGATGCAGGTTTTTCTAGGCGACCTGTGCGTCGTGATGAGGATGAAATGATGATGAAGACGGCATATACACCCAGCCCCCGCACCAGCGAAATTAAATAACTGAGGTTAAAATTCCCGACCCTGCCGGGAATCGAACCCGAGACACCTGTGAACAAAGGCCAACACGCTAACCATTTAGCCATGGAGACGAACATATTTTCGATAAAAATGAAATGGTTAGCTGTTTATTAAAGACACAAATTACTACTTAAAATAACATATGCAATGCACATAAAAATAACTTACGTCCTGAAGTTGTAAAAAATAAAATCTCACACATGCATTATATCTAGTAATATTTACGTACAAAGCAAGGTTTCTGAACACATTAACATTTTCAAAAACAAGAAGTGCTCATAATACAAATACTACCGCGTACAACAGGAGTAAGTTTCCCGCTCCACTTCAACATAACACCAACGTCATTGGTCGCGCGATGAGAGAAACCCTCACACAGCACGCACGGACACATAGGAACCTTTGTTCTGACTAAGGGAGGGGGTGCTTACCCTTCAAATGTGAATCGCTCTACTCAAGACAGTACTCAGATAGAAGAGGGAACAGTCACCTCCCTTTCATCACTGTGAAGTAATATCACAATAAAAAATAATGTGAGAGAAAATCTCATATAGCGACCACTCGCGGTTAAGAGAACCATTTCCATCTAGTCATTCATTCATTCATCTACTTTATGACACTACATAAAAGAGCTATATTAAAGTATTTGAATCACCAAATTTTGACAGTTATAACCTCAATAGCATAGTACAGTAATTAAGTTGGTCTCTAGATCTAGTAAGTAATATTTAATTAGTATATTTGTAATGCAAAGGAGCAAGAGGGGAAAAATTAAATTATATGTTGAAAGAAGCAAACAAGAAAATGTACACATAATAGGATAAATGCAATGACAGTTCATTGTGAGAAGAGAAAGCAGCAGATAGAGGAAACGAGGACGAATATGATAACACAAAATGACAAGTACAATTTCTACACCTTAACCCGCGAGTGGTCACTATTTGAGATCTTCTCTCACATTATTTTGTATTGTGAGTTTACTTCTCAGTGATGCAAGGGAGGTGACTGTTCCCTCTTCTAGCTGAGCTGATAACTGTCATGAGTAAGGCGATTCACATTTGAAGGGTAAGCATTGCGTCCTCTAGTCGGAACAAAGATTCATATGAGTTTGTGCGCCCTGTGAGAGAGGTTCTTTCATCGCGCAACCAGTGGTGTTGGTGTTATTTTGAAGTCGATAGGTAAACTTTATCCTGCTGTAGCTGTTAGTATTTGACTTCAGTCGTGTGCGAAATGTTCTCCATTTGCAGTTACTGATAAATGAGTCTTCAAGAATTATGAGTCAAGAAAAAATGCTGGGTAATAAGCGCTATTACAAACTCCAGCTAACTCAAATGTTAGAGAAAAGATTTATTGTACTTTATTCTTGCATTTGTATTGTGACTGTCAGAAAGTTCTATATTAATAACAATATTATTGGTTTTACGTTCCAATAACTACTTTTTATGGTTTTCACAGATGCCAAAGTGCCAGAATTTTGTCCCACAGGAGTTCTTTTACATGCCAGTAAATCTACGGCTGATGTATCTGAGCACTTTCAAATACCACCGGACTGAGCCAGGATCAAACCTGCCGACTTGGGCTCAGAGAGTCAGCGCCTTAACCGTCTGAGCCATACAGCCCGGCACTCTTGTGAATATTACGTACTGACATGTGACTGAACTAATGACTAATTTCCATTAAGTAGTAATTTGCCTCTGTAATATACGGCTAATCATTTAATTTTTTAAACCTAAAATGTATAACGCAGTATTTACGTCTCATTTCAGTAATTCATTTCACTCTTGCGCCCCACAAAACTGTGGAAGATATATTTATTTTAAATGAGGTTTAATGTGAAAGTCTTATGTGCGACCACTCTTGTTACAATTGGGCTGGCGACCATCGCGGGTTAATGCACTGCTGTCTTCAAAAGGATGGGCTCTGTCCTCATTAATCCCTATTCTTCTACGTCCATTTCCAGAGCTGGGAAGTATCGTAATTGAATTACTTGCAATGATTACATTCTTTTGTTTAGGTTGATGCTTTCATGGCCTGTAATTGCAGACATTAAAGCTTTTGCTGTGTCAAGAAAACAAGGTAAGCATTTGTTTTTTTGGCCAAGACATGTATTCTCCGGATGTCCTGCTGCCATTCATTGCAGGCGACTGCCCTGTCGTCTTGACTAGAAATGGGAGACGATTGAATCACTGATGCACCTCTGTGAAGTCCTCCTCAGGGAGACTTTTCTTCACGACCTGTGGGTCTAATTGCCCAGTACTCGCTGGTAGACTTAAGATGGAACTGTCTCACTAACATGATTTGAGCTGTCTTCTACACTGTGAAGGTTAGACTCTTCTGTTATCAAGGAGAACTACATTCTGCTTTACAGTGGAAATATTTGCCTCAGTCTGTCCAAAGCATCCCAAGTCAATCTAATACAATATCGGATAAATGTTCGTCAAGTTAGTAACAATAATAATGTTATTTGCTTTACGTCTCACTAACTACTTTTACAGTTTTCGGAGCAGCCGAGGTGCCCGAATTTAGTCCCGCAGGAGTTCTTTTACATGCCAATAAATCTACCGACATGAGGCTGACGAATTTGAGCACCTTCAAATACCACCGGACAAAGCCAGGATCGAACCTGCCAAGTTGGGATCAGAAGGCCAACATCTCAACCGTCTGAGCCACTCAACCTGACATTAGGTTAATATTCACTTGTGAGATCTCATGCAAAAGTTGTGAATTTTGTGATTTCTGTTCCTGGAGTTGTGAAGAACAAGACTGGAGTTGGTGAATTTAAACCCTGGACCACAGCCATTATGTTACCAAACATAGATTTAATCCTCACTGCCTCTTCAGATGTTGAAGATCCTCCCTTCACAATTTCACCACCATAACAGTTGTCGCATACAATACTCACAATTGTTCTTCTCTCTCAGAAATAACCTAACCTCAATAAGAGTTGGACAATTTATGATCTTACACAATGATCCTGTCATGGTCACCAATTTGCAATTAAATTGCAGGGATGTACATAAAAATAATAGACACCGCTATCACCGACTACACTTATCTATATACACTATCTGATCAAAAGTATCCGGACACCCCCAAAAATATACGTTTTTCATCTTAGGTGCATTGTGCTGCCACCTACTGCCAGGTACTTCATATCAGTGACCTCAGTAGTCATTAGACATCATGAGAGAGCAGAATGCGGCGCTCCGCAGAACTCACAGACTTCAAACGTGTTCAAGTGATTGGGTGTCACTTGTGTCAGAAGTCTGTACGCGAGATTTCCACACTCCTAAACATCCCTAGGTCCACTTTTTCTGATGTGATAGTGAAGTGGAAATGGCAAGGGACTCGTACAGCACGAAAGCGTACAGGCTGACCTCGTCTGTTGACTGACAGAGACCGCCGACAGTTGAAGAGGATCGTTAAGTGTAATAGACAGGCATCTATCCAGACCACCACACAGGAATTTCAAACTGCATCAGGATCCACTCCAAGTACTATGACAGTTCGCGGGGGGTGGGGGGAGGTGAGAAACCTTTGATTTCATGGTCGAGCGGCTGCCCATAAGCCACACAACACGCAGGTCAATGCCAAACCACACCTTGCTTGGTGTAAGGAACGTAAACATTGGATGATTGAACAGTCAAAAAACGTGTGAAGTGACAAATCACGGTACACAATGTGACGATCCGATGGCAGGGTGTGGGTATGGTGATTGCCCAGTGAACGTCATCTGCCAGCGTGTGTAGTGCCAACAGTAAAATTTGGAGGCGGTGGTGTTATGGTATGGTCATGCTTTTCATGGAGGGGGCATGCACCCCCTTGTTGTTTTGCGTGGCACTATCACAGCACAGGCCTATATTGATGTTTTAAGTACCTTCTTGCTTCCCACTGTTGAAGAGTCGGGGATGGTGATTGCATCTTTCCACACAATCGAGCACCTGTTCATAATGCATAGCGTGTGGCAGAGTGGTTACACGACAATAACATCCCTGTACTGGACTGGCCTGCACAGAGTCCTGACCTGAATCCTGTAGAACACCTATGGGATGTTTTGGAACGCCGACTTTGTGCCAGGCCTCACCGACCGACATCGCTACCTCTCCTCAGTGCAGCACTCCGTGAGGAATGGGCTGCCATTCAGCAAGCAATCTTCCAGCACCTGACTGAACGTATGCCTGCAAGAGTGGAAGCTGTCATCAAGGCTAAGGGTGGGCCAACACCATATTGAATTCCAGCATTACAGAGGGAGGGCACCACAAACTTGTATGTCATGTTCAGCCAGGTGTCCGGATACTTTTGATCACATAGTGCATTTACATTCAATGCTTTTACAATTATGCTCACAATATAATACATAATAATTTACAATCAATCTATGAAGCAGTATCAATATGCAACGACTGATCTATAATGGCTCGCTGCATCGGCAACTGACCGTCTCCACTCGTCACTGTACTAAACCATGATTCATCTGCCGGCACAGTATCAACAACATAACTTCCATAACAACTTACTGCTGATCCGCGACCTTGCGATTATCAAAACAGCTGAACTACAGTAACAACATCAACTCACTTCCATCTCGGTACAATTCAACTCAACTCCACTACAACAACTTACAACCAATCCGTACTACTGTCCCAGTATCAAAACAGCTCAGCTACAATAACATCACCAAAACTTATACACACGTACTGGCTAGGATTCTATATAATTCTGCATTGAATCATTGCAGACCAGATAGTTCACGAGCTACTCATGAATGGGAAAGTTAGTCACAAAGAAGTCAAAGTACCTAAAATTCATCACAAGTTCCAGGACGAGGAGTGAACTTACCATCCCATTTAAGTTAACAGAACTAAACAAGGCTGTCAAAGAAAGCAAAACTGGGAAAGCAGCCAGTTTAGATGACATCTGAATGGAGCGCATTAAGAATTTTGGTCCATCAACAAGAGAATGGATCTTGCAGCTTTTCAATACCTGCAGCACCAAATACCGAAGATCTGGCAAAAGAGCAGAGTGATAACTCTCCTGAATCCTGGCAAGGAAGCAAATCATCCCAAGAACTACAGACCCATTAGTCTTCCTAGCCACCTATATAAACTCTTCGAGAGTATGATTCTGAATAGAATAATGCCTATAATTTATCCTCTACTCATAACCAAACAAGCAGGATTTCAGCCTAAGAAAAGCTGCACAGGCCAACTCCTGAATCTCGCTCAGTTCATACAGGATGGGTATGAAACTCACTAGGTAACAGGGGTGGTCTTTATGGATGTAACAGCAGCGTATGACATCTGTTATTCCATGTCAAGTTGACCAATCTAAACAAGAACTTCCATCTAACTAGACTTATCAGCACTCTCCTTCAAAACCAAAGGTTTTTGGTTGACTTTCAAGGTCAGCGCATTCGTCAGAGAGTACAAAAATATGGCCCACCTCAGGGGAGCGACTTGGCTCCAATTCTCTTCAACATCTATACCAATAACCAGCCGTTGACCCCAAACACAAGAAGCTACTTACATGCAGATGATCTAGCTATATGAGTGCACAAGGTTCTCAAGCTTTGAATCCGTGAAGAGAAATCTGACAACTGCCCTCTGTCAAGGCGCAATACTTCTAAGACACAAGTATGTGCTGTCCATTTAAGGAACAAGGAAACTTATTTGTGAGTTATATCTAGAATGGTCAGGTATCCAACTGCAACATTGTCACAATCTAAAATACATGGGAGAGACCCTGGATAGAGCTCTTACATTCAAAACCCACTGTAAGAGTAAGAGTAATAACACAAAACAACCTTATATGAATATTGGCAGAGTCACAAAGGTGTTCTCATCCTCAAACAATCCGAACTTAAGCAAGGGCACTGTATTTATCTGCTGCTGAATATGCTTCCCCAGTCTGGCACAGTTCATCTCATGCAGATATCGCTCTCAATGAAACCTGTAGGTTGTACAGGTTGCTTAAAGCCTATTCCGACAGATAAGCTCTATTACCTGGCTGGAATAGCACTACCCTCCGTATGTAGTGAAGTAGCTGCCAACAGGAAGAGCTTACTGAGGACCTCTGAGATGCTTACTGTCTCACCAGAGAAGGCAAGGCTAAAGCTGTGGAAGAAGAGGACCCCTCACCTTCATGGATGGATGCCAGCTGCTGAGCAGTTACCACCTGGACATAACGAAAGCTGGCTAGTGTGGAAGTCTCTGACCGGGCTACGATCAGGGCTGGGAAGATCCAAAGATAACTTGAAGAAATGGGGATTCAGCACAAATGATAGATGTGAATGTGGACAAGAACAAACCATCAGCCACACGCTTCAGTGTCCCCTGTGCCCAACATCTTGCACTGAGGATGATACCTACAAGCCACTCGGAGTGCATTGGATATTATGAAATACTGGGTGTGTGTAATATGATCTCACATGTCATGTTTTGTATGCTTCAAAATGGCATGTATGTTAACTGTAAATTTGTATGATTTCGACTCAAGGAAAACCTATATATTTAAAATACTAGGCTGATTTTTGTTACATCAATTTTGAGAGAACAGCTGAACAACTGAACATCGTAAAGCATTCTGACGAAAGCTCTTGGCCTGTAGATTAGCAGAGTGTTTTTAAAAGCATAAATATTTCTTGCCATATATTTTTAAATGATTAAAGAATATGTAACATTCTGTGGTTCATGGTGTGGGTTACTGTAGTCACATCCTAGTTCGTGAACCATGGGCAACGGCTGAGGAGCCTAGTAAGTTGCAATAGAATATGAGTGGGCATCTCGGTCATATTCTGAGTCTTGGCTCTCCTTGTGCTGAGGTGGCTAGGACTATACAATCCACCAGTGCTCCCTAACCTGTTAGAGGAGAGATCCTCAATTGGACTATGTGGAAGTAGGGTAGCATCCTGCTTCATTAATTTACCAAGCTCAGTATTTTTTTTTTCCCCTGCTAGTTGCTTTACGTCGCACCGACACAGATAGGTCTTATGGCAACGATGGGACAGGGAAGGGCTAGGAGTGGAAAGGAAGCGGCCGTGGCCTTAATTAAGGTACAGCCCCAGCATTTGCCTGGTGTGAAAATGGGAAACCACGGAAAACCCATTTTCAGGGCTGCCGACAGTGGCGTTCGAACCTACTATCTCCCCAATACTGGATACTGGCCACACTTAAGCGACTGCAGCTATAGAGCTCGGTCAGAAAATTTTAAGCAAGCCTTGAACCTATGGGAGTAACGGAGTCCCACTCTCATTTTGACAGGCGTAGGACTCCTTAGAAACAACTTGGCGAATGGAATGGACTTTGATGGGGAGATATCAACATTAATGGGAATTATGGAAGAAAGAAAGAAAGTAGAACTGTCTGAGTCAGCAAAGAGGATGCATCTGGATGTACTAGGAGTAAGTGATATTCGGGTAAGAGGAGATAAAGAGCAAGAGATAGGAGATTATAAAGTGCACTTGACGGGTGTTAAAAACGGAAGGGCACAGTATGGGGCAGGACTGTTTATCAGGAATACTATTGCACGCAACATAGTTTCTGTCAGGCACATAAATGAGCGAATGATGTGGGTAAATTTGGCAGTTGTAGGAAATAGGACGAGAATTATCCCAGTGTATTCACCATGTGAGGGTGCAGTTGCTAAGTTTTATGAAGCATTGAATGACATCTTGTCAGGGTCAACAGCAAGAATAGGATAGTGCTAATGGGCGATTTCAATGCGAGAGTTGGAAATAGAACAGAAGTATATGAACAGGTGATTGATAAATGTGGGGAAGATATGGAAGCTAATAGGAATGGGAAGCGTTTGCTGGACTTCTGTGCTAGTATGGGTTTAGCAGTTACGAATACATTCTTCAAGCATAAGGCTATTCACTGCTACACATGGGAGGCTAGGGGTACCAGATTCATAATAGACTATATCTTAATCGACTTCAAATTCAGGAAATCTGGTAGGAATGCACAAGTTTTCCGGGGATTTTTCGATGATACAGACCACTGTTTGATCTGTAGTGAACTAAGTATCTCTAGGCCTAGGGTAGAGAAAGTGAAATCTGTCTGCAAACGAATAAGGGTAGAAAATCTCCAGGACGAGGAAATTAGACAGAAGTACATGGATATGATTAGTGAGAAGTTTCGAACAGTAGACAGTAAGCAGGTTCAGGATATAAAAAGAGAATGGATAAATACAGGGATGCTGTAGTAGAAACAGCAAAGGAATGCCTGAGAAAAAGCGAACATCTTAGTGCAATGATGAAGTGAAAGCAGCTTGTAAACATAAAAAGAAGGCTTATCAGAAATGGCTACAAACAAGGGCTGATGCAGACAGGGAATTGTACGTAGATGAAAGAAACAGAGCAAAACAAAGTGTTGTTGAATCCAAAAAGAGGTCTTGGGAAGATTTTGGTAATAACCTGGAAAGGCTAGGTCAAGCAGCAACGAAACCTTTTTGGACAGTAATAATCTTAGGAAGGGAGGAAAAAAGAAATGAACAGTGTTTTGGGTAATTCAGTTGAACTCATAGTAGATCCCAGGGAATCACTGGACAGGTGGGGAGAATATTTTGAAAATCTTCTCAATGTAAAAGGAAATCTTCCTGGTGGTGTCGTGAACAACCAAGCTCATGGGGTGGAAGAAAATTATTGTAACGTGTTGGCGGGGTAGATAAATAAATAAATGAATACAGAACCTGGTAGCGTCCTAGTTCTAAGATTTATTAGCTAAGCACTAAAATTACAGACTTACACACACACAGACGATAGCCGAGCTTACAACTTACACACGTACACGGTCATACACTTACAGACGTTTCGCGCTCTCTCTCTTAGTTTCTCTTATGTTCCATCTACAATGACACACACACATACACACAGAGTCATCGATTATTTGCAGTACACTCTCTCAGCCACTCAGACACACTCGTTAGCGCTGTCACGGTCCACAGCCTACATGTCAGCCTCGCAGGTCGGGATAGTATCCGCTGTTCACTCAACCCGTTGAACTCCGCAGTCTTCACACGTCGTCTCCTAGTGTTCCCTTCTTCGCCGCTCCAGAACACTCCAGGTTCTCCTCCAGCAGCCAGCCTCAAGGGACACACACACGACATCAGGAAAACAGGAACGAGTCCTCTGCTCCGACAGACAGATACTCGATCAGGCTGCACTCTCCCAGGCTATCACTAACTGCGCTCCAGCGAACTCAATCTCGCTCCCACTCACTCACTAACTAACTCTCGCTTTCCAATTCTCACTGACTCCAGGCCGGTCGTTCCTCTCTTATATACCTGCGCTGGTTCTTCTAGAATTGTCCGGATGCTGGACGGGTCCAGGAACATCGCGAGATGGAACACTCCAGATTAATCGTGTAGTCATTTCTGTCATCCCACGTGGCGCGACCACGGACAGAAGAGAGAAGGACCCGCCCAGCACGTAAATGTTGCTCACGATTGGCAGGCTCGAGTCAAAGGGGGTGGGGGCGATGGGTGACAAGCTCGGCGCGTAGTGACTTGGCATGGCGGACGCTGTAACCATTACATTATGTTGGTGAAATTACGCTTAAGGAAGTGGAAAGGATGGTAAATGAACTCCATTGTCATAAAGCAGCAAGAATAGATGAAATTAGACATGAAATGGTGAAGTATAATGGAAAGACAGGGATGAAATGTCTTCATAGAGTAATAAGATTAACATGGAGTGTTGGTAAGGTACCTTCGATTGGACAAAAGCAGTAACTGCACCTATCTACAAGCAAGGGAACAGGAAGGATTGCAACAACTATTGAGGTACCTCATTGATTAGTATACCAGGCAAAGTATTCACCGGCATCTTGGAAGGGAGGGTGCGATCAGTGGTTGAGAGGAAGTTAGATGAAAACCAGTGTGGTTTCAGACCACAGACAGGCTGTCAGGATAAGATTTTCAGTATGCGCCAGGTAATTGAAAAATGGTGAGAGGAATAGACAGTTGTGTTTGTGTTTCATAGATCAAGAGAAAGCATATGACGGGGTACCAAGGGTAGAGAAGTTCGCCATTCTGGGGGACTATGGAATCAAGGGTAGATTATTAAAATCAATCAAAGGCATTTACGTTGACAATTGGGCTGCAGTGAGAATTGATGGTAGAATGAGTTCTTGGTTCAGGGTACTTACAGGGGTTAGACTAGGCTGTTCTCTTTCACCTTTGCTGTTCGTAGTTTACGTGGATCATTTACTGAAAGATATAAAGTGGCAGGGAGGGATTCAGTTAGGTGGAAATGTAGTAGGCAGTCTGGCTTATAATGGCGACTTAGTCTTAATGGCAGATTGTGCCGAAAGTAACAGACATGAAAGTAGCGAGAATGATTGCTGGTACAAACAGGTGGGAACAAGGGCAGGAGGGTACTCAGAACGAGGAGGTAAAGGCTAAGTTAGGAATTAACTTGATGGATGAAGCTGTATGCATAAACCGGCTTCGGTGGTGGGGTCACGTGAGACGAATGGAGGATAGGTTACCTACTAGGAGAATAATGGACTCTGTTATGGAGGGTAAGAGGAGTAGAGGGAGACCAAGACGACGATGGTTAAACTCAGTTTCTAAGAATTTAAAGATAAGAGGTATAGAAATAAATGAGGCCACAGCACTAGTTGCAAATAGAGGTTTGTGGCAACGTTTAGTACATTCACAGGGCACAGGGGCTGAACTGAATGCAGAAAGGCATAAGAGTCTATAATGATAATGTATGTATGTATGTATGTATGTATGTATGTATGTATGTATGTATGTATGTATGTATGTATGTATGTATCACTCTGACTGGCTAATGCGCTCGCGTATTGGCGAGCCCAAGCCCGCCTGAACTTTGAGAGCATGGTTTGCATCCACATATTCTTATTCTAAAAATTGGAGCCATAGTTCTGCTCCTAAAAAATCGGAACGTTTCCCGATGGCTCCTAAACAGAACCAGATTAGGGCCTAATTCTAAAAAGTAAGTACAAAATATTGTTTAGATTTGATGACAATAAGTGAAGATTAAGCTGGACAGAGTGCTCTGATCCCTCAAATTGACTTAACAATATCCGATAAAAAACTTCCATTTTCTTTCAAGAGGCATCAATTTCCAATTTGCTTGGCAATTTGTATCGCAATCAATAAATCTCAAGGAACATGGAGGTCCCTGTTTACCGCAGCCAGTACTCAGCCATGGCCAGTGAAATGTCGCAATGTCAAGAGAGAGATATTTTAAAGTTGCAATAATGCTGAAAGCACAAGGTTTGAGGTACAAGGAATGCACCGAGTAAGGGGCTGCTTGTTTTGGGTCATGTAGCTACAAGCTATCAAGTTACTAGGTTCGAACCCCACTGTCAGCAGTCCAGAAGATTCTTTTCCGTGGGTTCCCATTTTCACACCAGGAAAATGCTAGGGATGTAGCTTACGGCCACCGTCACTTCCTTCCCACTTCTAACCATTTCCTATCACATCGTTATGGTAAGACTTGTATGCGTCCAAATGATGTTTAAAAAAAAAAAAAAAAAAAAAGCATACAAGGAATATTGTATATAAGAAAATCATTCAATAAATATTTACCTCATTGGTCATCATGTCTCGACGGGTTTCAGCTAGTAATAATAATTACTACAACCGAGCTCGATAGCTGCAGTCGCTTAAGTGCGGCCAGTATCCAGTAATCGGGAGATAGTGGGTTCGAGCCCCACTGTCGGCAGCCCTGAAGATGGTTTTCCGTGGTTTCCCATTTTCACACTAGGCAAATGCCGGGGCTGTATCTTAATTAAGGCCACGGCCGCTTCCTTCCAATTCCTAGGCCTTTCCTATCCCATCGTCACCGTAAGACATAGCTGTGTCGGTGCAACGTAAAGCAAAAAAAAAAGTACAAGACACCTGTCTATAATAAGATCAGGAAGACCTTTATAAGTACCTGTTCTAGAATTGTCTTCAAACAAGCTTGTCACTACGGCACATAACCTAGGGAATATCATACATGAACAGTGCACATTACTTTCAACATTCCTATAAATTTAAATGAGAATTAGATGCCTGGTTTAAAATTAAATTCCAAAGCAACTGGCAATATTAGACTAGCACAGTTCAATATGGGATAAAGCCCCAATGACAAATAGTCATTCATTAAAATGTGTGAATCGTTTTCTAAAACATACCATAGGTAACGACATTCCTTCTGGAGGGAAAATTATTGTTCTTGGGAGAGATTTCATAAAGGTTTTGTCTGTTTTGCCACATGCTTATTGCCAAACAATTATTTATTTATAAAACCAAACCTTGTAGTGTAACAGCCCCAAAGGGCCATGGCTTACTAAGCGACATCTAGGATATCATATTACAAGTTGTCCATTTCATGACCGTATCGATGTTTAATCAAGAAGTAAGTATAAATAACCACCTAATCAATACTTTATTTATGCAAAATTGAATAAAATTAGATGTTGCACAGTTGAGATATTAACTCCTGAAAATCAATAGCATGAGTAAAATCAGAAACAAAATTTGTATTAAAAACATTTAAACTCTTTAGGCTTTTTCAGTCTTGAAATTACCAGCGTTTCGTCCCAGTGTAGCAGTGGGCTCATCAGTTGGCAGCTAGTGTACCACTGCAAGCTTCTTATGTAAGACAATGCAGTGACAGTGCGCTAGGAGAAGCATGTGCCTCTACTTGTATAAAGGCCTGCCTTTGGCCTTCATATAAAAATTTGTATTCTTTATGTTGTGCCATATGAACAGATAAAACATAGTGTTTACTAATAAAGAAATGGAATTAGTTTTACCACCTGTAACTGTATCCTGTAGCATGGCCTTATGTGATTCCATAAATTTGACATTCCTCCATCTGCACAAGGGGCTTGATTGCAAATTTTACACGTAGCAGATTTTCCACCTGGTCTGCAAGTAAATTACTGCCATACATGGGAGGATTTTGTGGCATTATTGTTTTTTTTTTTTTTTTAATTGGAAATATTGATAGAAAATACAGCGCAACAACTTGAAATAATGATACAGTACATCTATAAAAAAACAGGCAAGCACAACAGTCTGCAGTCGGAACAACAGCACAGTGCTATTGTGAATGTTGCCTAGCCTAGCTAAAAGTTAACTGAAGCACACACAGAGGCGTACGGAGCATTCGAGTTGAATCGATGCTCCACTACTATGTCACATAACCTCAAGCACCAGGGAAATATAGTTCTTATCTACCTCTCTACCATTCCTCATTACAAGCATCAGCTAAAAGAACACTATTCCTTATATTTACCATCAGTATTCAGATTTAGATTTTCATTTCAAAATTCTATATTATTTATTATTTACATTTTATGGCCTTCATTGGACCACTCTAGCCAACTTTATACACAGAATTTTTCATTTTCCTGTCAGGCCAGTACTTCTTCATTCTCCCTGATCTTATCCTTCTTTCTTCATCGTAAATCACCCTTCCTATTGCCTGTTTGTTGATTCTGATTTGCAGTCTGGTTTGTTTCTCTGTGAGTTTCTTGATTTTGTCGGTTTTGTTTCTTAGGTCTTCCACTGTAATTTGTAGTTCATCCATATCTTCCTTGATTTCTGTAATCCACTTAATGTTGCACTTACTATTCCATAATTTTTCTATTATTCTACTATTATTCTACTGTTCTTTGGTGTCTTGATTAGATGTCCACAAAATGAAATGTGTTTCTTCCTAATTGTGCTCATTACTGGTTCTATTTCCTTGTAGACTGTTTCATTAGAAGCTACTCTCCAGTGTCCATTTTTTTGATATGATTTGTTGATGCACGTTCTAATGATTCTTCTCTTTATCTTGAGTATTTTGTCTATTTGTGCACTGTTAGTTGTTTTGAAGATGGTTTCACTTGCGTATGTTATTTCTGGTCGAGTGACTGTTTTGTAATGTTTTAATTTTGTTGCTATTGACAGGCCCTTTTTGTTGTAGGTATTCTTGGTGACATATTGTGCTCTGGTCAGTTTATTTATTCTGTTATGCCATGCTGGTTTTTCATTGAGGTTATATGTTATGATTTCTCCCAATTATTTAAATTTATCTACAATTTCAATTTCTTGGTTTCCTATAGCACTTTTGTTTATGAGTGGTGGGTCAGTAAACATGATTACTGTCTTTTCAAAAGATATTCCAAGACCAATTTTCTGCGCTATTTCCTGTAGTGATATAACTTCTTGTCTGGTTTCTATATACTATGGATTTCAGTACAGAAGAAATTCAATTATCCATCAGCGATTGCAACTGAGGCCGCGACAGATATGAGAATGGCTGGAAAATAGAATACAATCACAGCATTATCCACAATCAGTTTCTTTCATTATGTCCAACTGTCTAAACTCATTTCAGTCTAACTGCGAGCATAATGATGTTAACGCCCCTGTGCGAGCATAGCCCATAGTAAGGTTTGAAAATTCCCTAAAAGTTGAGAATGAGCTATACAGGCATTCTGATGGCTATATCATGTTTCTTCATGTGATAGTTATGAGAGTACTTCAACAGATGGCAGTATTATAAATCTAACTCAAGAGAATTTACAACATTTTCGACAAGTCTGCATAAGTAGATATCACTCAATGAGCTCTAACACATGGCTTCTTGCGGCAAACAAGTGCTTTAATGAAAGTTATATTTTAAATATTTTATGTAATTGTAATCCTTCATACCTAGAAAAAAAACAGAAAACTTTACTAATATGGAGATATTCATATGTACTCACGCAAATATGAAATGCACGGGAACATGTGGTAGGCTGTAAAACTAATTTCAAATTCATATCCGAATGTCAATAATATTTCAATTTGTGCATAAAATTTTAATTATCTACCTTCAATATCATCTTCACTCTAAGTATCTTCATTAACATCGCCTTCCGATCTAATATCGTGGCACAAATAGGCGTATACAGTATTTAAAAAATTGCATAAGAGCTCCCAATTTCATTATTGTCATTACTAGTATTATTACTGAACAATTATTATTTGTTCATTATGTTTATTTTTATATTTTTATATCATTTTCATTATTGTTGTTATTTTGGAATGGCAGTGCACATTGTACATGATCAAAAAAATGATGTACACTTGAGGTTGTACTACATTTACGCTATAAATTGAGGATAATTATGTCCACCTTTTCAATACAAATACAATGTGACGTCATTAACACATCACAAATTTATTACCTTTCAAAACATTGGGACCGGTTTAGGCATTATTTGTATGCCATCATCAGCTATAGGAAACTTTGTGACAAGGCTTAAGTACAATATTAACATAACATACAACAAATATATATAAACATTTACCATATTCTTACATAACTATTAGAAATTTTTTGGTGCAGTCCTTAAAACTTAAGATTAAAATTGGTAGCATATTATATGCAACATATTATGACTTATTACTTCTATACAATTTTTGACTAAAGTTAAAGCTTTGTCAGGTTCTTTAAATATTACAAAACGCTGATTTAGCATTCAGTTAAAAAAAATTTCAATCTTTGAACATTTTACAACTACTAGGCGTTTAAAGGCAATTGTGCATTTTGGTCAAAAATACCTAAAAATGACATGTATTAAAATGAGTTCACCTATTAACAAATTGGAAACAGTAACCTATTTGTACTAGGTGTAAAGATATGTTACAGTATGAGTCTTTGGTAACTCAATGTCTTGCGTTAATGCAGTTTGGTTATTTAACAACAAATCGAGTAAAATGATAAGTTCGGCTGATATTATTTTAGACTTTAAAACATTATTTGTCCATTATAGAGGTCCCGTGAATAAAGATTTTTAGTGGCAAAACAGTTCCTTATTAGAATTGATTACAGGTTCACTCTGTTTTGGGGTTTGAATAGAATGAAATTCTTATTTCATTATATAATGTTGTTGTGCAATATTCATATACATAATGTTCCGTCTTTGCTAGTGTTCTTAAAATATAGATCGACTTAACAGAAGTGGACTGGTGAACCGGATTTTCTTGGAGCATTACATTCAAGGTCTCTGAGGTTCTAGAAATATCTCGATCCAAGACGGACCTAGGAGAAAGATATATATATATATACTGCGTATTAGCATAAGAATAAGAATAACAAAGTTTGAGAAGGCACTATTTCTATTTAAATAGAAACTCACCCCAAGCACTACGTTGTCGAGAATAAAGCCAGAGAGGAACTGTTTACTGGAAAGGCAGATAACAGATTACGAGTACTAGAAGAGGGGCGGAGCATACGATGTAGGGGAATGGGGGTCGCGGTAATGCGAGGTTATTGGTCGGGAGGGCGTGGATTACGGAGGGGATGGTAGATGAGCATATTGCGCACCATTTTGTGTACTGGTTGATTTATTGGTCTTTTTAGATTGTTGATCACTGAAATGAGCGTGTCAAACAATATCGTGGGTTTTTCGGATACCTCATTCAGATTATAATTAGGGTTAAAATACTGGTCCAATGATATGAAACATTGTTCGGTTATATCAAGTAAGGGCCCTTTTTCCAATATTTCTACGACGTCAATGTCATGATTGATGTCGTGAAAACTATGTTTATAGTCATGTGTTGTCCTATAGTTGAAAATCTCCTATATTTAATGGCGTTGACGTGCTCATTATACCTAACTTTTTAAAGGATCTCCCTGTTTGTCCTATGTATGTACTATTGCAGCTGTTACAGTGAAATCTGTATACGCCCGCTTTATCATATGGGTTTGGTGCGTTGACTAATTTAGCATTTTGAAATATGTCAAGATTTCTGTTGTTGGTTTTAAAAGAAATGTTGATATTTTTCTTGAATATTTTTGTAATTCTATATTTTTGGTCTAGTTATTTCTTTTTATTTTAGTAGGTTTGATTTCGGTCTGTGCTTGAACTTATAAATTATTCGTTCTATGAAACTACGATTATAGCTGTTATGGGCTGCAATGCTACATATTGTTTTTAGTTCTCTATTTAAGTCTGATTTTGACATGGGAATACTAAAAGCCCGGTGTATCATACTATTATAGGTTGCTCGCTTTTGGCTGGGTGGGTGTATGGAGTCATTATGAATGGTTGTGGCGGTATGTGTTTGTTTTCTATTGATCCTGTATTTAAAGGAATGCGGGAGCCAAATGATGGTTAAATCTAGGAAGTTAAGGGCTCTGTTATTCTCGGATTCTATTGTAAACTTAATATCTGGATCGATATTATTAAGGTGTACCAGGGTGGTGGGTGCGTCTGAAATGTGCTGGCCCATAACTATAAACGTATCATCAATGAATCTGGCCCACAAGAGAATATTATTAAATTTCTTATCATCTTCTATTCTAGTATGTTCAAGGAAATCCAGATATATATCAGCCAAAATGCCAGATGCTGGTGACCCCATGGCCAGCCCATCTTGTTTGTATATCACTTTGTCGAATGTGAAGTAATTGCTATTAACTAACAGTTTGAGGATGGTTATAAAATATGCTATTTCTAATTGACTGAGCTTGCATATAATATGCTACCAATTTTAATCTTAAGTTTTAAGGACTGCACCAAAAAAATTTTAATAGTTATGTAAGAATATGGTCAATTTTTATATATATTTATGTTGTATGTTATGTTAATATTGTACTTAAGCCTTGTCACAAAGTTTCCTGTGGCTGATGATGGCATACAAATAATGCCAAAACCGGTCCCAATGATTTGAAAGGTGATAAATTCGTGATGTGTTAATGATGTCACATTGTATTTGTATTGAAAAGGTGTACATAATTATCCTCAATTTATAGCGTAAATCTAGATTCAATACGGACCAAAATGAAGTTCTTAACTTTAAAAAGTTGCACTACATGCTAATGACAACACAAATTCGAGACTGTGCTGCATCTGCCACATCACTGGGTGTAGGATGTAGGAAAGGGAGTGGCATGGTTTTAACAATTTGATGGTTAATAGAAACTGACCGTTAAAATTGTAATGGATAAGCGAGTTACTACTATAAATAAGATTTCCAGCTTAATCGCATGGGGAAAAAAAATTATTGTAAAATTTTAAAATGCAACAAAATAAGTCGATAAAAAGGCGACTGACTTTCTATAGACACCTAAGAAGAATGGGACTGGAATGCCTAGCAAATAAGATCCTCATCTTCCAGGAAAGAAGAAAGACCCAAGTTCCAGGACTGAAAGAAGTTCATCAGGATAAAAAATGTGGCATTGAGGGAAATATTACAAACAGAACAGTGTTCAGAAGGAAAATTGCAGAGGTGACAGATCTGTTCGTAGAGAAACCCAGGAGAACAAGAAGGGTGGTCTCAGATGAGGAATGAGCAAAAACGAGCCAGAGAATGAAGGAGTATTGGTGTAAAAAGAAAGATCATCAACAGTCAAGGAAGTTGTGTAATTGTAACCCATAGGAGGTTAAAATGATCCTAAATAAATAAACAAAATAAAATAAATAATAAAATGAATAAACAAACAAAATAAACAGAGGAATCAAACAAGCTTGAGATCCTTTCCCTGACTGCCCAGCTGTCTCTCTTTTCTACCCCTCCATTACAGATTTTCTTCCCACCTGCACCTAACCTCATGAATGGTCCTCATGTTCTATAAAAAAAAGTGCCAGTGCTTTTTGAATCATTCTTGTTACTCTTCATGCCCTCAGCAGCTTGCTGTTCTTGTGAGCATTGTTGAAATTTAAAAAAAGAACTATATTCCCACCGTTTTCTTTTTGGCTTTACACTCCCCAAAACCTGGTACATTCATTTTTACCTTTTTCTTTTTTTAACAATTGCTATAACAAAACAATTATATACTTCCTTAATTAATGACAATTTTGTGGCTCTTGGTATTCAGTTTGGAACCTATTTCTATATTAGTGATGGGGATGCAATTAGTAGAGTAACTCAGTTCTTAAAGTTATATGGCATTGCAGCAGAGCACTGATTCAACTTGAATACTCCGTACAGCTCTGCGTGTGCTTCAGTTAACTTCTACCTAAAGTAAGAAACATTTGCAACAGCATTGTACTGGAAATGGTAAAAAAATGATGATGGTTGCTGAAAAAGATAATCACAAGATTGAACAAAACAATATAAAATTAAGGGAGGAGGAGGGAGAAGAGGAAGAGAGAATTACATTCCTTTTCTTAACTATTCTATGTTTTAATAAATTCTTTGGTGATTCCAGGCAGTGTTGTTCCCATTCAATACTACAATATTTCAGTTGAAATGTATAATCTCAGGTACATACCAAACACAAAAAAAAAAGATCATATGCAGACTAGTAAAAATAAGAGCTGGGAAAGCAGGAAAAGTTTGCATTTTGAATTACATGTACCCTATAATCAATGATCTCAGAGTTGACTTATAGGCAGAGAAGATTTTATACATACAAGGGCGAGTCAAATGAAAACCTTAAAAATGTAATAAAAATTTTGAAATGTCTGTCCATTGGTAGTAATGTTACACAGGCTTTAATGAATATCCTATAGGTGGCAACAGTATACAAACAAGCAAACAAGTACCAGTGTAACAATGGCCAATCCAATTCATACATGCACAAAAGAAAAACTGATATTTTTTCAACTTCTGAATAGTTAAGGTGTGAAACCTATTGAAATTCTTCAACAAATGGTGATTCAGTATGGTGTTGCATGTTTGTAACAGCAACAACATGACAATGCTCGGCTCTACACTGCCTGTGCAACAGCTGTGACAATCGAAGGTTTGCATTTTGAATGTCTTCCACATCCTCCATATTCACCAAACTTTGCCACTAGTGATTACCACATGTTTGAGCCACACAAGGAGGTACTGGGAGTAAAGGATGTTCAGTTCACATGATGACAAAGGAGAAAGGCAATGCTTCAAAATGTCTGCACAAAAAACAAAGAATCCACGCACAGTGTAAGCTCTAGATGATCTGCACTGAATGTAATGGAGACTACATAGAAAAATGATACGGTAAAATGCCACTTTTGCTCAATAAAACAAATTTTTTTAAAAATGTTTTCATTTGACATCGTCTTGCATTTCATAACTGCAGAGAACGCTTAAAGCTTGTAGTTGTACGCGACTGTTGATATCATGATCATAGCCACTCCAGGTTTATATGGAATCCTAACCACTGGGATGCGACTTTTCATTTCAAAACTTCCTAATGCACTGGTCAGAATTTGCCACGACCGTCTTGGTGAGAAACCAGTAATGATGTCGCTCAATACAAGCGACATGCATTTGATAGCTAAATAAATAGAAGAACACAATGGTTTGAAGGTAAAATAAAAGTAAATTCATAGAATCCTTGCAGATATTATCAAAAAGCACACACACAGAACTATTTTGCTGCACACACAGCTTTCTTCACTAGCATTGTCTTTTGTTACCTGTTAAAGTACACGGTTGATATAAAAGAGTGTCTAGTATTATCTCTGTGAAGTCTGAAAAGTTTTGTCCAGTTATTTTTGTTTTAGCTTCAAATGACTAGTTACATAATATTACAAAATTCTGAAAGTTGGCGATGTTAATCAAAACTGTCTACTTTGCAGGGAGTTTTGCCTTTCACACACAAAACCGTAAACTACAGCAGAAATTTTATCGATCCTTTTACTGGTGCTTGCATCAACCAATTGGAAGGCTGCTGGACAAGGCTTTAAATGCTAAGCAAGGAGGATGACAGTGATATTCTAAATTTTTCCCCAAGCACACTGACCAATTCATGTGGCTCGAACTGTCTGGAAAAGCTATGAAAGAGGCCTTCAACAACTTAGTAATGCAGATTTCAGAGAGAGAAAATAACACAAGTGTTTATATACTGCACATATCATTACAATTACCTATTGAAAATTCTGTATTTCAAAACAGCAACAACGACAACAACAAAAACATGAGCCCTGAACTAACAGTACGAGTAATCAATAAATTATGGCTAGTCCTGGACCAATGGTATCTCTACATTTATAACTAGTGTTCGATAGACATTAACTGAGTCGATACTGAAAAGTATGGCTTCCTTCTTAACTAACAAACTGGACCGATAGTATGAGTAATTAACAAATTAAGGCTATGTCCAATTAATACATTCACTCCCAGTTTCCTCAGTGGGTATTTAATTATGCAGCCCAGCAATTTTTAGATGCAACACTAACTCGCTATGTAACCTCCTTTTCAAATATTTAATTTTTAACATCAATAATTTCAATACGGAACAATGAAATTTTTATCTTTAAATGTAACATGTAACACAAGGCTCTAACTTAGTATCGCTCCAAAACTACAAACCCCAAAAATCTAAAAATACATACCTTCAAAACACGATCTACTACAATTTTTTACTTGACATGACTATTCGTTTTATCACTCAGCACCACTTGATTCCAACCGCGAACTTCAGAGAACTCAGGATTGCCACGTGTTCTTTAACATCGTTACGCCCTCATTGGACCACATTTATGTAGGTTTCCAACCATCTTTACATATCCTTGCCAACATGTCTTTCATTCTCTTAATATGAGCTTTTCTTCTGTCCTCTGAGTAGGGAAGTCGTTCTGCTGGTTTGACCTTGTCTTCCGTGACCCTCCAATCCTGCAATTTTCTTCTACCACATTTGTCCCTGATTCATCCTATGCCTCTCTGATATTTCTCAAGCAAACACAGTGTGATAGAACATCTTAATTAGAGCTTTATGTTGTTATCAGGTCCCTCTTGGACCGCTGTGCCACCTGGTGACGAACGAGCATACCACTACAGTCCTCCAACCGTATGGCATTCTTAAATTCAAAACCTCATTATTGTAGAAGACTTTGTGAATAGTTGAGATTTTGGAGCAAAGTTCTCTGCGAAACAAAGAGTTTCATTCAGTTTCACCTTTTCTTGACATGGCCAATCATGTCTACCTGGATATTTTGTTTAAAAATGTGTCTAACTAAGACATCTTGTTCTGTGATCCCACTCGGCCTCAAATCATCAAGAGGCTGACTTTCTTCGGTCACGTATTCTGTACGCCTGATAGCAGGATTCGATTGCTGGCTAGGTCAGGAATTTCAACTTCATCCGGTAAATTCTTCTACTCAGGGACTGGATCTTTCTTTTCTTAATAAACATCTTCATTTACATACAAACTACCACAGGAACATATAATATTGAATACCCACTCTGCATAGGGCTGGCACAAGGAAAGACATTCAGCTACAAAATTGAGCTAAATCCATAAAGTGCCGAACCCAGGTTATTGAAAAAAAAAAGTCATCAATAATAATCACAACAGATGAACAGGAAATCAAAATCATTGACAAATTTAAATATTTAGCAGAAATAATAACATGCATCCTCAACAAAAAAGCAGACATTGCATAACAGAATAAATAAATTCACCAGAGCACAATATACCACCAAGAACACATACAATACGATAGAAAGGTCTCACAACAGCCACAAAATTAAAACACTAAAACCGTTACACAATCAGAAATAACATGAAATGAGAATCCACAGCCCATTTCCAGGCATTCGACTCAGTCAGGAATGGAACGAATGAATGAAA
Source organism: Anabrus simplex (assembly GCF_040414725.1). Classification (NCBI taxonomy): domain Eukaryota; kingdom Metazoa; phylum Arthropoda; class Insecta; order Orthoptera; family Tettigoniidae; genus Anabrus; species Anabrus simplex. Next base: position 52,110,547 of record NC_090272.1, on the reverse strand, counting down.
TCCCATCTAGCAGCAAGGATAGGAATTGTGCCAGCTACAGAAGCCTGTTGGACTCCTCTGGGGCAATGATTAATGGCTGACAAATGAAATGGTATTGGAGCGTGTTGTTGGAATGAAAGATGATGGGGAATAGCCGGAGATAAACCTGTCCTGCCTCCACTTTGTTTAGCACGAATCTCGCATGGAGTGACCAGGATTTGAACAATGGAACTCAGCGGTGATGAAAGACTAGCACGCTGCCATCTGAGCCACAGAAGCACCACAATCAGAAATAATATATCCAAGTAAAACCATTTTCAAAACAACTAACACTCCACAAATAGACAGAATATTCAAGATTGAAAGAATAAACATAATATACACAAACAAAAACTACATAGAAAATGGACGCTGGAGACTACCTTGTAACAAAATGGTCTACAAGGAAATGGAACTGGTAATGAGCACAATCAGGAAGAAAGAAATTTCATTCTTTAGACATCTCCTCAGGACACCAGAAAAGAGGAATATCATGAGAATAATAGAAAAATTTATGGCACAGTAAGAGTAACATTAGATGAATTACAGAAATCAAGGAAGTTATGAGGGAACTACAAATTACAATAGAAGATTTTAAAATCAAAACATATAAAATCAAGAAGTACTGGGCTAACAGAAAACTGAAAAATCCTTTTTTTTAAATTGACTAAAGTGGACCAATGAAGGAAATAAATAAATAAATAAATAAATAAATAAATAAATAAATAAATAAATAAATAAATAAATAAATAAATAAATAAATAAATAAATAAATAAATAACTACTAATATTTAAGTAGCAAAATGCAATGATTTAGCAATTTCACACTATCAATGTTTTAAGACAGGAAAATAATGTGGATATTCAGTATCTGATATCTTTAGGACATATTCTTTGTCTTCTCTCTCGGAGCATGACAAGTGAGTGGTAGTATGAATGACTTCCCACCAAGCCATCTGCAGTCTGAATTCCGGCCAATGTAAGAGGGATTTAAAATATATAAATTCACACTACCATTGTGTGAATTCTATTTAACATTGCAGGTTTTGGGGCAGTGATCATGATATCAATAGGCACTGCAAGCTGCCCAATACCATAACGCAGGACTGGAAAAATCCCTTATGCCTGGTCGACATAGCAAGAAAAAAATACGTAAAGGTGCGTAGTATTTTTGAATAGTGATGGCTAAATTCCAGTCTAAAGACAACAAAATATTTTCAGGATTTCTTCCCACCTTAGAAATAAGAAAACACAAAAAAATAATTTGGTGGTGTTTTAAACATCTCAGGCAGTAAGGACATTTTTGGTTCACCCAGAAGGATCTGGGTTTAATACCCCGTCAGAAGTTGAAAAATTTAAGAAATGAGCTTTTCACTTCTGGAGCAGTACATGGCCCTGTGGTTCATTCCATCAATACTGAAAATGAGTACCAGGTTAATTCCTGGGAGCAAAGGCAGCTGGGCTTAGAACTAACCACTCTATCCGAGTAAGTGTTGAGGTTACAGGTAGTGGTTGCCTTTACCTTCCACTTCTCCAAAGGCCTTCACAGCCTGTAAGGAGGTGGCTTTGCTACTGCCATCTCTCTAGTGTACGGTATCTAAAGGACTGAGATTAAAAGGTTTATAAGTAGTTATAAGCTTCGTCTACAACTGAATGATGGTATGAATCCACATACCGTTATCTCTTAACTGCTCGTAACCATTAGGTACATCAAGAAGGTAAATGGCTGATCTTGGCACCAGATTTCCTCCATTGTTCCCTATGTACTACACTATATAAAGGTACATACTGTTCAAGATTTAGAATGTTTCTTTGTGCCAAGACCAGATTTTTGCCCATTAAGTGAAGTGTTTATTTTAGTAAATGTGATTAAAGAAGAAACTATAATCGTGATAGCAATGCCAGTGGCTCAAAACAACCAAAACAGACTTTTAAAATTTAAGCCTGTCAACTTCCAGAATGATCTGGCTCCTAAACATTTTTTCAGGCTCCTATTATTCTGATTTGTCCAGCCCTGCCATAGTGTATTAGTTGCTGTTCACAGAGAATGGTATTCAATTTTTTGTCCTGTCAGAGATTTGACAGGGGATTAGCATGTGCTCGATAAGGTACAAGCAGCTCACCTCGGAGAACGCAAGAACACTGCAAGCTTGCCTCATCTTCTTCCCTAAAGTTATGACAGGTGAATTTCATGTTCAGCATTTTCATACATTCCCAGCTTAAGCAATAACAGTTCCTTTTAACAACAACACAGTGTCAGTCATCTTGTAAGTACATAAAAACTCCATAACAAAGTAAAATAAATCTTCAGTTATAACTAATATTCAAAACATCACAGAGCTATATCACTAATAGAGTAAGTTACTTCACAAAAATCAAGTATATACCACAGTCTACTCATTACACTTGGCACTCATCCATTTGCCACCCATTTGTAGGATCCATAGTACACATAATTATTTTTGGCACACATTTCATCAGCTTCACGAGGACCACGAGTACCACGCCTGGAAAGAAATTAAGGTACTTATTAATTATTATTGGTAACAAAGGACCTCCAGGACCACATCCTTACAAAACTTCAAATTATACAGTTTCTTTTCTTTAATTTCATGTGGCTATTTCTAGCCTGGTGCAGCCTTTGTAAGGCAGACCCTCCAACGAGGGTGGGCGGCATCTGCCGTGTGTGGGAACTGCAGGTTTTTGTAGTGGAGGATAGTTATGTGTGGGAGGTGAGTTGCAGGAATGTTTTTTTTTTGCTAGGGGCTTTACGTCGCGCCGACACAGATAGGTCTTATGGCGACGATGGGATAGGAAAGGCCTAGGAGTTGGAAGGAAGCGGCCGTGGCCTTAATTAAGGTACAGCCCCAGCATTTGCCTGGTGTGAAAATGGGAAACCACGGAAAACCATTTTCAGGGCTGCCGATAGTGGGATTCGAACCTACTATCTCCCGGATGCAAGCTCACAGCCGCGCGCCTCTACGCGCACGGCCAACTCGCCCGGTGCAGGAATGTTTAGAGGACGGTACGAACACCTAGTCCCCGAACTAGAGGAAAGAACCATTTAAGGTTAAAATCTCCGACCCAGCTGGGAATCGAACCTGGGTCCTCTGAACCGAAGACGACTACGCTGACTGTTCAGCCAAGCAGTCGGATAATACGAGGGTTGGGGCAAAAGTCATGGCAACTATTTTTTTTCTTGAAGATACCAGTCCGGTTGGAAAATGTGACATATACAGACGAAAGGACAAGGTGTTAACTACATGTATGGACAATGAATAGCATTGAAATATCGTAACACACTAATTTATTACGGTAGTATACAGGACAATATGGCCTTCCTGGTACAAAAGAATGACAACATCATTAAACACAAAGTTGACATGACAAACCTGGGCCTAAAGACCCTCAAAGTAGTCCCCTGCTACTGGCACCACACACTGCCAATGATGTGGGAGGCACTGAATACCAACTGCCTCAGCATTTGCTGCACCGTGTGAATCGGGTCACCTGTTGGCGCACAGCATTAGCAATGTCCTTTCGTGTTGCAAACCGCCTACCACGTAGTAGTTCCGTAATATTTCGAATGAGATCGAAGTCACAGGGCGAAATGTCGGGAGAGTACGGTGGGTACTCCAATTCTTCCCATCGCCAACATCGCAGTAGCTGCCCTGCACACTCTGCTTTATATGGTTTTGCATTCTCGTGTAGGATTATTGCACTGTCCACAAGGTCCGGACGTTTCTCCCGAACGCCACGTCGTACCTGTCGTACCAGGAAGTCCCTGTAGTACTGTGCGGTCACTGTTCTGCCATGTGGAACAAAGTGGCAAACAATCACACCCCTGACGTCATACGCGACGATCACCATCAATTTGAGTGGGGAAGGATTCTGACGGACCTTCTGCCTCCTTGGTGATCCAGTATGTCGCCACTCCGCAGACTGACGTTTCAGTTCTGGTTCGTATGCCCTGGCCCAAAATTCATCGATAGCGATTATTCGTGACAAGAAGTGATCGCCGTCCTGTTGCCAGCATACAAGGTGGTCAAGAGCATATTGCATAGCGCACCCACCTTTGAACTTCCGTCAGTGCATGCGGTACCCACCGCGATGCGATATTGTGCAGTTGCAGCTCATTATGCAATATCCTGTGGACAGTGCGTTTCTCAATGCCACTTGCCCTCTCCAACTCCAGTAGCATCCATCGTCTGTCTTCATTGAGGAGCTGCTCGATGACGGCACGTGCCACGTCGGTCCGCACACTGACAGGTTGTCCTGAACATTGCTCATCACTGGTTGACACACGTCCTTGCTGAAACTTTCCTACCCACCGTGCTACTGTATGGTATGGTAGGGCATTATTCCCAAGGGCTTCCACTAATTCACTGCGACATTCCATCACATTTCTCCCTCGGAAAACGGCTATTCTGACGTAAGCGCGCTGCTCAACATGGGTTACTTCCATCTCGCACGACACTCACCAACTGACCGATTTCACAGCCCTCGCTGCGCTACTACCAGCTATCACAGAGCCATCTGTTGTTCTGCATACACGCTATGCCTACAGAACTTCCACACGACACATATACGTTTGTGATCTGTTCACATATCTACAAGAAAAAAAATAGTTGCCATGACTTTTGCCCTGATCCTCGTAGTACAGCGAAACCTGCCTATACAACCACCTTTGTTTAGTAGTCATATTTTTAAATGGCCATTTTTCTCTGGAAATGATTAATATTCCCATAAAGCCTGTGTTAATATCCCCTCCTATAAGCGGTCATCTCACACTGTGATCAGTGGCCAGACACATTTCACAAATAGACGTGAATGAAAGGGCCCGTTATAACTGCTCCAAATACTCTGATCTCTGAGTCAGACACAGTGCGATTCTCAAAAGCCAGAATAGAATTTCTGCAAGGAAACTTGCCACACTTGCTAAATCTGCCATGACACAAAGTGAATAACACAAGATATAGCCACTGCATCATGTTTTAGATAAACATTATGGCGAGAATTCAGTCTTGCATCTGAAGACCGTTTAGAATCTTTTGAAGTGGGTGCTGCTAAGAAGAAATGTAGAAATAGTACAAAATAAACCACACTGAAAGATTTTATTGTAAATCAAATGAATCAACACTTTCGTGGTTGCATGGAGTACTATTGTAATCCAGACTTCTGGAAAAATAATACATTAGCCTTAGGTACAGGTTATGCAGTACCTTTTCTAGAAAATCTTCCCACTACAATCAACGTGAAATATTGCATCACCAACCACTAGCAAGTCAGTGGCATACCAAATATTTAACTTGGATTACAACTGCAGTTCATGCAAGTATTTACGGATCTACTTGTAAAGTGGCAGCCATGTGTTTGAACTGCGTTGGTTTGGTTATACAGGAATAGCAAACTGAGTGGGGATTTTTTCTTTAATTTGCTTTACATTGCACCGACACAGAAAGGTCTTATGACGATGGGATAGGAAAGGGCTAGGAGGGGGAATGAAGCAACTGTGGCCTTAATTAAGATATAGACCCAGCATCTGCCTGGTGTAAAAATGGCTAACCACACTATCTCCCGAATGCAAGCTGATACATCACCCAAACCACACAGCCATTTGTTCAGTAAACTAAATTTATTATGAATACACTACAGTACTCAATTGTAGACAAATGCTCATCTGTTGGCAAATATTTAATGTTTCCACTCAATATGGGAAATGTTACCAAATTTATTTAAAAAGTTCAAATAAGTTTTTCATGCTGCATCAAAAATATTTCATATTTCATGTATTTGCCTATGATTAGTACATGTGACAATCTGTTGCTCTTATAAAGTAAAAAATCAATATTCAAAACATACCTTTTAGTTAATGAAATATCCATTAATAATTGACTACAATTGTAATCCACGCAATTAGTTAAGTTACATATTTTAGTGCAAAGAAAATGTTTAGAAAATGTCATTCGAGAGTACATTTGAAACAGTCTACTCCACATCCTATATTTAATATACTGTAGGTCCAACAGTAACTAATCATGTGATGATATAGACCTCTTCCCTAATCCAAGAATTTTGCAACCTTACTTCAGAGGCCACTTGCACCAACAGCCATTTTCATGGAAAGAAAACTGGTAATCAATTTAGGAAGGTTTTGATGGAAAGACGAGAACTTGGAAGGTTAACACATAATATGATAAATATAATAACAAGTCAGTGTGTGGAGAGGAAATGAAATCGTGTATCATATGGCTATTAGCGCCGCAAGTGTCCCAGACGTGCTTGGCTCGCCAGGTGCAGGTCTTTTGATTTGACGACCATAGGCGACCTGTGTGTCATGATGAAAATGATATAATGATGAAGACAACACATCCAGTCCCCGTGCCAGCAAAATTAACCAATGAAGGTTGAAATTCCTGACCCTGCTGGGAATCGAACCCAGGACCCATTCTAACCATTTAGCCATGAAGCCAGACTGGAAAGAGGAGACATGGACTAACATGAAAACAGAACAGGACAAGGATTTTTTTCTTAGAGGTGAAGCTTCCACGATGTGAAGAATGATTTAGTTTATTTTCCGGGTTGAACCGTGTTGTTCGCCGACGTTTCGAATACATTGCAGTGTTCTTTGTCAAGGCGACTGAAATATCCCTACTCGATCCGAGGTGGTCAGTCTCTCAGGCAGCAGTCTCAACTACAATAGTGGCCCTGACCTTGGTCTTTTATATCCTAGTCTTTCTGGCTGAACTGTTGGCAGCCCTGAAAATGGTTTTCCGTGGTTTCCCATTTTCACACCAGGCAAATGCTGGGGCTGTACCTTAATTAAGGCCACGGCCGATTCCGTTCCACTCCTAGGCCTTTCCTATCCCATCGTCACCATAAGACCTATCTGTGTCGTGACGTAAAGCCACTAGCAAAAAAAGTCTTTCTGGCTGACGTAAGCCCTTGGCTGTCTCGTGAGAATTCTGGACGGTATGTGTCACAGCGAGGTAGTGGGGACTTGCCCGCGCTCTTATGTAATTGGGGTTTTGGCCTGCGTGTTTATGTTGTGGTCTGTATGTCTTAAACTATGAATGATAGGCATCCAAGAATTATATCCTTCTTCTAAATTCATATTGTTCGGATGTTTGTTGATTTCGATAGTCTCGCGGATTTTCCTTTCCAGATTCCAAGGGATAGCTCTAGGATCTTGGTTTTGTCAAATGATATTCCGTGCCTTGTTTCGTAGGAATGCTTGGCTACCGGTGAAATATCTGTGTTATGGTTTTTGGTGTGAAGGATATGTTCTTTTAGGCGGGTGGAGATCAGACGTTTTGTTTCACCAACATAACACACTCCGCAGCTACATTCAGTGTGATTACTCCAGGAGCCTGTAATTCTTATTGTGTCTTTTACTGGTGGTAGATAACAGGCTAGCTTCCAGTGTGGTTTATAGATGGTTTTTATGTTGTATTTGTCCAGTATCTTGCCGATCCTGTCTGTAGTGTTTTTAATGTATGGCAGTATCGCTGTTTTCGGGCAGGTCAGTTCTTCTTTCCTGTTGTTTACTCCTATGGTGGCCTTCTTTTTTGTTCTCTTCTGATTTTCTAAAACTCGTCGGATATTACTGAGCGAGTAGCCATTTTTCCTGAGGGTTCTCGTGAGGTGTTCTTTCTCTTCCTCGAGGTGCTCTGCATCTGATATTGCTATGACCCTGTTAACCAGTGATGTTAGGACAGCCTGCTTTTGTGAGGGGTGATGATGAGGCGAGGCATGCCGGTGCCTGTCTGTGTGTGTGTGGGTTTCCTGTGTACTGCGTAACTCAGAGTCCCAATGATGCTGCGTTTTACTAGGACATCCAGGAAGGGTAGTTTTCCATCTACTTCGATTTCGATGGTGAACTGAATAGAGTTGAGATGGTCAAGAAATAGCTGCAGGTTATTGCTCCCGTGAGGCCAGATTACAAATGTGTCATCGACATAACGGAGAAAACGTTTCGGTTTCAGGGTAGATGTGGCTAAGGCTTTCTGTTCGAAGGTTTTTTAAGTCAACAAAGATTTACCTATGCGATTGCTTAATGCTGTTTTATCTAAGCTTTTGTATATGTAGCTGATAATGATCGCAAAGCGATCGAAACATGTCCTGTTATTCTTAATCATTTTGTAAGTAGCCAAAGGCTAAATAAAAGAAAGGTATCCATTAGGTGGAAATATTTTCTTATATTGATTAGATTACATTATAGATACAGCAATGAAGTGGATAGTTTGTAATATCTCAGGAGTGTCGCCATAAAAAAGTTGAAGATAAAATTGTGAGGTATGTGCGTGAAACACACATGGGTGGAATGGCCATACCACTGCACAATAAACTTGTTGATCTTCAACGACCACGTCTTCATTATATATCACTAGACGCTGGAAGTCAACCAAAGCCGGCAAGCGAGATGTGCAGTGAGTGGCAGCTGATTGTACCTGATGTTCGGTAAAAGTTAACGGGTTTTATAGACAGCAAGAATATTTTCCTGATGGTTCGTCACATTGTAATGATGTGGAACGGGTACATCAGCTAATTTTAAATGGGTTCTCTTTGATATTATGATGCCAATTTTAATTTAATGGCAAATAAACTCTCAGAAAGAAAGAATAATTGTGCAACCGCTAGAAAATACCGCATAACTAAAGCCATGTTCGGCATTGGTGTGAAGGCAAGGACAGTCTAAAATGCGTTCTGCACAAGAAAAGCATTCATATGATTTCACAAAGCACTTTTTAAGCCCGATTTTTTTCTTTTTTTTTTGGAATGAAGAATTGAGGGTCGTCTTGGATGCAGAGAAATAAGGTAGTAATAATATATGATGATGAAACATTAGCAATCAGTAAGACTCAGAAAAGGAAAGGTGAGTAATAAATAACATTTCATGATGAGACAGGAGAGGGAAAGAGCCCACAGGAAGGATGGAGTAGGAACATTTAGAAAAGCAGATTGAAATTTACACTGGTATAGACTTGAAGACTAATGCCAATTGACACATTATGGTCATCTAGGAGCATCAAATTCTGCACGAACACAAAGTTCAAAAATCATAAGTACACCATCGCCTCATTTGACCTGAAAAATCTGCACTGGAAAAGCTCACCCTCCCTTTCTTCATTCTTCTTCTTCTACAGCTTTACTCACACCCTGAAAGCCAATCCAGTTTGGAGGAATGCATTCACTATTTGTGTTTCTGTCATGATTAGTAGTGTACATAGTACTGCCACAAGTTCTGTCAGTACTTTCAATGCACATACCGTATTTACTCATGTATTAGAATTCCCCCTTATTTTTTCCACTTTTACAGCCCAAAAAAGTAAGAGTGGGGTGTAATATGAGATAACATCAAATTTTGTGCAGTGAACACATGGCTTCTAGGCTATAAAGAGCTATAAATTATAAATGTAAACATTCTACACTATTCTTCAACAAACTTATGAATGTATTTTGAGTTATATTGGCTACTTTCGTTGGAAGACAGTATTTCTAAATGTAAAAAGACAATAAATGGTGAACACGACTTTTAGGCCTACATATAAAGTAAATATACTCAGTAAAATTTGAAATGGCATATGGCTTTTAGTGCCAGGAGTGTCCGAGGACATGTTTGGCTCGCCTGGTCAAGGTCTTTTGATTTGACGCCCGTAAGCGACCTCCACGTTGTGATGAGGATGAAATGATGAAGACAACACATACGCCCAGCCCCCGTGCCAGAGAAATTAACCAAATGAAAGTTAATATTCCCAACCCTGCCGGGAATCGAACCCAGGACCCCTTTGACCAAAGGCCAGCACGCTATTCATTTAGCCATGGAGCCGGACAATGCGCTCAGTTTTACTCATATCACATCATTTGTTCCATCTCATTAATTCCTTTGATTAGGTTGACGTCAGAAAGGGCATACGGTCGTAAAAACTGATGCAAGTGTAATAGACTGATATAACTTGAAAACAATATCCTTTAACTCATGGGTAAATAATGCAAGTATCGAGCTTGAATGATGATGATGACGACGATTATTATTATTATTATTATTATTATTATTATTATTATTATTATTTTGACTTGTAATGTATGGCTATGAAGTGTTTACAACCATTTAGTATTAGTATTATCATTATTTACGTAGTTGGATGATCGCATTGTTTGTGAGGTTATGTCATGAAACATGTACTGTACATAGACATTTATAGAAGATAGATTAACTCAAATAGGACATATCACCACACCTCTAACCCCCCAAACCTAACCGGGAATACAGGACACCGAGACCCAAAGGTGATTATAGAGAGCCTTCCGGAATTCCACAGGCAACTGGAAGTGAACCCATCTAGCTTCATCAAGGGATCGGTCAGTCTATTAGGAAGGACTAATCTACCAGAGGATATCTTCGTGCAAATCATCACACCACGATTGAAGGGGCAAGCTGCTACTTGGTGGAATAACTTGAAGGGTTTAAATTTAAACTGGAAGGACTTCAAGAGGGAGTTTCTTGCTAGGTTTAATTCCGAAGGGGTGAAGAGCTCGGTGAAAAAGAAGCTACTGACTAAGGCAAAACCCACTGGCATGAGAGCTAGCACCTTCATCCTACAGAAGTACCAGGTCTTCAAGTGTCCGCAGTGAACGGGGTAACCTATTCCGTCCAAAGACAGACTAACCTAACTGCTAAATGCATGAGCATGCCCCTTATAATTGACGTTGCAGTGATTCAGAACCTGATACCTGATATCATATTAGGTCATGACTTTCTGGTGGAATACAAGGTGATCCTAGACTATGCAGCTCATGAAGTCTTTTTGGTAAAAGACAGACATCTGTGGGTCGCCCGGCACAATGACAATCTCCGGACTCACAAGGATACGGAAGTCGACGTAGACCTGGGAGATATCCAGTTAACGCATCTTCGATTGAGTGTAGAAGAGGAGCTGAGGCATACCTTAAAGGACTTTCCAGAAATTATCACCAATAAAATAGGACGGACTACCATGGTAACGCACACAATTGAATGCAGCACCTCCTCACCCATCAAGCAAAGTCCATATCAAATCAACCCGGATAAGCGCAACTTCGTCATCCAGAAGATTCAAGAGATGGAAGAGCAAGGTCTCATCGAACCCTCTACATCCTGTTGGGCTTCAGCTATCATCCTATCGAAGAAGAAGAAGAAGAAGAAGAACAGGAAGAACGGGTAGTATCGACTGTGTGTGGACTTCCGCAGGTTGAACGAGAAGACCGTTAGTGACGCCTACCCCATGCCTAACCTGAAAGACTTGCTGAAACAAGTAAGTGGGTCTAGGGTTTTCAGCACGCTGGATCTCAACTCCGGATACTGGCAAGTGGAAGTCGAGGAAAGTTCTAGACCACTGACCGCCTTCATGATACCGAGAGGATTGTACCAGTTTACGGTAATGCCTTTTGGATTGAAGAATGCTCCTGCCACCTTCATGTGACTGATGGGATAAGGTATTATAAGGATATGTTGGAGATTTTTGCCAAGAGTATCTCGACAACATTTTAATTCACAGCAAGAATTTTCAGGAACACCCTGTACATCTGAGGAAAGTGCTGGAATGACTGAAGATTCATGGACTGACTTGCCAACTGGAGAAGTGCCACTTCGCCCAGTCCCGCGTAGAATATCTTGGCCATGTCCTAAAATCTGAAGGCTTAGAAAGGCAACCAGAGGAGAATCGAGCTATCGAAGAAGCTGAACGCCCGCGGACCAAGCAACAAGTACACCAGTTCCTTGGCTTATAAGGATGGTATAGTAGCTTTGTGCTACACTTTGAAGAGAAGGCAATACCACTCACTGATCTACACCATAACAACCACCCGTTCCGAAGGGCAAGCAAGGAAGAGGCATCTCCAAGACATTAAGGCTGCAATATGCAACACTCCCGGTCTACCCCTTTCCGACCCACAACGGAAGATGTGCCTGCAGACGAAAGCCAGCGACTCTGGCTTAGGAGCAGTGTTATTCCAGGAGAGGAGTGACAGCAGAAGGGACATCATCCAGTATGCCAGCAGAAAGCTATCTCCTACTGAACAACACTACTGCACTGCCGAGAAGGAAGCCTTAGATATGGTGTGGACCATGAGCAAATTCAGAGGCTACTTAGAGGGCAGGAAGTTCCAGCTCTACACCGATAACGCTGCTTTCAAATGGTTGAGCTCTGTCTCTAGCTCAAAATCTAAATTGATGCGATGGGCTCTGTTTATCGCAGAATTTGACTTTGATGTGTGTCATGTCCCAGGACCAACAAACATAGGAGCAGACAGATTATCCAGGCACCCGGCAATGGAACTTGAAACAACAAGCACCACTGTCGAGAGGGAGTTCCCACACCAAGTGAGCCTAAGGAACCTGTCCTTATGACCGTCAAGAAGGAGCTTGATCTGGGAGTAATCAAACAGCGACAGGAACAAGACAAGCCCTGTAGGACCATGATGCAGTGGATTAGGAGACAGAAGACCACCAGTCGAGTTGTCCCGAGGGAATTCAAGATGTGCTAAAAGAACTTCCAAGTTGACAGAGGACCCTTGATATACAGATCTCACCTCTCCAACGCGCCTGCAGTAGTGGTGATCTTCAGACAGCACATGACAGACATCTTGAGAAATTCCACGACAGCACTGAAGCTGGATATCCAGGAGGCGAAGAGACATACCAGTCTATCCGACGAAGATTCTTCTGGGTCAACATGCGGAAAGACATCCTGGACTATGTGAAGGGGTGTTACCTCTGTGCCAGCACCAAGACGAGCAACAGGAAGGCAGATTCCAGTCAGCGATGAAGACGGCCGCAACGCCCTTGGGAGCTCATAGCTCTGGACTTGATGGGTCTTTACCCTACAATACCTACAATACCTACAACACAACATGACGGGACGCATCACCAGCCTTCTACAAGATGAGGTATTCAGCCACTATGGTTATCCATGGTGTATCTGTCAGACAACAGGAGTCAGTTCACATCAAGGAAGTGGCAGCAAATGATGACAATGGGATGTGGAGCACTAGACCACCCCCATCTACAACTCAAAGGCCAATCCAACAGAACGACGGAACCAGGAGCTAAAAAGGATGCAATGTGTCCACCTGATAGCCAAAGAACATCGAATGTGGGACCGTCAGATACCGCAGTCACTCTTTGCCCTGCGACGACGCATCAACCGTGTCACTGGCTATTCCCTAGCAGAGCTGTTCCTTGTTCGACAGCTATACGGCACCGGGGATTGGGAGATTCGTCCACCACCCACTTTTGGTCAAGATGATGCAGCTGTTTTCCTGGTGAAGTGGCAGCAGCAACAGGACATCAAGGAGAAACAAGCTTTGGCCGAGAAGAGATCCCGTACCCAGGCCAAGGCTCAAGATGTCGAAGAGACCCAGAACTTCCTACCAGGCCAACAAGTACTGCGACGTAAGCCCCCCAGTCAGTAATAAGATGAGAGGGTTTCACGCAGGTCTCGCACCTAAGTGGGTTGGTCCCATTGAGGTCGATAAGCAGCTGGGCCATGGGGTCTACTTACTAAAGACCAACCCTCCTGTCAAGGTCCACGCATCAGAGTTGCGGCGAGTCACCCAACCACTGCGCATACAGAGTAAGCCTGGTACAACCACGGTTCCACCTGGAGGAGAGGCTACTGATGACACAGCTCAGTCTGGTCATGAAGAGAATGCAGCAACTATCATCGAGGAAGGGGCTGGCGGCGAGGCAACCCTGACCCCTGACATGGCATGATCCGGTCAAGAGGAGGAGAGCACATCGAGCACCGTCGACGAAGAGAGAAGATACAATCTACGACCAAGGCAAAGTCGACGAGTGTGACAGACTGTGGAAATTGTTTCACGTTATAATGGGGATTTTGATGCAAGTGTAATAGACTGATAACTTGAAAACAATATCACTTAATCCATGGGTAAATAATGCAAGTATCGAGCTCAAATTATTATTATTATTATTATTATGATTTGTAATGTATGGCTATAAAGTGTTTACAACCATTTAGTACTAGTATTATTATTAACGTAGTCTGATGATTGCATCAGTGGCAGTTCGTGCATGAAGGGCTTTTGGGCGCCGCCCCGCCGCCTTTACTAAAACACGTAACATAATTTCACTCCATAGCTGATTATATAAAGAGATGGACAATGTAGCAAAGTCTAACTTATGATAGTGTGTTATTCATAATGTTACCGTATCTTTATTGTTTTGGCTGTAAACGTTTCTTTTTTTTATTTCCAAAGACATGGCAAAGGCTGTCTGACCGTCGCATCCATTCAGCAAGCACAATGTTTTATCTTTAGTCCAGCACAATGTTTTCTCTTTAGACATTAGGCGGTCGGGTGCTGGCAGGAGAGCCCTCAGTAAGCTCCTAGAGTTTAACAAGGGTGAGGGGTGCGGGAGGAGCCTTGGAAGATGATATGGGCTTGTCAGGGGAAGGAAGAGTGCTTAGAGCATTTAATACTTGGTCTGTCCGGCAGAGCCCGTAGCAACGTCGTCAACCACTTTACAATGTACCTAGGCCTTTTTCCACACGTCTTACGTTACCTGTTGTTAGAGGTTAATTCTAAAACTGTTTACAAAACAATGGATTCCATTAGACTGACTATTTAAACAATTCAGTTCTAAAAATAAGCTAAAATAAAGATTTAAAATCTAATCATAAGTTGACGGCACTATTTTACGTTGGTCACATTGCTTTCAGATTTGAGGAAGCCGAAAGGAATTCTGGCGTGCATTGTTTATTTGTTCTCGTGAATGTCATTGTCGTTTGTGATCAGTGAAACAGGAGTAGCTGTGATTGCAGTCTGTTAGCCGGCTAATATGTGTGTGTTTAAATGCCATTGTAGTGTAGTGTTGCTGTGCAAGTGTTCAGTAGAAAAAACTACGATACCATAATAGTTTAAATAACATTGTAAATTCTACCTTCAGTTTTAAGTGTTGTTTTAATATCTTCATTCGTGTGTTTAGTACTTACCTGCCCATTTGAAAACTAAATGTTACAGTCTTAATTTAGGAAGACAAGGAAGATGAATTCTGTAATTAGTATTTTAAGTAGTGACGGGAATTTAAGTTTTGAACATAGGATAGAATTAAAGAAATTAGGGCCTCTTCGACCGAATTTAAACATTGCACAAGAACAGAAGTGTTACAAGAACAAAAATGCATATACTAGGAAATTCAGTCCGTCACTTTATGAGCAGGCTGACTGGCTGTGCGGATGTGAGATAAGGAATGCGTTCTTCTGTTACTCTTGTTTAGCAATGAATGTCGTTGACGCTCCATGGACATCAGTCAGGGTATCAGACATAAAACACCTAGGTGAAAAAGTGAAAAAGCATAAAATGAGCAAGAAACATATAAACGCTGGTATTGAATTTGCTATGCTTGGTAGAGTAGATATTTGATGCCAATTAGACAGTGCATACAGACTTAAAATTAAACAATCAAATGAACAGGTTTCAAAGAATCGATACATTCTTAGTAAATTAATTGATGCTATTAAGTTCTGTGGGAAGTTTGAACTAGCGCTCAGGGGCCACGATGAGACATACACGTCTGATAACCCATGCATTTTTCGAGGTTTAGTCAATTTAATGTCAGAGCTAGACAGCACACTGAAAGAACATATCAAAAGAGCAAATAACAGAGTATTTGTTGGGTTATCTAATACCATACAGAACGAGCTTCTGAATTCAATCTATGCCATGTGCCATCAAATGATTTCGGAAGAAATCTCTCAAACAAATTTTGTGGCAATTCAAGTTGATGGAACCACCGATTGTTCCACCTTATCTCAACTCGTTTTTGTTGTACGGTACAAGCTGGGTAGCAAAATAAATGAAAGATTCATAAGTTTTGTGTCGCCTGATAATCACTCAGCAGAAGGCATTACCTCTGCAGTATTCCAGGAGTTGGAAAAACTTAAGCTGGACCAAACTCCGGACAAAGTCATTGCGCAGACGTACGACGGCCATTCAGTAATGAGTGGAAGGCAGACTGGCGTTCAAGCAAGGGTCAGAGTCGTTTACAAAAACGCTCATTTTGTGCACTGCTACGCGCATCAATTAAATTTAATTGTTGAGCGATGTGCAACTCAGAATAAGCAGGTCAGGATCTTTTTTAGTAATTTAGAAGGGTTTTCATCATTTCTTTCAAAATCTGCGAAACGAACTGCTGTTTTGGACGAAGTGGTAAAAAGGCGCATCCCAAAAACTGCCGCCACAAGGTGGAACTTCAAGGCACGATGTGTAAGTATGGTTTTTATGTACAGAAATGAAATATCGGAGTGTCTCAAGAAGATCGCCGATGACAATAATGACTATTCGACAGTGAGAAAAGCCGTAGGCCTAAGGAATCTACTGAAGGATCCCGATTTTCTATTCTGGCTAGAGCTATTCTCTAAAGTTATGCCTCACTGTGACTTTCTATTCAACGAGCTTCAGCACCACGAAATTGATAGTATAAAAGCTCAAAAAAGTATATCTGATTTCAAGTTATCGGTGCAACGAGTCAGAAACTCTCTCGATTACGACCATTACTGCCTTAATGGCACAGACACCCCCGATGGAAATCCAGCAGGCTCAAGTCAGAAACGCGCACGGTTTGAAGATAAGAGAAAGATTGCAGCGAGAGAGGTGTGCGATGTTATTTTATCCGGGATAGAGGACCATTTTTTGTTCAGTGACCATCTGTCCGTTGCCAAACTCTTCCAGCCTAGTTTATTTCCGAGGTATAGGATACTGTTCCCGCAAACTGAATTTGAAATTGCTGCTAGATTATTTCCTATTAACCAAATTGAATTACGGCATGAATTCTCAGTTTTATACGGCAGAAGTGATTTTGCTAACGCTTCAGGTGCCCTAACTCTTCTGACATGCATTTGTGATAATAACCTGGAAGTGCTTCTTCCCGAGTCAATTAAGCTATTATGAATTATTTGTACAATTCCCATGACAACGTCAGAAAATGCAAGGTGCTTCTCTACGCTGAAAAGGATTAAGTCGTTCACTAGGAATACCATGGAGGAAGACCGACTTAACGGGCTTGCTATGTGCTCCATCGAGAAACAGCTGTTGGCAGTTCCTAACTTCAACGAACATGTCATCAACCACTTCGCAGAGCAGAAGGAGAGGAGAATGGATTCTGTATACAAGCAAGTCAGCTAAGGTATCGTTACCTACTTTCTTGTATTATTTTCACGTGTATCTTCATCCCGTCATTATCATCATCACCAAAGTACGAACTGTATACTTATAATAACAATTGACTGACATTTCGTAATCTACTAGAATTGTTTTTCGGATACAGTTGTTGAGTTTTCTTGTTAGTGGTGTTCGCTCTGATGACTTCACTTCACTTCACTTCACTTCACTTCACTTCACTTCACTTCACTTCATGTGTTGTAATATATTAGCCTATGTTTTTTTTAACCTCAACCTGAAAAGTATATCGAGTCATGAATTTAGTGGTTTTGTGAACATAAGTATATGTTTATTGTTGATGTTTTAAGGATATGTAGATTGTAATGCTTCCAGATTTGCGATGCTTTAAGTTTTTACCTTCTTCCGCTTCGCAATATTATCTGATTTTCGCTACGTGATCGTTCTGCCTAGGAAGAAGATATATGTATTTAGCCAGTGTCATCGGATTAGTATTATTATTATTATTATTATATTTCATCTACAATTATCGTGGTGCTGGACAGTGAAAGCTGGGGCGTTGGAGGTGGTGGTGGTGGGGGGGGGGGGGAGGAGATGACGGCACAGCCCTGCCAGAGTAAAATGTCACGAACCGCCACTGGATTGCATTGTTTGTGAGGTTATGTTATGAAACATGTACTGTTTATAGACATTTATATGAGTTCAGTTAATGTAAGAATCTGTATATAATTTATTCTTACCTGTATATATGATGTGTAATCCACTACAGTATTGTGAAACACACTGCAACATCCAGAATGACAAATCTTTGACTCTAGATGATGGTAGAATATTCTGTTCATTATATTATGTATTAACCCTTTCCCGCCCGCATTTTCACTCCGCTTATTCTCAGGTTTCAACCTATTATTTAGCAAAAACTGAAACAGACCGTATTGTTTCAGAAAAAGTTAAATACAGTAAAAACTATTGGTCACAATGAATTCAAATTTTCAATAACATTAGAAAATATACCATCACATCCATTTCTTTGTTTATTGAGTCATAATGTGCCCCCCCCCCCTCCTCGTGATACGCGACACAGAGACAGTCTGCATTTGTCACATTCCCATGTTGTCTGAATCCCTCAAAACCAATAATCACGTGATTTTGGAAGTGGAATGATGCCCATGTATATAAGATTTTATTTCATCTGGGCAAGGGTCTTCCCATTCTGGTTTTATCTTACCTGAATGCGACTGTTTGAAGGCTGCATTGTTATATGTGCAATAGGCTATGTCACTGAATAGTTTTTCTCCTCCTAACATACGCAAAAACAATCTCTTTCCCCTAATACTCTTTCCGAATTATGCGCAGGTTCATCATCATCCATTTAATCATTCGGAGTAACGAAACGTAATATTTGTGTTACCTGAATTGCCGTTGCATCGCCATCAGGTCCGATTTATCGATATTTGTTTTCATTCATATCACTGTTATCACTAAAATTATCTTCGTTGATACATTATTCACTCATTAAACATTCACCTGCACCCCTACTCAAGGATTCTGTGTCACTTTTTTCGCCCATATTCAGCTCAGTTTCAATATACGCGATATTCAATCCCGCCATGTTTACGGACGAAACAGCTGACCCGCGCTCGCGGAAGTTCAAGACCGTTGCCTAGGCAACGTCAAGACAGATTATCTCTCGTCCTTTATTCCCTAAGACTTATAAATTGCACTGCGTGTTCATAAATGCCTTATAAACACTTCTCTGATGAGAAAAATAAAAAACTATCGCACAGATCGCAGACGAATACAGATAATGCAGCCGGGCGCTTTCGGGCGCTAAGGACCGGAAGGCTAAATGAACAGTCGGGCGCTTTCGGGCGCTTTGGGCCGGAAAGGGTTAAGCTCTCTAGAAATTACAAGGAGGTATTTTGTAACATATCTTTCTAGAAGCCTGGCCAGGCACATATATAAGGAGGTGTTCTTGATGGTAGGGATGAGTTACTGTTTAGTTGGAGTTATGGTTTAACAGGTGTTGTACTTGTGACCTCGTGTGGTGTTTGGGCAGACATGCTGGGCAGTCAGCAGTCAACTGTTTCAAGGTTGTAATCTCCATGTGCTCCGTGATAGGCAGTTGTTAGAATGGTGGTTTATTGATGTTTCGGAATGAAGTGTTTTGTTGTGATGGTAGCGATTTAGGTTATTTGTATTTAATTTGTAAATAATTGTACCAACTGACAGCATTTTGTGTGCGTCTTTGTGGCTACTTCAAAAGTCGCCAAGAAAATTTGTCTCACTTCATACTCGACCCTGGAGAGAAAAGGGATAAGGGTTTCATATTATCATGTTATGCAGTATTGATACAAAAGAACTTAATGGCCAATCATTTGTCTCTGTCAGTTGAGCAGTAGGCCTACCACACAGTAAACCTCAGTAAACCTAATCAATGCTTTCATTTGAATTATCGTATTGCACTGCCAACTTCCCTACTACCAGAATTTAGTCATTCCAAATGACGTCATCTTCAATGCCATTTCGTCAACCATGCTTCGAGAGCATTCGAAGTCCCATCTTTTATATATATATATATATATATATATTTAAACTTTTAAAAATAGTTTTGTTTCAATCCACAGAGTCCAAACAGTGAGAATCTATTCTCAAATGGTTTCTGAAGATGGTCTCTGATATTCCCAGTTGATGTATATGTAGCAGAAGCCACTCCTTCTGAATAAAGGTACGCTTTGGTAGAAAGCGTTGCCAAACAACCAGCTGACAACTAACGTATGTTACGAGTTGTACTTCCGAATGTAATACATAATGACTGGAAGTGTTCTTTGGATAACTGCTGCTGTTGGAAAGCCAAACCCTTTTTTTTAAGTACATTTCATGCTTGTTCTCCACATTTATCACATCAGAATTTACCTAAACAGCTGTAAGTGAGATAAGAGAGACAGCACTGTTTAGGTTACGTATGCTATCAAGTGCCTGCATAGTGCCAAAGTTCCAAGACGGGAAGATTAAAACTAAATAAAAGGAAAATTTGCCGCATTTATGGATATCTACAGGTGTGTTTTATTATCATAATGTTTAATACTGTACCATCGTTGTCTCCATTTTTTTAGTTAACGCATAGTATGTTTTATTTGGCGTCTCCCAACAGTGGCAACATAAAATAATTATTATTATTCGTGAGGTATGTTGGCGAATAAAACAATTGTTATGATTGGATTGTTTGTAACACTTTTTAAACCTACTTCTCCCAAAAAAAACCTATATTGGCCCGAGTTACGAGATATTAAACAATCACTTTGTTAATGATCTCGCCTGCTACCTATTAATAGCAACAACCGTGAATATTTCTTAACTAAAATAAACTTGTTTCCTTATCCCGAGCTGGTGCAGCTCTTTTAAGAAAGGCCCCCAATAGAAGGGAGTCACATGTACCATTTTTACCACATATCAACCTTCCTGCCATTCGTAAATCTCTAGCAATACGGTACCGGGAATCAAACTCAGGCTCTTGAGAATGGCAGCTAATTGTGCTAACCCTTATGCTGGCAGACATTCTTAACTACAAGACACATATATACATGACTGATGCGTGCTTGCAATGCGTGGGTCAGAGATGAAATTATTTACGTATTTGTGCGATGTTATCAGAGCTGCAGTAGGCCCATGCTATGGAGGCGGACACTTCTTAACTAAGAACACAGATATACCGCACGACTTTGACGTGTGTTTTCACTGCGTGGATCGTACGGATGACACTATTCACAAATGTGTGTGATGTCATCAGAGCTGCAGAAAGCCTTTTACCCGCTTCGAAGTGAATCATCGTTCTTCTCTGACTAATTATGTTGGGGGGCTCTTGTATGAGAGATTTTTTTAATTTTTTTTTTATTTTCTACACCTCGGAAAACCAACAGGGTTCTAATGTGCGAGGGGATCTAATACACAAATAAATATGGTAATTACTAAATAAAACTATGCAAACCAATTAATATACATATATTCTGAAAAACCACAGAAAATTCTGCAGAACGAACATACTCTTATTCGAAATGACCACCATGCACAGCAACACAGTGGCGAAGGTGCTGAGGCCACTCATCAATAGCTGCATGAATCGTGCCTAGTGGAATGTTTTTGACAGCTGACGTGATTGATTTTTTTTAACATCTCAATACTGCAGTGGCGTTTTTTACATGCTATCGCCTCGAACTTCTGCCACAGAGAATAATTCAATGGACTGAGGTCCAGACTTCCACTAGGCCAGTTAGCAGCAATGAAGAACCGATACTGGCTCTCCCCATAAGTAGTTAACAAACCTGGGATTGAACCTGGCATATCTCCTTTAAGTTTTCAGTCAGCAAATGCCTTGTGCATCTTTTATATGCAGCAACACATATATCATCCTTCAAAATATGTGATGTAGTTCGTAGAGATATATTAATTTCACAAAATAAAATTGTGTGTTTACACAAAATATTGCGCTGAATCCTTGCACGAACAGTATTCACAACTTCTTTTCAGTATACACACCTAGGATGGCCTGATCTGACGCAATCAACAGTTGTATAATGTAGATGTTGATTCCCATAGGGAACCTAAAATATTTGCCTGAATGAGTAAATTTATAATACCAATATAATGGTCCGTTATTGGATATTATAAATTTTCCAGCTAACTCATTCTTGGTTGCCTGCTTTTCACCCTCGTGTGCTAAGTTAGGCTCGTCAGTTGTGACTTAGCACACCACCCAAGACGCAAGGCTAGTGCATATCGCGGAGGTTGCTGCTGCTGATGAGGTTACTCCATTCCTGGTCAGCTAAACCAGTAGCTCTTTGGCCTTTTATTGTTGATTTATTGATACTTCGACTTTAAATGTGGTTGTATGTGTTGTACATACCGTGGAGACCACTGCATAGGCTATTTGAAGCCACCAGCAGTGCCAATGCACTATGAGAGCAATGTCCCATTTCCAAAAATAGATGCCTGCCTGCCTGGCCTGTCCTTAGGACAAATATTTTAGGTTCCCTATGGGAATCAACATCTACATTATTTGATGGCCAGGCAGGCATCTATTTTTGGAAATGAGACATAGCTCTCATAGTGCATTGGCACTGCTGGTGGATTCAAATAGCCTATGCAGTGGCCTCCACGGTATGCACTAGCCTTGCGACTTGGGTGGTGTGCTAAGTCCCAACTGACGAGCCTAACTTAGCACACGAGGGCGAAACGCAGGCAACCAAGAATGAGTTAGCTGGAAAATTTATAATGTCCAATAACGGACCATTATATTGGTATCAACAGTTGTGCCCACTTGTTTAAACCATGCTATTGTCCAAAACACAAATCGTTCATTGATACCAAGAGGTTTCAGCGTAGAAAAAATGTTCTTAGCTCACTTTCTGCAAAAAAAATAATGCCAATACAGCGATACGATTCTCATACACTCCCCACTCCATCTTTCACTGCTGCCTGCTGTTGGCACACTGCAAGCCGGTTACTGGCGGAGTCGTGAAGGTGACTTGTGAGCGATGTACAGCATTGCCATGCTTCTTCATTTACAATTACCATAACACAGTGCATTTAGATTTTGCTGACAGAACTTATGGCAGTACTGTGTAGTGTGTTGTATGTATACGAAAAGAAGTAGGTTGAGACAAACACAAAGAACCAGCTGCAGAGTCAGAGGAATTCACCAGATGCAGTTAAAATTTCTAACTCAACCTGGCTGAGAATCAAACCCAGGACTGTGTCAACCACAGGTGTTGATACTGATCATTCAGCCAAGGAGCCAGACTCTTTCCTCATCAAACGTTAAAAAAAAAAAAAAAAGCTTGCCTTATCTTTCTTGATCACAAATTATGGTTCTACCATCCACCCACCAGTAACATTGTCCGCCTTCGTTGCGTAACGGTTAGCACTATTAGCTGCCATCCTCGGAGGCCCGGGTTCGATTCCCGGTACTGCCAGAAATTTAAGACTGGCAGGAGGGCTGGTATGTGGTTGAAATGGTACATGCAGCTCACCTCCAATAGGGGTGTGCCTGAAAAGAGCTGCATCACCTGAGGATGAGGACACGAGTTTACTTTACCAGTAACATTCTCGTCTCTACAAAGAAACCATTAAGATGATAAAACATATCAAGTGTTTGAACAATTAAAAAAAAAAGAGGGGCTCCAGATTAGCAGAAGTGTGGCTGCACTAGTTAAACACAGTCCAATTCTTCATAACACCAATGTGAGGGAGAGGCAACCTGATAATTCACAAGGGCAACTTACAATGATAACTTGACCTAATATTCCAGGAAAAGACCACAATGCTATACAACCTACCACACCAGAAAACATTATTAGGACTCCTTCAGAAGGTCTCCAGGATATTTCGTCACAATCAGTAGGTTAGTGACGCCAGGCTAATTTGACTCTATGCATTCACTTTAGCATTAAGTTGCTCAGGAAATGGCCAGGCACAGGGGATGTGCAGTGTGAGGAGCACCCAGTTAGCAATGTCTTAAGATTAAAATCTCCAATCCTGCTGGAAATCAAACCCCGGGCCCCTTGAACTGATGGTCACTGTGCTGACTATTCAGCCAGGGAAACCGACATAGAATAATTTAAACACTAAATTCAAACTATGGACTTACTTGTACAGAATGGGCTTTACGTTATTTTTATCAATATAATGGAGCAAAGGTGTGAGAATCCTCCAAGCTTCCTGCAGTTCATCGGAGCGCACAAAATGGGTCTGATATCCAATAAACAAATCCAGCAACAAACGTTTATAGGCATCAGGTAATTTCACCTCCTGTAAAAAAAGCAAAAAGCTTTCTTAAGTTCAAACTTCAGGAGTCTGGTGGACAACTATAGTAAAAAGTTTTACACATCAATCCAGAATAGTATGTACTTATCACAAAGTAATCTGAAGACAAATTATGAAAATATTTTAATTACTAGTACTAGTAAACTTTGGGCTGGGAAGACTTGGAATTAAGGAGATGGACTGCTCGGCTAAGTGGAATGTTTTGAGCTGTCAGTGGTGGGATAGCTTGGAATGACTTTAATAGATGATTAAGCCAGAGTGAATTTTAAGAGTAGAAGAGAATGAAGATAAAGTTGGAACTCAAATGGACAAATTGGGGAAAATATTCAATTTTAGGAAGAGGAATTAAGGATTGGAATAATTTATCAAAGGAGATATTATATAAATTTCCAATTTCTTCGAAATAATTTAAGAACAGACAAGGTAAATAACTGTTAGGGAATCTTCCACCTGGGAGAGAGTTCTAAATTCAAATCAATGGTGATCAACAGTAAGTTTTGTATGTCTCTAAATAATCCTAAAATGCTGAAATTTTTCTTAGCAATGAACCATATCTATGGATGTTCTAGACACACTCCAATTTTGGTAAAAATGTTCAAAAGATATGGTGTAAGTTAAGGCGACAGTCCAGAGATAACAAAATATTTTGGTCATTTTGGCATTTTTAAAAAAAATATATGACTGGAATTGAAAGGACTGAGTTTATAGGAGAGGTCTGAGAAACATAGCAGACTTAAGATATGGAGAAATTTTCAAGAAGAGAGCAGAAAATATTTAAAGTTCAACATAGTGACTAAGTTAATAGGTGTTATTTATTTATGAATCAAAAATTATTCTATTTCACGTGTTTTATTAAATGACAAAGATAATGTAAATTTAGATACAAAGAAACATGTATTTCTTTTTTTGATGTAAATAAGGATGTAAGTTCCAAGAGCAGATTTATAATTTTAGCATCTAGTGACTAATTTAATAGCAGTGTTGCCAACTTACATTTTCAAGATCCGCTAAATACTACTAAAAGTCCGCTAAAATTCTGCCAAGAAACCCGAATAATAATAATAATAATAATAATAATAATAATAATAATAATAATAATAATAATAATAATAAATGTCTGCACTCACTTAATCTGAGTTCCACTGGGATTAACCCCCTGCCTGCGAGCCGGCGAGCTAAAACTTGTAGACGTTTTACTGCCGGGTGCAAACTAGGTGAATCTCCTACCTCAAGGGCCACACACAGAACAGGCCAATTCATTAAACGGTCTTGCTTCATAGCATAAATATCTCTCAGTTTCATTATCTGTCATCATTCGTCATCAAAGAGATAAGTAACCTTTCCCCATGCATTACAAATTTATGATACCACGATCTCATAACATCAAATCCCAATATCATGTTTTCCTCACGTGACTGCTAGCTCCTGACAAGAAATACGGAATAGCTCAGAGACAGACTGGAGTACAAATTTTTTAAAAAGAGTAAAATGAATAAACCGCTAAATTACGCTATAATAAATCTAGAATTCCGCCAAAAAATCCGCTGTCCGCTAAATGGTATACTTCTCTGCCGACAGTCTTCTAATTCCGCCAATTTTAGCGGAAAATCCATTTATTTATGATTTGAAAATTTCTATTTTAAAGTCTGCAATAAATGACATAGTAAGTAAGCAAAAGTTGAAACACAGAAATATTTTAACAATTTCAAAATTTATATATAATTGTTCCCTTGATAAGTGTATTTGTACCAATGTACCAAATCTAAAGATTATTGATGTTTCAGCACCGCTGAAGAAGAGAGTAGTTAGCTCTCGAAACATGTACGGTAATTAAGTATAATAAAATATGTAAAGTATTGACAAGGCGGGAAAGTGTTCTATAGAACTTTGACTCTTATCATGGTATGGTAAAACTTAATAAAACATAAATGATCGTAAATTGTATTCTCCACAACTTTTGTTACGTAGTACTTTTCGATAGGACCAATAACATAGGTATTTGTCCGGCCCCGTGGTGTAAGAGGCAACGCGTCCGCCTGTCACCCGGCGGCCCCTGGTTCGATTCCTGGCCGGGTCAGGGGTTTTTAATTGTAGATGATTAATATCCCTGGCCTGGGGATTGGGTATTTGTGTCATCCTTGAAGTTCCTTTCCTCACATTCAACCCTTTACACTTCCGCAATTACAATTATACGCAGGTTCGTAACATACGGTGCAAGTAGTGGCAAAAGACATAGCTCGATAGCTGCAATCGTTTAACTGCAGCCAGTATCCAGCGTTCGGGAGATGGTACGTTTGAACTCCACTGTCGACAGCCCTGAAGATGGTTTTCCGTGATTTCCCATCTTCACACCAGGCTGTACCTTAATTAAGGCCACGACCGCTTCCTTCCCAGTCCTACCCCGTTCCTGTCCTATCGTCGCCATAAGACATATTAGAAAAAAAGAAAAGTAGTGGCAAAAGATCTTTAGAGGTCAACGCCACGAATAAGTAGCATTAAAAAAAGTCATAGGTATTTCAAAATTCAATTTTAGGCGCCTTCCCCTAAACTACAATCTCATCCAGGGTGAATGAAACTGTTTATAGCTTAGACTGTAGTTTTTATTCCCCGACTCTATATACAGATTTTCATTACATTCTGCTAACCCATTTTCTTGTGGCTCGGTGTTGATATGGACTTAGCAACAAAAATACAAATTCATGAATATCATTCTGTGTTCTCATAGCCAGTACGGTAAAAATGTATAAGACATAAATAATCGGAAATTGAATTATATATAACTTTAGTTATGTAGTATTTATTGCTAGGACTACTAATAATATAAATATTGAGAACTAAATTTTAGGTCTTCCTCTAAACTACCATTCACTCAGCATGAATAAAATGATTTACAGCCTAGGTTGTAGTGGCTCATCCCCCCACTCTGCATACCAATTTTTATTACATTTTCTTCAGCCAATTTCTCGTGATGCATGTACTTATATACATACAAGACAGACAAAAATTACAGAAAAGTAAAAAGTGTATTTCCTTGTTACTGTGGACATGACCGATACAGCAATCCCATTTTATTCAAATTCTGAGCAATGTATGTCTTTATGTCTTTATATATGTCGTTTATGTCTTTATATATACAGTAGATTCTATCATTCCTTGACAATCCACATGCCCATCACAGCATTTTCATTTCTGCCACCTGCAGCTTTTTCTCTCACAGGCTTTCGTCACTGGCACTGTTTCAAAAGCATATGTCAAGGCAGGATGAATCATACTCTTATAAATATAACCTCTGAAATTTGGTGGTATCCTCTTTTCACCCATGACTCCTTAGCCTTTTTTCTGTTTATAACAGTCTCTTTTGGTGATCTCAACTCCTATTTCACAAACATTCTGCACCACTGAACCCAAACATCTGAATGTTTCTGTCAGTGGCACAGGTCTCCCTTGGAAATGTACCAGTCTAATTCCTCCACACAGCACGTACCATATTTATGCAAATAATTCCCGAATATTAAAAAATATTTGAGTGGACAGTTATGCTTTGTGTAACTGCAAATGGAAGGAAACTGCCACCATGTCATATTTAAATGGAAAACAATTCAGACTTTTAATTCAAAACTGCCTTAAAAATTAGTTTTTACAGAGTAATTTGAATTTTTTTGGTGTCATGATAGAACGCGTCTTCTGGAAAGTGCAGGGGTAACTTTAAACACTTTCACTCGTTCACTTGTTTCAGTGTGTGTCTACAGTGTGTTTCATAATTGCTAAGTTAGAGTGAAATCGTAATTTGTTAGTATTCAGCGTTTTAAGGAACGCCACAATATCACGTAGCAGGCAGTGTGCGGACAGAATCCATGAATACTGGCGATGGTAACAGCTGGCGAAAAAGCATGGCTAATAATTATAATCAATTCGTACGCACCGAACGATATTGTCAATGCATGAGGTTATGTTTGCTTTTCTTTTTTTCTTTTTTTTTGTTGTTGTTGTTGTTGCAGAGATCAAATGGACTTACGGTTTTAAAGGAGATGGGGGTCTATGTGCTGTGTTACAAAGCAGACGGAAGCGAAAGACTTCCTTCGCTCGTCATGGGTCAATAAGCCATGATGTCCGTGCAAGTACAAGGCATCTAAAAATTCAAACAGTACAGTAATTCCAAAAATAAGGCACCTGCACAGGGGAGCTAGCATAATTTGTCCCCATCTTTGAATCTTGTTTTCCTTTTTTTCTTTCATCGCATGAGGTTATGTTTGCCAGTGAATTATTAAATGCTTTATTTGAATAATGCAAATGGACCTTGTTGGATACATTTCAGAAATAGTCTTTTTCCATGGCCTTTGAAAAAGTTAAACTGTGAATCAAGGTGATTACACGCATTAATGGGTCTTTGAATACTTTGTGACGAGAGGACTGCCATGGCGGGAAATCGTACAAAAATAGAGTTACTGTCCTGTGTTGCAATGCAGATGGAAGTGAGTTCCAACTTCCTCCCCTCATGTTCGATACACAACGGTGTTTTAAGGACAACGGATATTTTCCGTGCAAGTACAAGACATCTAAAATGTATGCAGTACCGTAATCCAATGAACAAAGCACTTGTACAGGGGAGCCACCATAGATTTCTCCTTGTCTTCGAATCATTTTTTTCTATCGTTACGTGAGGTTATGTTTGCCAGTGAGTTATCCAAGTGCATTATTTGAATACTGTAAATGTGCCTCGCTGGATACATTTTGGAAACAGTTTTGTTTTTTCATGGCATTTGGACTGCGAAACAATGTTAACTGTATGCAGTGACGGATCTTAGAATATTTTGTGACACGGCAAGTGTTGGCATTTCTGAATTACGAGTTGGCGATAATTCAAAATCCTGTAATTCGAAGTCGCATTTTTGCGTCCCTACAACTTCGAATTAATGAGGTTCTACTGTGTCCAAAACTAACAAACGAGTTTGCAGGTGTGTCTGTTTCAAGTGTTTACATTGCATAAAAAGAATTATCTACCACTGGCCGTGTTACTCTCCGAGTAAAAAGAGATCGCGCGTGATAATTGTTTTAGACATGGAGTGTGGTGTATTTGTAAGTAATTTAGGAGAGGATTCTAGTGATGAAAGAGACAAAGAATCTTCCGATCTACAGCAAATCGAGCCTATTGTAAGTTCAGATTGATGAAATACCTGTCAGGTAAAATGGCCTACTTGCTAATTTCCATGATAAATATATTTTATAGCAGTGATTTTCATGGCATTTGGACTGTGAAACAATGTTAATTGCATGCAGTAATGGATCTTAGAATACAGTAGAAAACCGCTTTAGCGAGTACAGCACATAACGAGAACGCCGTTATAACGACAATTTTCTCTGTCCCTTCTAGATTCCTATATTAAACTGTGTATTATCCTTCGGTTACAGTGAGAGCCCTATCACCGATGCATCCGTTATTACGAGTGATTTTTTCCGTTACGAATATTTATGCACCCCAGCGATTATGTAGGTATCGTTTCCTCGCTATGTCCACTAGTGAGTTCTCTCGTCGACATTCGAAGGCGATGTCGGATGATATAGATGTTGATTCCCATAGGGAACATGAAATATTTGTCCTGAATGAGTAAATTTATAATACCAATATAATGGTCTGTTATTGGACATTATAAATTTTCCAGCTAACTCATTCTTGGTTGCCTGCATTTTGCCCTCGTGTGCCAAGTTGGGCTCATCAGTTGTTACTTAGCACACCTACCAAGACGCAAGGCTAGTGCATACCGTGGAGGCCAATGCATAGGCTACTTGAAGCCACCAGCAGTGCCAATGCACTATGAGAGACTATGTCTTGCTTCCAATAATGAGTTAGCTGGAAAATTTATAATGTCCAATAACGGACCATTATATTGGTATTATAAATTTACTCATTCAGGACAAATATTTCATGTTCCCTACGGGAATCAACATCTACATCTATATCATCTGATGGCCAGGCAGGAATCAATTTTTGGAAGTGAGACATAGTCTCTCATGGTGCATTGGCATTGCTGGTGGCTTCAAGTAGCCTATGCATTGGCCTCCACGATATGCACTAGCCTTGCGTCTTGGTAGGTGTGCTAAGTACCAACTGATGAGCCCAACTTAGCACACGAGGGCAAAACTCAGGCAACCAAGAATGAGTTAGCTGGAAAATTTATAATGTCCAATAACGGACTATTATATTGGCGATGTCGGAGTCGATTAGTAATACCCGTCGACTGCTGTTCCGTAAAGAAAATTCGAAATGAAAGAGAACATATTCTTGTAATAAATGCGTAAATAACATGTCCAATAACAGTTGTTAACTCGTTAAAAATAAAGGC
Organism: Anabrus simplex; assembly: GCF_040414725.1. NCBI lineage: Eukaryota > Metazoa > Arthropoda > Insecta > Orthoptera > Tettigoniidae > Anabrus > Anabrus simplex. The sequence goes on along the minus strand of NC_090272.1, from coordinate 52,080,188 downwards.
TGAAATAAGCGATCTCTTAATTTTAATGCTAGGGGTTATACTGAAATTAATCATAATAATAATAATAATAGACTAATGTTATTTGCTTTAAGTCCCACTAACTATGGTTTTCCGAGATGCTAAGGTGCCGGAATTTAGTCCCGCAGGACTTCTTTTATGTGCCAGTAAACATATCGACGCGAAGCTGACGTATCTGAGCACCTTCAAATACCACCGGACTGAGCCAAGATTGGACCTGCCAAGTTGGGGTCAGAAGACCAGCGCCTCAACCGTCTGAGCCACTCAGCCTGGCTACATTGAAATTAAGTAAGAATGTGATACACCTCAAGATATGGCAGAGTACATCACTGATTTCAGAAGATACTGTAGTTCGTATTTTCTTGCGTCTAGTTAAATTTTGGAAAGGCTATTCACATGTAAATTTTCAGCGCATTTCAAATACGTTTTCGTGATACAATACGGTTAGGTTAGGTGACGCCATTTGAAGAAGAAAACCGATATGTTTTCCACAGAAGCCACTGGAGTGATACCATATTCCTCTGAATCCAAGACGACGGGTATTTTTTTTCTCAGAACCTCATGCAAAAAATTAACGGTTGTCTTGCATTCGCAGCCTAACAGTAAGTTAATGGATACCACTGGTAACTACCATGGTAACCACGCTGCTTCTTTTCACCCCCACACGCGCACACACACACAAAACTCGTTGACAATAAACAACCGCCTCTTTATTATACATCATTAGCCGTGACAACCGGTTGTACAGTGCCTGTGTGCTAACGTGACTGGATCTCGGGGAAATACTGAAGAGAAAATGACATTCTATTAGCTTCTACAAAAACGTTTCTCAAATCTGCAGAATGGCAACAAAACATGCAAGCCTTCGAATTCATAGGAAGGCCACGGCTAGTCAGTGGCAGAGTTAAATACATCTACTGTACCTGATGCTTAGTAAAATTAAGTTTTATAGACATTAGGAATATTTTCGTGATGGATAGTCATATTGTAAAGATACGTGGAACAGGTATTGCCGGTAAATTTTCAATGGGTTCTCGTCGATATTATGATGCCAATTTTAAGTTAATGGTTATTAAACACTCGGAAATGTAGAATAATTGTACATCTGCAAGAAAAAACGGCATAGGCCTAACTAAAGCAAATATTTGTCGTTAGCGTGTAGACAAAGATAGCTAAAAAATGCGTACTGGTACTGTACAAAAAATGCATTCAGTGGTCCGCAACAAGGATGCTTTAAATAAGTCAAAGATGAAATTGTGAGGTATGTGCACAAAAAACGCAAGGGCGGAATGGCCATACCGTGGTGTAATACATTTGTTCGTTGACCTTCATTATCCACGATAATCGTATATACATTGCTAGCCGCTGAAGTTGGTCGAACCCAGCAAGCGAGACGTGAGTGTAGTGGTAGCCGGTTATATCTGACACTGAGTAACAGTAACACTTTTATAGACAGCAAGAATATTTTCCTGATGGATCGTCGTAGAGACGCATGGAATAGATATTACCGGCAAATTTTCAACGGTTTCTCTTCGGTATTATGATGCCAATTGTAAGTTAATGGTCATTAAACCCGTGGAAATAAAGAATAATTTTGCAGCCGCAAATAAAATAAAAAAATTACACCATAACAAAAGCCAATGTTCGCTTCTAAAAATGTGTACTGTACAACAAAGGCATTCATGTGATTTTACAAAGCACTTTTTGAGCCTGATTAAGGAAAACGTGGGGTTAATCGTGGATTCGGAGAAATACGGAACTATAATTTTTTTCAGAACAAAATTAAACATACACTTTCACGCAGTATTGGATTTCGAAAACTAACAAACAAGTAATCCATAGTGTGGATATCATCCGCGGAAACACAAGTTTTGGACAAACAGATTGCCGTTTCATACTGAACCCGACAGGGGCATAATCTAAGGACTTTTGGCTAATACTGACCTTCCAAATTACAGATGCAATGCTATCTGAGAAAAGGGACATCGAAATTAATCAATATCCGCATCAGTAAGATATATTAATTGAGTCTTCAGAATTTATATTACAGGATTTCTTTATTTGCAACTCATTGTGCAATACTTCCTTTGTGTAACGGGGGGACGCAGCAGGAGCCAAGCCTAGCCAGAGGCAAGAGGGGTTATGAATGGGGATTGCCCATGACATCACTCGAGAGAAGACATCCCTTCCTCACGACTGAGAGAATGAGGGGGAACAGATTTTTTCGAAGCGGAATACCAGAGCCATCTTTATTTCAGAAGTAGCCAACTTAATTCTCTACGAGATAAAATTTATTCAAATCTGATTTCTGGAGTCGTTCTTCACTTTAAAAGAGACAACTAGAATTGAGCCATTTATTTAGAGTCTCTAATGCCATATTACATGCTAACTTTTCATACAAGAAAGAATACGGCCTCAGTTATGAGTGGAAAGTTACCAAAGGCCATCTGGTTATCGTCACCATTCACCCTTCAGACGGGAGTTCACCAGAGCAGAGAGGGGGAGGCTGGACAGACTTTAATTAATTAAAGGAAATCTAATGAAGGATAATTGGGCGGTTATGTCTCGATCACATTAGGCGGTTATTGGTCACCTGATTGTCGTATTATTAAACCTCAATGTGCCGTGGATGGGCCATATGCAGATTAGGGGTGGAAGAAATGATCCCTTTGTATAAACCACTGCCGAGGGTGCAGTCACTCACTCGGGATTTTCAGCTTGGTGAGGGCAGAGCTACATTCGCTACGCTCGCACTAGTTCTTTGTTCTAGTGACTTAAACTTAAATTTTCAAGTGAAGTCAAATAATTCGTCTTAAAAAAATGAACAGAGTTAGTCTCCGTGACATCTACGTGAATATTTAACGAGCAGTGTCGTATCGCGAACTTACAGTGCAGAACGTAATAACAGTATTATTATTATTATTATTATTATTACTGTAGCACGGCAGTGCCAACGAGCAATAAAGGCTAAAGTAGCTGTGATAGACGGAATTCAGTACTGAACCTCGAGTGACGGGATAGTATGCAAAGTAGTGCCCGAACGTTCATGTTGAATGCTGATTAATTGAAGTGTAAATTTTAATAGTGACGTGTCTGTGCACAGGAATACTACCAGTGGTTTCATCAGCAAGGAACAATGGACTTCAAGCCTGAAGCGGTGATGGAGCTGCAACTGATTACTGTGGTATCCATGGAGCGGCAGTAAACCCAGGATGGATCTCCTGACCTGACAAAGATGTCGTCATCGTGATAGAGATGAGTATTAATCTTAATATCTGGCATGTCTAGAGAGGATGGGAAATGTTTATCATAAGCTGATGCTATAAAAGGTTAAAGATGTAGTCCAGTGGAATATAAAGCGCCGAAATGGGCACGTAGTTGTTAATTCTTAGTTTATGAAGTCGGTGACAGGTCTGAGTGATTGATTGTAAATAATTTAGGGAATATAATACTTTAGTTTTGCATTTGGTAGAGATTTATTCAGTTATCTTGGGAGATTTTTGTTTGATTATTTGCATCAGAAGACCGGTAGTAATGAGTTTAGGGAATTGCAGTTAGAGTGTAATTAATCTAATTTGATAAGTGCACGACAGGACAAAATGGTAAGTACTATATTGCATGAAGGCAAGGAGCTACAAGAATCGCCGGCAGAACTGATGCCCCAAGGCCTCCCCTGAAATATTTAGATAGGGAGCGTTATAATTTAAATTGATTATTTGATTAAATTCATCAGGATTTAATTACAATTCGAGTGTGAGATAAATATCGTGTGAATATTGAATTAATTATTGTATTGCCATGTGACGATAAAGTAACCAAGTGCTAACCATCAATTAATTAGAAGTTATTAATTAGGTGTTAATTGCCGTTGAGGGCGCAATTAAATTGTGAGTGCAAAGTAGATTCGCACGATGACCAGGTATGATCAAAGCACCAGGTAAGTCATGCAGAATGACAGTCAAAAGATGGAAATAATAATAATAATAATAATAATAATAATAATAATAATAATAATAATAATAATAATAATAGTGGTCACGCAAATATTAGCATTGTAATACCGGTGTCGCGTTGTAAAAGTGACGTGACACTGCTGAGAAGATATGTGTTGAATTCAAGGTGATTTGCACGATTTATGAGGAATGAGCCCTTAGATTATTTTGTGGATGTACTTCAGTGTGAAGTGTTTTTGTTTCCTTTTGAAAGGGAATGTTACGCTTGTTATGTAGGACTATCGACCCCTGGGGTGGCGGACGTGGCCGTTCGACCTTGCTCCCAGTTGTGTTTTTTTTGTGCGGGTGTCCCGTAACTGAGGAAAGAGGGACATTAAGTTAAAGGGAAGTTGGCCTGTCTGAACGGCTAAATATGTGATTTATTCAACACGCCAGAGTAGTGTATTTATTAACAAGTACCCGGTCGATAATGCTAATGTTTGGCAATGAATCATTGTTAATTGTTTGAATATAATATAGATAGGGATTACAGGACCATGTCTTCATCGCAAGGGGTTGTCAGTTCAATGCTCAGCGTAGGCATTGGAAGCCTACAATGCCAAAAAGAACATAGGAGTGCCTCATGTATTTGCTGCATATCATGTATGATTTTTACGTGTTCTATGTATCATGCTTTGATTGTAAATAAGGTCGGCGATGGTTCTGTCCGGCGGCCCGGCAATATCTATACTAGCGAGGGTTGGTTCGAACCCAGGTGTTGTTTTATATTTGTGTGTTTGTCTTTTACGTCATTCCATTGGGAAATCTAGGTTTTCATTAGAGTAGAGATCGCTCAGACATGTTGTTAAGTGCATGTTAGTTTTATGTGTTAGTGATATGATATAGCCTGTGTTATGGTAAAATTTTCCGTTCACGTCATGTCATGATACATCGCTTCGCGATAAACTCACTCATTTCTATCACGCATAATGGACAAACGTCCACAGAATAATCCACAACAACACTTGTAAATATTAATGTAGTTCATCAGTGTATCTTAATGCATCATTCTCATCACCATCAAGGTTAAATAAACCGGCCTTGTTAGCTAAAATTTAATCCGAATGTGTTCTCATTTTAGTAAGGTATGACCCGTATTTCCTACCCAGTATGCCTATAAGGATTACTTTAGTTCAGCGCCTATTTATTTATAATTTCTTAGACCCGTGTGCAACCCTGTAGATCTCATGCTAGAGCCCTTTTAGGGTAGGGGCGGGTGCAATACCAATTTTTAAGTGTATGGGGGTTTTCTGACTTTTCCAAAAAAATCAAGATATAATGACAATCCGCTATAGTGAGTAAATTTTTTGCTATTATGAATTCTCGCTATAACAGACTTCTACTGTATTTTGTAATACGTCAAGGGTTGGCATTTCTCAATTACGAGTTGACGGTTAATTCAAAATATTTTGTCAGATATATCGCAAATATTTTCAGGCAAAGTAGCTATATCAGTCATGTTCATATTTGCGTTAAGACCACGTTGAACTCGAGGAGTGATATGAAATGTTTGTTTATGCCTACGTTAATCTTTCCCTGGAAGTAATTTTAGTTCATTTCATTTTTCCAAAATTATCTTTCCTAAAATGAGGGTGCGGGGATTATTCGGCAGCGGGGTTTATTCGCGTAAATATGGTATTCAGTTTTTGCCCTACTCAGTCTTATGCCTCTGCTCTCCAATGCAGAACACTATTTCTCCAACGAAATATACAGTTTTCCGAATAATTCAGCACACAACACAATGTTGTCGGCATACATGATCCACGGAACTTTTGATCGGATCCCTTCAGATATTGAGTGCATATGGGTGTTGAACCGTGATAAAGTCCAACTTTAACTCTGAAGCGTTTTGTTTCTCCAGTTCCGCACCTTACAGTCTGCATATCTCGGATTACCCTGTTCTACTTCTCCGGCACTTCAATCTTTATCCGGCAAGCCATTCCATATCCTCTGTTGTGAGACTGTTGTCCAAATTTTTTTGCTAGTGGCTTCACGTCGCACCAACACAGATAGGTCTTATGGCGATGATGGGATAGGGAAGGCCTAGGAGCTTGAAGGAAGCAGCCGTGGCCTTAATTAAGGTACAGCCCCAGCGTTTGCCTGGTGTGAAAATGGGAAACCACAGAAAACCATCTTCATGGCTGCCAACCGTGGGATTCGACCCACTATCTCCCGGATGTAAGCTCACAGCCTGCGCCTCTAATCGCTCGGTCAACTCGCCCGGTGTTGTCCAAATTATAAACTTCATTGCCAAGAGTCCATACAGGCATTAAATCAATTGTCATTAAAAGATTTACCACCTTTTCGATGAATTTATTGTTTCGTCTATATCAAGAATAAACACAAACTAGAACTACTCTAAATTAGCACATGTTTCGTCTCTCTATATGGGACATCTTCAGTTATAAAGATAAGTTATATCTAAAAAAATCCCAATGGACAAGTTGTATAAAACAATGTAGAACACATTATAAAAGTTTAAAAAAAAGAATTTGTGTGTCTATGTTAATGTCTTCTACTACCACTAGGACTACTAGTTAAACGCTATCCGTCCTATTAACACTTTTTGGCTGCATCTTTTTGTCCTTGATTTAGTGGTTTGTAGCTAAAATTGTCCTTGAATTGTCTAGTGGTGCTTTCTGATGTTGACAATAAGAAGGGGTCTCTTAATTCTAGCTGGGAAAACTCCTCTTTACTGCAACTGAGGTCCAATACAAAAATATTTTGTTTGCCACTGTGATTTGTTGTTTCTGTTATTTAGGAGTTCCTCCACTGGTTCCTTAAGAACATGTTGTCCCTTACGTAGCTGGTAGCATACCATCTGCAATACGTACCTTGTACCTACTTTTGTAGGTAAGATCCAATTCAGTCTCATCCACCTCAAATGACTGTCCAGGCTTCTTGTTCATCAGTTTGATGTATATAGCCTCCCCTGGCTGAACTCTGATCACTAGTTCATTTCGCTTTGTCCTTCCACCAAATATATCTCCTGGAACATCCTGAAATTGGATACGGACCTCAGTCTTTTGTTCATTTAAACCTGAAACAGAGTATTTAGTGCATACAGAAAAACCTCGATATTGTTTTTCAAGGGGGAGGGGGAAAATGATGATGGATGCGGGAAACTATAAATGCAGGTAACATAAAAAATAGGGGGAAAGCAAAATAATAAAATACGGGTACTGTATTTGGATAATATTCATTATGTAATTCTCATAATAATAGCAACATAGAAAATGGTAGCAAATCAGATTTACAGTGCCTCCGTTTTCATTCTTGTAAATAAGAATACATCTAGAGGTCGGTTAGTGGGTTGAGGAGAAGCGTTGGTGACAAGAGCTCATAGTGTGGTTAAGCGTGAATAACCTGCACTCCATTCTACAAGATCCTTAAGACTAGCAACTCTGAATCATAATGAATTATTTTCATTTCCGTGTTGTTATTGTTCAATGGATGTTCCACCAATCAACACTCCGAATGGTTATCTATACAAATTTAATAAATGAGTACCAGCTTCGATTCACTTGGAGCCATCCTCAACTTATACAATACATAAATTAAGAAAAAATTAGATTAAACACACATTACAAACAGGTAAGCCTAAGAATACACTTGAAGTAACCAACAAATGTTGTGTGTCAAATAAAACTTATTAAGTATAAAAGTAGCTTCCTTGAAGTTGAAATTGTCTTAATAAAACTACATGCACAATTCATTAAATCAAAGAATTGTCTTGAAATATTACACAATGCTTATGAACAAATCTTGAGGAGTGTGTATGGGCAGAGATGCCAACTTTCAAGAAATGGAATTCGTAATGCAGCTGATATCGCACGGGATGTGGAGGCAGCCGTAGAATTTTTTCTTTCCGAGATCTTACTAACTTACATATCATTGAAAAATCAATGAACATACAATTTAACCAGTTGTAACATATTCAAAGACTGGCATGTAAAGAGTGTATAATTCTTACCTGCTAAAGTAACAGGTGATCTGCAGTACATATCTGAGTGGAGGTTGAAGGATCATTTCTTTTATTGAGTACTGTAGTTGCTCCCTTAGCAGCTTGTAGTTCTTGTCTGCTAAACATACACTGATGACATGCTTTTTCTTTTGATATCATGTGCATCCTCTGCACTAACAGAGCACTTAACAGTTTGGTGTTCATACTAGCACAGATTTCAGTCTTGTTCTTCCTCAGGCATCTGAAAAATTTTGGCTACACACACTACAAAACACGTGTGAATGAGATTTTGAGGAACTCACTAAACAGGCCCATTCTTTTGAGTATTCCTCCCTAAATTTTTGAACATTTTTTGGTTTATTACTAGCATCACTAGTCATGGTAACGTCATCACACTTACTTTCCTGCACAAGAAACGCTTCATTATTTCAGACCTTTCGCATTTCATAACACACAATTGGCATATATCCTAGAAGAGCATTATTTGTAAATTTGGAAACCAAAATCGCAATAAATACTTCAACAGTCACGCACACAGTATTCACAATGAAATGGAGTTTGTCACCACTTTGCCACCAAAACAAAGACAAAGGAATTTGCATACTTGCATGGAAGTCTGATCATGTGCCAAAGACAACAACTCCGCAAGATATAAAAATTCACTGGTGCCTATTTTTCCAGTACTGAAAGAACACACTGCATTCAGCACGTGAAAACTTGAAATATTCTTAAACGAGGGACAGGAAAGGGGTATAAATTATTACTGAGAAATCTGAAAAATAATATTCTGAGAATTCAAGCTATAATGGTATTCTTGTGTATCCTTCTGAACACTTCATATACTTAAATTTTAAAATCAACAAAAAATCGTAATTCGTGGTGTATGATTCGTATGATTATTACGATTGAATCATAATAGTTGGCATCTCTGTATGGGTAACATCATGATGTTTGTTATGCTGTGAGGATGTACAGTGAATACATAAACGTTTTTAATTCGACACACTTAATTTGCTGTCGAACTGTCAAGAGAGTTAAAACACAAACTAATTTAACACATTAAAAACACTGTTATAAAATTTATAAAAGGGCCATTGTTGAGAGCAATCGAGTAGACATTTGGAGCTGATGTCCTGTTTTGAAAGGTTATAGGAGTTGAAATTGCCCAACTGACGCTTGTTTAGGACAACGTGACGGAGTATCGGGGAGTTGGGGAACATCCTTACTTACTCAGACATGCCAACTTCCAAAAGTAAAAAATCAGGAGAAATTTGGCAGCGAATCACAACATATTGCAACACATCACTGATAGCAGAACATGTAAAAATTCATTATAATTCAATACATTAACAATTCTATTAGGCCTACATTTGTGTATATATACATTACGACTAATTGTTGTTCAACACACCCATAGCTGACTTAGCCCTCTTCAGAAACTCGGAACTAAATTTTTGTTCAAAGCACTTGCCTTGCTGAACTGATTTCAAGGTTAAAAGTTTCTCCAAAGTTTGTTCAGACAGCAAGGATCTGAACTGTGTTTTTGTCTTTGTGACTCTGCTAAAAATCCTTTCACATTCTGCATTGCTATGTGGAATTGATAAAATAGCAAGCATCACCTTAGGGAGTCTGTCATGTTTAAGTACACCATTAGCTGATTTCATCTGACCTACCAATGCACACTGAACATCAATTCTTCCTTTTGCCAGGTCTGTTTCTTTGAGCTGAAAGTTACAGAACTGGGAGTGCAGAATATCAGTTTCTTTATCTAAATGTTCCATTTCACTAGTCAGAATGTTCGGAAACTTGTTAATGAAAAATCGAAGGCTAGAAAATTATGCCTTACTTATAGCAGAAATATTTGCAACTTCTGCATTAATTAAAACTTCGTCTTTGAACAGAAATTTGTCTATCATGTAGTCACATGATGAAGAGAAACACTTTCTAATAGACTTTAAAAATATGCAATTTTCCTCAGACTTCAAAGTGTTCACTAAAACAAACACAGAGTTCTCTATCATCAGATCACAATCACCCTTTTAATTTGCTGGAGTATGATAATCTACATCAAGGAGAGAGGAGGAGCTTTTAATAACGTCTGGTTTCACAAACCATCACATTCTTCAAAAGTTCCTCCAAAACTGACCTCAATAAGTGGATGTGTTGTAACCGTACAACAGGGTTACAGATTCCATTCAGTATTTATTATTATTATTATTATTATTATTATTATTATTATTATTATTATTAACCTGATTCATTAGATTTTATATATTCTGTTTCTCATCATTTAGACTGTAATAATTAGGTATCACGGATATTATTGTATTTCATCATAGGTTAAGTGAATATGTTTGTAATTATTCTGTATTGTAGTAAGTGAGATTTGTTGGTTTCATATTGTCATGCTGTGGCTTGTAACTTTGGCTAGATGAGCTGGCATAGTATTTTGCAATCGAGGCTATGTTTAACTGTGCAAGTAGATTTCCCGGTGACGCATTCAGCATTGTCATCCTCGATCCGCTTGGGTACGCTTAGACAACGCTTGACTGATGACATCAGTGCGTGGGCACGTGATTGCGACCAAGTGTCAGTATTCGCCAGCTACTGTATGTTGAAGTGGAAGGGATGAAGAGTGAGTAGGGAGATGAGTCGTCATCGCGAGGTTATATAAGTTGATGCTACGGTGGGGAGAGGTATTCAGTTCATATCGTTCAGTTCATATCGTTGAGATCATATGTAACAGTCAGATGTATCAAATGGAAGAAGTGGTCTTAGTGTGATGGTCAGAGCTAAGAGTTGTGTTTCCAAGAGGTCTTGTAATAATCGAGGAGGTCTACAAGTGGTGGTTGTATCCGAGCAGAGACGGGTACTATGCTGATAAAGAAACATCATTTTCTTGTGAGGATGGACTTCACAAGATGTTTCAATAATTTTTTCCAATTTCTTATAATATATTGAGTGGACATAATTACATTGGAGCTCCCTACACGCGTACATGGTATGTAGGCCAACTCCTTGTTATATAAGAAGATAACAGCAGACGGCTCCCGACTTCAGCTCATCGGTTTTCCCTGGAATTTCAAGTTCAACAGCGGTGTATGCTGACAGCAGGTAATTAAAGCATCAGACATGTTATGCATTCATAACATGAAGAAGAATGTAATCAGCGGCGATATCACATCTCACTTCAAGTTCATGCCAATAGCTTTTTTTTTGTTTAGATTAAATTTTCCTTTTCTTAGTACCGCAAATCTCACTATATATATTTCTTTTGTTAAATTATAAGACGTCAATGATTGTTCATTGTGACGTAAATTATAGTCATAAACTCAGTTTTATTTTAATTATAATAAGTGATTCTAGTTCCATGTACAATCCTCAATTGTGAAAATGCAACAGTAATTTAATATTGTCCTGATCCATATCCCTGTATATTGCCAGATATGTGAATTTATCACCTCACGCCTTGAGATAATTGATATAAGAGGTATGCTCTACCGAATTTTGTTGTTTTTCTTAAAAAAGCAACTGGTGCTCAAACAAATGTTATTTATATTGTGTGAAGGAGATGAAGGTATAAGAGTAGTGGTTGGAGTAGCCACAGTGTGGCATACTTGACTGAAGAGCTATGTTTGAATTCTCAAAGATATCCATAAAAATTGAGAGAAAAAGGCAAAAAGATTTATGTAAATTTAATGAAAGGAACATGAACAGTTGTTCTTCACATGACAATGCACGAGTCTTTGTGTCATCAGTAGTTTTTTTTTTTTTTTTTTTTTTGAAAATGATGACTGGGTTTTCCTTTTAACTGAGGAGTGTGGTGAAATGTTATGACAATCCTTCACCTTTTCAGACAAACAAGACACATCTGCACTTAAACTGTGCTTAGGAATTTTGTAAGCCTTCAGAGTTCCCATCTGAGAATCATTACTCACACTTTCGCTCCTGAATAAAGTAACCATAGGGTCCCACTGCAGCAAAATCCTATCTAAACACCTTCTTAGGGATAACCATTGAGTAGGCACATGCTTCAGAATTTCCCTGATTTCTGTGTTGTGTAAAGTCTGAAATTCTCTGAACTTTTCTTTCCTCTTTGCACTCCTTTCCAGATAATAAAATATATCAATTATACTTTCATCTACATTTACGGGCAAGCACGCTGCACCTTTCTCTGCAGCAAAATTAATTAGGTGACAAGAGCAGCCTACGATGATTATGTTACTATTTTCCCGCTTCAAACATCCTACCATACCATTCTTTAATCCTACCATTACTGGAGCATTATCAGCACCAAGAGCTAAGCAGTTTTTTAACACTAGGCTTACCGCAGCAGTCAAAATGACCATTTTCAGTTTTGTTTCCTCTGTCAATCTCATTATACGGTTAGAACATACAAAACCTTTGCTGGATTTTATTGATATTAAGTGTACTTTTCGGCATATAGCTTCAAAAACCCATGACTCCTTTCTAGTTAGTGCTATGAGGTCATATACCTACTTTTACCGGACGGTCATTTTGACCGGTATTGCAGTAGCTACCCCATCAGACTTTCATGGCATTCATTTAGAACGGGATATCATTCTAACAAGCTGTTACAGTGTACTTCATTACCGTAGTATCGAATAGAATTTATTATTGTACTGCAATGGGACAGCTGTTGGCTCTTTTCAAACAATGATACAAGAACACTGACAGGAAAATATAGTCAGTATCATTTGTTCAGTAATGAAAGGTGTGCAATTATAACGAGCAGTCAATTGTCGTGTTCACTTGTCACAAACATTCAAACTAGATTTCCCAACTGTTTATAATTACTCCAAAGAAACATGTTCTCGGGTAATCTCCAAATAGATGCCGAAATTCTGAAGCATAAGCATATAATTTTCCCATGACAATCAAGCGATGAAGCTGGGACTGATTTAGACCTCGATAATTGCGAAGACGTGTATAACTTGACAAACGGAAATAGTTCGGATAGTGATTCTAGTTCCGTCGAGCCTGCAGAATTTCCATGTGAACATGAAATCACACAGCAGCCTTGACCTCAAAGGTTAGGGAACTACCCGCCAAATGGCGATGCACGCACACTAGCAAAGCAGCTGATGACAAAGTTAGTAATTTTGTGTTAACGTAATTCAGTGCGCAGTGAAAGTAATTTTGATATTATATTTAGCAGGTGAAGGAAACACTACGGAAGATAATGAAATTACTAGCAAGGAGCATGATATCAACTACAGAAGGCAGAGCACCCTGTGGTAAGTCAACATATGGCGTGGTCAGCACATGATGGGCGGTGAGGAAGAATTCGCTTTGGATGGAACAGTGCGGACTCTTGTTGATCTTTAAAGCCTGCCAGGCCGTCGAGGACAGTAAAATATACTGAACAAAGTCCGAGGTCCCACAGGACATGCAAAATGCCACACTGAGGGAAATTGTGCCGCTGCAGCCTGTCGTCTTTTTATTCACGAATCCAAGCTGCACCACATCGATTGATATGCTGAGGTTGGAGCCCGCGAATGGACACTTTCTTTGGAAGAATTGGACGCTTTCATTGGTATTTTATATGAAAGCGGAACTTATGGAGCTGACACGAACGTTCTCGATCTGTGGTCACAGAAGTGAGGTCCAGGAATTTTCTCCCAAACTGTGGCACTAAACTGTCTCTTGGATATCATGAGGTTTCTTCGATTCAATGAAAAATCTACCAGCAGGGATCACCTGAAAATTGATTGATTGTATCTGTTGTGTGGGACAAATTTATATCTAATTTCACTATTTGCTTCAGACCAAGTGAGAACATTATCGTGGATGAACAGCTCTTTCCATCGAAAGCTAGATGCCCATTTATTCAGTACATGGCCAACAAACCAGAAAAGCTTGGTATGAAATTTTGGTTGGCTGTCGATGTGGAATGCAAGTATGTTGTAAATGGTTTTCCCTATCTCGGAAAAGATGAAACGCGACCCATCGAACAGACCCTAAGTGGACACATAGTATTGTGACTTGCTGAATTTTTCATCAATCAGAGAAGAAGTGTGCAAAGGGAACAAGACAATTGAAAGGTGTGCAGTCTGTAGAAAACTGGTCTGTGGTTAAGTTCACTTCAAAGGTGACCAAGCAAAGTGTGTGTGTGTGTACAGTGCGACAAATAAGCTGAAAAGCAGAAAGTGACATTCATGCAGATATGCATATAATGTAAGCTAAAATGTGTAAGAAGAACATCCTGCCTTATTAGTGTACTTACTTGTTTATTTATTTATTCATAATAGTGTTTAAGAGTCATGCATGATGATAATTAAATTATGGTCTATGATGTTTTTATACTCAATTCGAACCTTTTTCTGGCACCAATATCCTCAAGAAACGAATACATGCCACTGTCGGTCAAAATGACCGCTTCGGTAAAAGTAAGTAGAAAGAATGTTTGGTAATCCTAGTGTTAATGGAATACAGAATTCCCGAAAAGTTGAGAGCAAAAGATTGGCAATGTTAGCTCCAGTAGCATCCCCTTCTAAATTAGGCACAGAGAGTAGACAACTCTGTATTACATTGAGTTCAGGCCTAAAAAATTTTACAACAATGGGATATATTTTCAAGTCGCTTTTATTGCTACCATCAGTAGCAACAGAAAATGCATTCACCTGCAAATATGATACAATTTTCGCCCTTTCTTCCATGCACGTTTCTGTAATAATAGTCGCTGTTTTCGTTCTAGCACACCCATATCGTTTAGAGATTTCCAAATCAGGAAACATTGTGCGAAACAAAGGTCCTGCGTGATTGCCACAATTTACAGGCAGGTTATGTTCTACAATAAATGACATAAATAACGCCTCGGCATTCGTCACAGGATTTACATCTTGGTTTTGACATGAAAAGTTCAGTTTCTGCTTTCTTTCTACACACTGGACACTCTCCTTAAGTTTTTTCGTTTACAAATGCTTGAGTATATTGCACTTCCCGCCATGCGCAACTGAAAATTCACACCTACATATAGTACAGAATGTGAACGTTGGTCCCTTCCTGGATTCACTCAAATATGGAAACTTTTCCCTATAAGCACTTTTAAACACTGCATCATATTAATTCTTTTTCGACGTTTTGGCCAAAACAAATATTAAGACACAACATAAGCACTTCTGCAGGTCCTGGCCCGGGTAGACAACTATGGCATGCTACTTCTGAGATTAGGTTACTCGACTCGCTTGCAAAGAGAATGTCTGTATTATAGAACAAAGAGGAGCACAAGACTGGCCACCGTGCCCCATACTGCCATCTGGTATCATTATTAGAACTACTATCGACCTGCCATACTCAGCCATATATCGATAGAACGAGGAAATCTGTGGGATGATATAGATGTTGATTCCCATAGGAAACCTGAAATATTTGTCCCGAATGAGTAAATTTATAATACCAATATAATGGTATTATAAATCTGCGGGAGTTTAAAATAATACGAAAATTACTGATACTGCTCTGAAAATCGGGAGATCGGTCCCGGGGATCGGGAGGAACGATGAAAAACGGAAGTCTCCCACTTAAATCGGGAGACTTGGCACGTCTGCTTACTCATTTGTCGACTGTTGAGATGGATCAGCCAATGTGTAGATATTAGCAGTCATATGATGGTACGGCCGTGGTTGTATGGGTCACTGAATATGTGAAAGAAGAAAGAAAAGAGAAGTTGTAAGACTGGAATGTGATATGCCTCTAACTTAATGGATAATTGACAGCACTTACTCCCTTGCTCCTCGCCCTCGTGATCACGCCACTAGGAAAGTTAGAAGTGCACTGATCGTCTGTGTTTGTGTGGAGCTTGTTGCTGGATGACGCTAGCAGACAGGCTTGAGAAGGGGATGGTAACTTGATCTGGATTGGCTGTGAAGCAGATGTGTGAGAGGACAGGGGGGGGGGGATAATACATTATTGAACAATCCTCCCAAAATATATCCTTAGGATGAGGGGGTGGATAACCTCATAAAGAACATTTATCTTTTGTAAATTTTATAGCAGTGTTCTTAATGTGTTAAATAATAGTTTATGTGTTTTAACTCTTGACAACTGACATCAAATATACACTCCTCAACATTTGTTCATAAGCACTGTGTAACATTTCAAGACAATCCTTCAACTTAATGAATTGTGTATGTAGTTCCATTAAGACAATTTTGACTTCAAGGAACCAAACCAACCAAACCCCATGGCACTATAGCCCTTGAAGGGCCTTGGCCTACCAAGCGACCGCTGCTCAGCCCGAAGGCCTGCAGATTACGAGGTGTCATGTGGTTAGCACGACGAATCCTCTCGGCCGTTATTCTTGGCTTTCTAGACCGGGGCTGCTATCTCACCGTCAGATAGCTCCTCAATTCTAATCACATAGGCTGAGTGGACCTCGAACCAGCCCTCAGGTCGAGGTAAATACCCCTGGCCTGGCCGGGAATCGAACCCGGGGCCTCCGGGTAAGAGGCAGGCACGCTACCCCTACACCATGAATTATAATCATTATAAAATATCAAAGCCATTTCTTATTAAAAGTGCTGATGTAGTTATTTCATTATTATTATTATTATTATTATTATTATTATTATTATTATTATTATTTATATACAGTCGTATCAGCACACACTTTTTTAAAACATAACCGGTTTTCGGACACTAAGGTCCATCATCAGTGTTAAAATTTAAATTTAATGCACATGAGTGTGTCGTCAAAATTGGTTAAAATGAGTTTAAAATGTAGTCCTGTTGACATCAACTGTAAAATAAGAAAAAGAAAAAAACAAGTGTAAAAGTATGAAAATAATACATATATACAATGTTGTTGTAAAAGGTATGGACATACCATAGGAAGGGGTTTTCCTCGTGCTCTGGCTGTTGGTCGAGTACTGACAAACATTCAGCTTTAAGTACGGAACCGCGCTGCAAGTCACCTCAAGATTGTAAACAAAATGTTGTTTGCGACTGTTTCATTTAAAATTTTATCTGGATCCCTTGTCTGCGCCAAAAATATCTCAATGTTTTCACATGTATTTAATTCAAATCCATAATTACCCTTAAAAATTAATTTCATGTCTTTTTCGATCCCTAAAAAGCTGTGGTTATTGTTGTAAATGTGTTCTGTAAAAGCTGAATATCTGTTGTACTTTATTGCCTTGAAATGTTCTTGATATCTCTGATTTAAGGTTCGTCCAGTTCTTCCTATATAAAACATTTTACAGTCATCACAAGTGAGCCTGTATACTCCCGAATTGGTATATATATCTTTCTATTGACACTATGTGCATTATATATATGTTCTGATATTTTATTTCTGGTTCTAAATGCTGTTTTAAGTTGAAATTTCTTAAATATATTTGCGATTTTAAAAACTTGATTTCCAAAATATGTAAATGTTACAAATTGATTACCTTCATAGATTTTCTTTCTTTTCTTGTGTTTTTTTTTTTTAATATTGTCTATCATTTATGGGTTGTAGCCATTTGCTTTAGCAATTTGTTTTGTTTTTCTAATTTCTTTCAGTTTGTTTTCATTACTCAGGGGAAGTTTTAATAATCTATTAACATAGCTGTTGTAAGCTGGTTGTTTGTGAATTCCTGGGTGGTTGGAGTTTTTATTGATGGTGGTGATGGACTGTGTGACTGTGTGGGTTTCCTAAAAATATCAAAATCTATCCTATTATTGGTTTTGTTAATGTGAGGTCCAAGAAATTTAATAGATTTTTCTTGTAGTATCCTTCCCAGTGTGAGGACATTTTAACCTAATGAACAATAAGCGATTCCAGTGTAGATGTGATTACTGTAGGCCTGAAGACCTGTTTTTCCCTATCAACACTTAAGACTCATTCTATGGGAGACTTACTGTCAGGTACAGTTAATACTGCAATAATACAAGATTACATTTTTTAGTGAAGAACAGCAAAGTAGAGTTCCTTCATTCACAATGAATTGACAAAGCCCACAGGTAGGAAAAGGAAGTGACGATCAAATAAATACCATTGCCAACTCACAAGCATTGAAACGAAGAGAGTCGAGTACTAATGCTCGAAAAGATTCGTTTCTCCTTGTTTCCTTTTCTTTTTTCTCTGGAAATTATATTTTTGTTATAACGTCGCTTTTCCGTAATAATTTACCCCTTGACCGTAATGTCGTAATCGTGAGGGGAAATCCGTAATAATTACGGATAATCCATAACAGTTGGCATCTCTGATGTTATTGAATTATTTTTTTTATAATTTCGTCATAATAGTGGTGCTCTATAGGCCAAACTGTCGAAAGCCTTTTTTTTTTTTTTTTTTACTTCCGGATGTACAGAGTCTTGCTTGATGACATTGCTTGTTTGTGTGTTCTTGTGAAAAATATCATAAATGAGGTTGCCATTGCAACTTTTGATTGTTAAATTGAGAAAATTAAGAGTGAGATTTGGTTATGTTTCTACTGTAAATTTTACAAAAGGGTCTAATGTGTTGAGGTAGTCAAGTATGGTAGAAATGTTTGAGGTCTGTTCACCTATGATCATGAATATATCATCAACATTAGGTACCCTAAATTATATACAGTAAAACCTCGTTAAAAAGTTTCTGCAGGAGACAAGAAAAAAGAACGTGTTATGCGAGAAAATGTACTACTGAATATACGAATAAAAACTATCCAACAGGGATACGGAAACACTAGATAAGATATTTTCTGATATGAGGGCATTTTATGTCAAGTGTCGATGAGTAGGCCTACAATGAAAACTATATCTACCATTTCTATAAATGAAGAGGAAAAGTATTAAAAGGTATGGTAAACAGAGAGGACAAATATGAAAACTGTTTCTGCTGGGACTTATAAAATAGCAAGTGCAGTGAAAGGTGTGAAAAACACCAGACAACAAATATGAAAACATGCATGTGAGCCATTAAAAATATCAAAGTATTACAGTGAAAACTCTTTAATTCAAAGATGGTTAATTCAAAATACGTGTATTTCGAAGTAAATGCCATTCCCCAAATTCAATATAGGCCTTCATGTGTTATTTCAATCGGTTAATTTGAAATACAGTTAATATGTCATTTGAAGTGTTCCTCAGGTCCCTAAACTATGTAATTCGAGATCAGTACTGTAATCTGGTTGCTGTAGAGCAGCTAACACATAGTCATTGTTGACAACAACTAATGACAATGAGCAACTGTTTCGTATCCCTTAAGCAGTGCACCACTGACTTGTATTTCAGAAAAGAATGACATTGTTTCTCAGTATTTGCCCAATGGGGAAGATGAGGAAATGTGTTATTGCTGGAATGTAATTCCTATGTTGGCTACCAAGTTAGAATAACTTTATACTGGCCACCCTGTCATACATAGTTTTTTCACATTTCCATTTATTTTCGTGTGCTTTGAACATCGACAAGGTACTGATGGTTTTCAAATGAAGTCAAATAGAATATTGTGTGTGCATTGTATCAGGATGTAAATATGATTGCATCCTGGATTATAATCAGCTTACAATACTTATTAACAACAAAGAGATGTTCTTACAAATTTAGTTTACAAAAAAAAAAATGTGTTAATGAATGTGAGAAACTGCAGAAACTGCACATAACATTGTCTCTTGAGTACATGATACAGTGGTTTAGAAAATTCCAGGTTACAACCGTTCAGGTGACATGGCAAAAAATCTCTTTCCATTTCAAACACTGGACACTAAAATATCAAATGATGCACTGTCTGAACTGATCCACAAAAGCATAAGTAGCCATCTGTAACATTAAGTTTAAAACATTCTAAATACGATTTAAATTTTCCATGACCAGTTAAAAATTGAGTTAAAACAAAGTTCGGCACTAATACTTCACACAATAGTCGATTTTGAACTTCCGTAAAAAATATTTCTCACGTAACAGATCCTTTCAAACTACAATACTTATGCGAGTACTTCATACTATAGATAAATGCAGGATTTATTTTTCTGCATAAATATCAAATATAAAGCACCACAGACCAGAAACGATTTGGTGGCGCACTTAACCCAATTTCTGGTCTGTCAACCATGCATACTTGTCAATTTCAAAGTTCTTGTTGCATCCCCTTTTTATTACTGTATGTATTCTTTTCATGATTGTAGACACTGCCTGTGAATTGTTTCCTACTGTCTATTGCAATTCGCTATAATCGCACATCCTTTCTACCAATAACAAGTGATCAACAATCGTTTTGTTGCTTCAGTTTATCATATTGTATTTACAAAAAAGTAATCAAAATAATGGATAGGTGTGTCTAAACACTCAGGAAGAGCGGACCAGCCAATTAAGGTACGTAAATTTTAAGACTGATGAGACCGGGACTTCTTTATTATTATGTGCTGTAAGTCTCTGTACCGTAAACCCAATTTTTGCACCTTCCTTTATTTCTTGTATTCTAGACTGAAAAAAAAAAAAAAAAAAAGGGGAATTATTAACTTTCTTACAATTTCTGCTCTATTCGTCTCAACGATCAGACGTATCTGGGTTCGAGTCATGAATACAATACTAACTTACATATTTTCAATTTTTTTTTTTTTTTTTTTGTTCATTTAATTTGAAGTTACGTAATTTGAAGTCCGATATTTTTTTTTTTTTTTGGTGTGGATCTCGATCACTTTGAATTATTGACATTTTACTGTATTGCAGACCACTCTCTTTCTAAAACAAATGTTAATAGAAGCCTTTTATTTCAGATCAGTGGGTTATTAAACATTTTCTGGTCACACTCTTAGACAATGAATTGGAAATTACACTCGACTATGTACACCTGCGAGGAATGACTTTGGCTGCCATATTGAATCCGATACAACTTGCTAGTGATTTTACGTCGCACTGACACAGATAGGTCTTGTAGCGACGATGGGATAGGAAAGGCCCAGGAGCGGGAAGGAAGCAGCCGTGGCCTTAATTAAGGTGCAGCCCCAGCATTTGCCTGGTGTGAAAATGGGAAACCATGGAAAACCATCTTCAGGGTTGCCGACAGTGGGACTTGAACCCACTATCTCCCAGATGCAAGCTCACAGCCATGCGCCTCTGACGCACGGCCAACTCTCTCGATCCGACAAAAACGTTGACCAACTCGAGTGATCAAGTCAAACTCAAAGGTGGGAGTTTCAACATTCGCAACCTCTGCGCGCACTTTAAGATGCGGACACCAGTTCACTTGCTAACAGATTTTAATTTAGTCTTCATTAGTAAGGAATTTCACAACCTTCTCCACATCCATAACTAGGCTATCACAAGACAAATATTCACCGCGCTAGTCAATTTCACGCAATTATTTTCCTAATCCAGATATAGGCTACCATATCACAAGTCAAAAAATTCGCTACACTTCTTTAAAATAACATTGTCTTAGGATTTCGCCACAAATGATCTTTGCTCCAATACGGCTGATGATGACCCCTAGATGGGTCGAAACTAGTACCGTGTAATTTGTAATTTTGTGAATATATTGTAGTATTGAAAAGGTGGAAACGTTTACGTTGTTATTATTACTACTTATATATTACACTTCACTTAACCACTCGACACAAAAAAAATTTCTAACTTCTAAAATAGAATGCGAAATACAAGCACAAAGAGGCTCAGTGTGTTATTCAGCAATCTTGCTGCTAACTGGCAATCGAATTTGAACATTTCTGAGGCTAACGACTATTTCCCCGAATGTGCAACTTATCCTGTGAAGTTCAGGAATTCAAGGCCTGTTCTTGTAATCATGCAACTGTGGCAACGGCTCTTAACCAAATTCAAAATCACGTTTGTTTCACAAAGGATTGCAAATGACATATTTTCAGGGCTAGGAAGAAGGTGATCGTACTAAGCAGTAATAACAAAAATTCCTAATGCGATAAGCAAGGTATTTTTGTATAAATTTAATAAGATGAGAATCAGGCCTTCGAATTTACGATGTGCTAAGCGGGTAAATGTGTTCATAAAAAACACACTAATGAGGTTTCATTGTACCTTTAATTTTACTGGATATACCAAAATAATTTCAACTTAAAATTTTAAACAAAGACAGGAATATAACACATAGAATAAACATATTAAAAGGTCAGTGGTAGAGGAAGGTTTTATACTGAAACAAAACAAAATGAACAAACCTTTTCCACATCTCAGGATGAAAGGAACACCATCCCAACGTTCATTGCGGATCTTCAAGACAGCCAAAGCAAATGTT
Source organism: Anabrus simplex (assembly GCF_040414725.1). Taxonomy (NCBI): domain Eukaryota; kingdom Metazoa; phylum Arthropoda; class Insecta; order Orthoptera; family Tettigoniidae; genus Anabrus; species Anabrus simplex. Next base: position 52,058,023 of record NC_090272.1, on the reverse strand, counting down.
GGGGTGTCCGAACTGTCACTAGAAATATCCTCTAAGTAACTTTGTTTCATTTCCCCTTCTCCATCAGGGTCACCCACATACTGTCCTAACACAACATCCTCAATAGTCACTTCTGGTATGAAGCGCAAAACTTTCACCTGAAAGATAAAATATATTATCAACATGTGCCAACATTCAACAGTAAAAACTGACGAGAATTTTTTTTCAAACAAATGACAATGGTGCATTATTTCTATGAGTAATCTCAATGCAGGACTGTGTTAGACTATGTTCAGCTAACGTGACTCAAAAATTGAATGATGTTCAACTGAGAAACCCTGCGGAAACATTCTCAAAGTCTACACCTTCCGTAGTGTGATGCATGATGTATTAAGGAAGAGGCTGAAAAGGCACAGATATGCCTCAAATACAGATGTTAAGTTACTGGGGTGTGATCTTTTTTTACTTATCGTATGGCTCTTAGTGCCAGGAGTGTTCGAGGACATGTTCGGCTCACGTGGTACAGGTCTTGCCCAATGGCAACCTGCACGTCTGGGTGTGAAATGATGATGATGATGATGATGATGACGATGATGAGATAGAGAGAGGGTGAAACCCGGTGTCGGCACATAGCCTACTCCTATCGAATAACACCAAGGGGTCTGCTCAAAGCTTTATGGCCTTGCCCAACGAACAAATCACCATCAACAGTGTCATATGCCCTCACTCCATATGAGCGCTGCAGAGAGGTTTGGAACTGAATCCAGGCATTTGGCACGCAATCTAGTGGTTAGAAATTGTATACCACCACCTTCCCTACCCTGAAGATATCCCAAATTATGGGACAAAACATGTATGTGTTTAATGTTTTAGTGAACTAATATTCACTGATTGTATTGTGCTAAAAAGGTGCACAATTACATCTCTCGATTAATTGAATAATTGATTTCAATACGGAAGTAAATATGAAATATATTTGATGTAACATTCTGATGGTGAAAACTATTTTGACCAATAGGGCTCAAACCGGCTAACCACAGTGTCACATCATACAGACTTGACGCTTTAATGATTATGGCCACAGGTGGGCTACTGGGGCATGACGATAGCTGCCGACTGCAGTTCGAACCCAACAAATGTTCTGGGGATTTTGAAATTAGAAGTTACATCACTGTGGTTCAGAGATTACAATATTGTGAGACAATGAAGGCCAAGTGTGCAGGGGCTGACGGAAGGTGTTGATGCCAGCAGAGCAATGACAATGTGAAAGGAGGCCAGTGAAAAGCAAAACTATAGCTTCGATGAACTGTTGAGGCGGGCGATAAGGAAGCTAGCTGACCTTCTTAGAAGATGCTGTGAACAGGCCAATGAAAGTAAGGCTTCTGGAATGATCTGGATGAGAAAAGTGCAAGAGTATACTCGAGAATCTTCCATGAGCCTATAAAAAGAGTGAAGCCAGAGAGAGTGAGTGAACCACAAGACAGTCACCTAGACAGTAGTACAGCCGAAATTACACCTAACGAGTACTGGGCCGAGTCACTCACTTTGTTACTTGGCCGAGTAACTTATGGAGGAGTATATGTGATCAAATGAGGAAATAGACAGTGCATTGAAATCTTCGAAGAGTATGATAACATGGTACTGCGAAGGTGGAAAATGAGAAAAATTAAGAGAATTTTTAAACACTATTGCAACTTATCATACCCGCCATAATAGAGAACATTGACAATGAAATTAGCAATAATAGAAAACTATTATGGACTAGACCATGGCTATTAAGAAGAGATAATAAAGGAGGAACTGCAACCCTATTATGAGAATTTGAAATTGAAGATCTCAAAGAATATATTTCATGAGATTGGGGTTATATCAATTTGATTTTGTGCTTGAATCGATAACTCCTCATATTTAAAAAGCAGACCCTGGTTTACAAGCTCTAATTCCAGCAAAAGTGAAATTACAGGTTACTTTATGTTTTCTTGCAACAGGAGCCAGCTATCATTATTTACAATATTTTTTCAGTGTGTCACAATTGAGGAAATCAAATTAAAGAGCGCCAGACAACACAGTAACACTCCTACACAACTGACTTGGCTGATTACACTAATCGAGTGAAGAGCGAGTGAAGCACTGAGGTGAGTGGGCAGGTGGTGGGGGTACTTATTCAGCCAAGCTGTCCAATGTCTTTCCCTAATCACTCATTCACTACTAGGCTGAATATTTACTGTACTTATCCCATGCACTGCCTCAGCCCAGTACACGGTAGGTGTAATTCTGGCTTAAGTTATTCCTAACAGCATCAGTGAGGAGTGAGACAGTCAATGCTATGCCAAGTGCAGTGTATAAGTCGAGTTGTGGCGTGAACTGCTCCAGGGATAACACTGTGCTGCAAGAGATCCTGCTGGAGAATAGGAGCTTGATGCATCAGACAACTGTGTGGCCCGGTAAGTGAGCAAATACAAAACGTATGACATGGAAAACTCAAACTCAAGACTATTTGCAAAATAACTAACTGGCAGCTTAATATAAACAAGAAACATTCTGAAGATTTCAGCAAGGCTGCATGGGGAAAATGGTGAGAGCTGCACTTGAAAGATGGGAGAGGGGAGTAACAGTAAATAGTCAGAAGATATCAAACTTGAGATTCATCAATGATACTATACCCCCATGAGAGCAGGCAAGGAAGAATTAACAGTTCCACTCAAAAAGAGCTGAGGATGAAAGTAACAAATTGGGTCTGGAAATCAACCCACCAGAAAACAAAAGTACGAAAGTGGATAGTAATACTTAACCTACTTTCTGAACAATGTATTCATGGGAGTCTTGAAACTGTGTCAAAATTGATATACCTAAGCTCAAATATTACCAACTATAGAAACTGCAACAAGGAAATCAAGCGCAGAATTGCAAAGGCCAAGAGTCACAACTCAATCCCAATTACATTTTCTATGGTTAGTCTGCATTCTCATATTCTCCATATTCCTTAAAGGTGCTGGGATGTGGACTGTTATTGCATTAGATAGGAAGAAATAGATGCTTTTGAGATGTGGTGTTGGAGAATAGTGCTCCATATTTCTATGACAGAATATAAAACAAACAACTCTATTTTAAATGATCTGAAAATTGAGAAGTCGTTGTCCACTTTCTATCCCCAACAAAAACTGCAGTTACTGGTCATGTTGCATGTAGAGGAGGAGAATCTCTGGTGAAGGTGGTGGTGTTCAGTCAAATAACCAGTAGAAGACCAAGTGGGAAAGTGCCTCTACAATGGTCCATTTTTGTTTTTTCACGTCGCACAGATAGGTCTCATGGCGACGATACGATAGGAAAAAACTAGGAGTGGGAAGGAAGCAGCCATGGCCTTAATTAAGGTACCGCTCCAGCATTTGCCTGGTGTGAAAATGTGAAACCACAGAAAACCATCTGCAGGGCTGCCGGCAGTGGGGTTCGAACCCACTATCTCCCGCATGCAAGCTCACAGCTGTGCAACCCTAACCGCATGGCCAACTCGCCCGGTACAATGGTCCAACAAAATCAAAAGTAGTATTGGCCCTACAATTATTACTGCATAGACGAAAGCTCAAGAGAGAACGAGATAGAGAACTCAAAAATATAAAGGAAGATATGATCCTATGAGAGAGAGATAAAGAGAGGGGGGGGGGGGGGGGGGATAATAAATTTAATCCACAGAAAAGCACATTACCTCTCTGAATAGCCATTTCAAATGTAAGCATTTAGGCCAGTAAGCTTATCTTTTTGATATGCACATGCTTATTCCTAATTAAAAATGCTCATAATTATAATAATGTTCCACTGCCATACAGTATTATTCAAAGCCCTTGCTAGCTAAATCAGAAAGTACATACTGGCTCCGTGAAAAATGTTCTTACCTTCTCATCGCGAATATCATCTGGGTGAAGAGTAACAGGTTTCTCCATTGCGACCAGACTCAGTATCTGAATAAGATGATTTTGCATTACATCACGAATGATACCATAACTGTCGAAGTACTTCTTCCGTCCCAAAGCACCAATATCTTCCTTACAGATTATTAAAACACTAGCTATAGATTTCCTACACCAATTTGGGGAAAAGACTGTGTTTCCAAACCTAGAAAGAAAATATTACAATTGATTATCTCCTCTTGGACAAAGTATTAAACAAAAGTGATAGAGAAAGTTCCTCAGTTCTCAGGGTAAGATATCAGTATAAAAGGGTTTCTAGACCCAGGCCAAAACTTGATAATCAGGCAGTGTGGAAGTGGATTTTCAGGAGTTTTGTTTCTATGACTTAATATTCCAGAGCTTAGTTCTCAATTTTCATCTCTGTATGTTGCTGCCAGAAAGTGTTGTGTGGAAATATTTCAAAAGATACTGTAGAATGTAAATTTTGAACGTGAAAGGTTAAGTCGTTAAAAAATTCATCAAATATGATGAACCATCTGATGGTATAAAAAACAAAATATATTTACTAGGTAATATCACTTGTTTTACATCTTTTTTTTTTCTTTACGTCGCACTGACACAGATAGGTCTTATGGCGACGATGGGACAGGAGAGGGCTAGGAGTGGGAAGGAAGCCTCCGTGGCCTTAATTAAGGTACAGCCCCAGCATTTGCCTGGTGTGAAAATGGGAAACCACGGAAAACCATATTCAGGGCTACCGACAGTGGGGTTCGAACCCCCTATCTCCCAAAGACTGGATACTGGCCGCACTTAAGAGACTGCAGCTATCGAGCTCGGTGTTTTACATTTACTGAGATATAAGTTACTTGGTACCTTGTTAGCTTGCCACCTTCACAAGCTTTTAGTTTATGTTAACAAAATGTATCTTTGATCATATATCCATAGATGGCTGATGACGTCACATGCTTGAAGCAAAGATCTCAATCAGCTGACTGGTGGGTAGCGCGAGAGTTTTGAACATTGTGTTATAGGCGAGAACAGTGATCAGCATACTTAAAAGTGACTTTTAGCTACTGTTAATGAAGCGATGGTGCACTATTGCGTAGCATATGGTTGCAAGGAGACCTTCAAAAGAGGATCTGGCATTTCCTTTCAGGGGTAAGTAAATATTTACCTAAATATCTCTGGTTTCTTAGACAGTCACAGACTATGATAATGTAAAGGGTTTCATACAGTTGTTGTCAGATGTCTGTAGAATACGTACAATTACATGTAATTTATTTTATTGGTTACAGTTCGTTTCCCAGTTACAACAATTTTGGATATTGTGCTTTAATTGATTTCAGTTTTCCTGCTGATGAGACAAGAAAAAAGCAATGGGTAGTTGCATTAAGAGAGAATTTCTTGCCTGGAAAGCATTCAAGATTATGCTCTAAGCATTTTTTCACTGGAATGTTTTGATAATGAAGCATTTGGTGTGGGAGTTAAACTGAAGCCAAATGCAGTACCAACAATTTTTAATTCTCCACCCCACCTTTTACCAGGTGAGAAGAGGAGAAACCCTCCTTGTGAAGAGGAAACTTCAAGTGGATCCTGTTGCATCAACAAGTTGTGTGTGAGCAGTTTTTTTTTTTTTTTTTGGCCTGTCATCCTTATGTGAAACATATGTGTTTAAGACATTTAACATACTGTTCAACTGCAACATCTATTGCAGCATATTAGGTTACTCTTATATTACACATAGGTAAGACATTTTTGTTGTTGACCCTTATAATTTTCATATTTTTTCAGTGCTCCTCAGGAAGAGGAGAATGAGTCTCTTCCTAAAACAAAGGTGTTCAGAAAATCTTATGTTGGTGATTACACTGAGGAAATGGTAAAGTCACCAAGGAAAGCCCGGCCTTCATGCAGGTTGCCAAGAAAGTTATTCGTAAATCCCATAAGAAGCTAAAATTGGAAAGACAGAAGTATTGGCAAGCTATTAATCAGTTGCAGAAAGGGAAAGCCTTAGTAAACCATCTCATGGAGAAAATTATAACTGAAGATGCTGCGTGCACGCTTGAGGTAAGAAAACAACAGCTTAAATAATTTTTTCGGTTTCCCTATAACCGCATAGCCTTTGGTGGTGCTATTGGAGGATCCAACCAGTCTCTGGGTTGATGACCTAACAGACAGACAGGCAGGCAGACACACATACATAAAATTTGGAGCCTTTTGAAGTCTGTAATTTGTTCTTATTGTATCACAATCTCTGTTAAACAAATATTTCAAGAATAATGTAATACCATAAATAGACTTGTGAAAAAGCATAATGTACCTTTTAACTTCTGTTGTTCCAGAAATGTCTTTCTCCTGCTGCTGCCCAACATCTGATGTGAACAAAGGATGGTGATACAAGAGCAGAGTATCCTCCTGAACTACACTGCTTTGCACTTAGATTGAATTTCTATTCAAGTCGTGCATACAACTACTTGAGGGATGTATTTCCTCATGGTTTCCACCATCCAAGTACACTGTGGAAGTGGTATCAGTCAATGTATGGTAGGCCAGGATTCAGTTCAGAGGCTGCAACTGCTCTCATTTCGAAAGGGAAGGAGATGGCTATCAATGGAAAGCTCCTAGTGTGTGTACTGATGATGGATGAAATGTGCATCCGGAAGCACATTGAATTTGATGGAAAACAATTTGTTGGTTATGTGAATTGTGGTACTGAAATCCAGGACTAGGATTTAGCCGAAGCCAAAGAGGCTTTAGTATTTATGGTGGTCTCACTAAATGGACATTGGAAAATTCCAGTGGGTTACTTTTTTATTAACGGTTTAAGTGGCTCAGAGAGAGCCAACCTAGTGATTGAGTGCCTTAAATTTTTAAATGACCTAAATATAATTGTAGTGTCACTTACTTTTGATGGTGCTGCTTCTAATTTATCCATGGCCCATTGTCTGGGAGCTTCTTTTGATGAAAATAATGTGGTGAACTGGTTTGAAAATCGAAACAAACTTTCAACGTATTAGGTCGTGTTACGTACATGTAGTACGTGTTGAAGAGATGTTAAGTACAGAACAAAAATGGCCAGCCAGACACCAGTGGGATCCGAACCCACAACCTCCCGATTTCGCGTCGGTTGCTCTACCAATTGAGCTATGGTGGCCTAGGCCATCTTTGTTCTGTCTGGAAGGATCTGAGCTACAGGTCTGGCACTGCTGCTAGCACACTGTAGAGTGCGTTTAAGTCGCCCGTTGTGGGGCATGTCAATGAATATTGAATTTTCATGACCGCATTGTAATCGAAACAGACTTTCAACGTATTAGGTCGTGTTACGTACATGTAGTACGTGTTGAAGAGATGCTGTGGGTTCGGATCCCACTGGTGTCCGGCTGGCCATTTTTGTTCTGTACTTAACATCTCTTCAACACGTACTACATGTACGTAACACGACCTAATACGTTGAAAGTCTGTTTCGATTACAATGCGGTCGTGAAAATTCAATATTCATTGGTTTGAAAATCCCTCAAATGATTCTAAAGTGCTTATTCTTCTAGATGCCTGCCATGTCTGTTGGGCTCACCAGGTGCTCCGATTCACCTTGATCTTCTAAATGACATCCCACCGTATCCGAATTATGTCTTTGCTTGGGTTTTTTATCCAAGCCGGTGGATTTATTAGTTAGATTCTTCATGTGTGGTTGACTGTCTTGATCTTCCGATTGAAACATTTCTGACCAAAGTCAGGGTTTACAATTCTAGATGTGATCTAGAAAGGTGAAAGATAACCCCAGATGTTCAAGGGTTCTGGGTTGGCATTTCCTCCCAACCCAATGAGCTATGGTTTTCCCGCCAATACTTCGGTGGCTAATTGTAGTGGTATCCCACAGGGCAATGGGGTCGCCACATCTCTATGCCTAATTAATTCTTAAAATTACTTTTATATTGGCATGTCATGTTTCTGTAGTTTGGGATGTTTTCTTTTCTTCAGATATTACCCCCAATTTTTAGCTAGTTGCTTTACGTCGCACCAACACAGATAGGTCTTTTGGCAAAGATGGGACAGGGAAGGGCTAGGAGTGGGAAGGAAGCGGCCGTGGCCTTAACTAAGGTACAGCCCCAGCATTTGCCTGGTGTGAAAATGGGAAACCATGGAAAACCATTTTCAGGGCTGCCGACAGTGGGGTTCGAACCTACTATCTCCCGAATACTGGATACTGGCCACACTTAAGAGACTGCAGCTATCAAGCTCGGTCCCAATTTTTAGGCCTACTTCATATGGGGCATGTGCATTAGTTTATGTTGGGCTTTAAACTAAGCTTAATTTAGTAGGTGGCAGTGGAATGAAATTTTACCTGTGTAGCATTTTATGTATCCCTTTATTATTATTATTATTATTATTATTATTATTATTATTATTATTATTATTATTATTATTATTTTGTTATTGTTCAAGCAGCATATAATAACAGATCCCTGCTTCATAGGCATAAATAAGTACTATAACCAGTGCCAATTGATATGCAGTTGCCCTACATTATTGTGAATTTTTACAACTTATGATAAGTGAATATTTCTTGTTATGGTACCTGTTTATCGCTTACCCTGGAGAGTTCATTTCTGTTGCCATCTGTTGGTGTGTATGGTTCATTTAAGTATGATACCTGTGTTCTTTTCTTTCCATAATGGTCCTGTAGGCTATGTGTCACTCTTTGTGTCTTGTGTTGGTCATTGGATTGAAGTAGGCCTATTTCAGTTAAAAGTACACCAAGCATGGTAAATACATTATTTTAAAGCTGTTTATGAAAGTTATAAAGTGTTTATTGTAGATGTCAGTCGCATTAATATTTAAAATTAGGCTACATTTCCTTATGGACAACTTTCAAAAGTTACCTTTCAGCTTTTAATCCCAATATGATGCGGTAATTGGAAAAAGTTACTTGTCTCTTACATTATAATAAATAATTAACATTAAATTAGTGTTACTCACGGGGATGTAATACCTACAAAAATACAATCATAATGATGGTGTATCCTATCGTAGGTCCCTTTTGGTTTTAAGGATTTCTGCCATAATTACGCATTTATGTCCACGGTTTTTATTGTCATTTACGCTTAACCACAACAGCAAAGCAGGGTACATCTCATATTCCGATTTTGTCACCTTTTCGAATGTCACTGTTCGACAATCTCCTTATATCCTCTCAGAATCTGCTTCGAACTACCCACCAGCCAGCTGATCGTGATGTTGGCTTCACGCCGCAACATGGAAGAGGTGGCGCTATGCGCACTCTATACAGTACTAATGCTCTAAGAAATGTATAGACACAGGATATGGATTAGTAATCATTATTAACAAAATCTAACACATTCTAATCAAACCTTAACACAGCTTATACAGTATTTAGTGACTTGTTGTACACTAACCTCAAGGTGTGTGCAACAAAGGCAAAAAGCTTTTTTACCAATTTATCTCTTTGTTTAGTTAGGCCACTTGAGTAGGGCCTACTTGGATTGCAATTCTATAACTTCCAAATTTTGTCACAATGATCGTTTCCCTCCCAAATTATTGAGTAGGCCAATGATTATCAGCTATGGTAATGATGTACTGTATGTGAAAATTTTGCAAGCAAAGAAAGTAAGCATGTACTACTTACTTTATCAGGTAGCAGAAAGGACCTGTTGAAAACTTGACAAAATCGTCTGAAGCTAATACAAGTGAAGCTTGTATAAAAGATCAATTTCCTTTCACCAATAAAAGTGTACCCCAGCTCGAGAATTCCTTGAGGGTTAAAAAAAAAGTCAAGCCAGGCATTCATTTCTTTGCACCAGAAAAGTGTTCAAATCACAGGGAGATTCCTATGGCCAGGCTTCTGTCTTGCAGCTATTAAGCAATGGTAAAGATTTTCAAGGTACATGTATATATTTTTTTCATTATTTCCCCTGGTATATGATCTTATTCATCACTCAATTGTTCTTTTCCTTGTCTCAAAACCTGTCTAGGTATTTTGATCATTCTATTCAGCTTATTAATAACAGATTAAGTCAATAAATGCATACCTACCTTAAAGTAAGAAGATTTTGAACCATTTCCTTGCCAAGGTAATGATCTATTCGATAAATCTGATCCTCAGAAAAGAGTTTTGCCATATGCTGTGTTAACATATTGGAAGAATGGCTGTCATGTCCAAAAGGTTTCTCAATGACGATCCGAGTCCAGCCCCTAGTATGGAAATAAAATAGCAGATTGATATAAGAGTTCATAAAAATTGAGACAATTGGTGGAACTATATAGACTGGACTGACCTAAGAATACAAGATGGAGAAATATATAAATAATTAATTAATAATCATATTTAACCAAATTACATCACAATAGCATTTTTTACTACTTTCTTTCAGGTATAGCCAGTTCAACCATAGGTTTATAAACATTTATCCTTCAGATGAATGCAATTTAAATTTGGTGCCAGCTGCTACAGTTGTTTCTTGACCTCTTCAGTCTTCTCCTAAAACTGGATGTATTCTTCTTCGTCTTCTAGTCATCTCCACGCAGAATGTTGGTGACCATCATGAAGCAATTTTTCCTATTTTGTGTTTCCCGTATAAGAGATACCATATTGTAGATATCGAACCATTGTCGGAGATTCTGTGTCTAGGATAAACTTCACTGTCCATTTCCACATTTCCCTTCTACAGTAGCATGCAAATTAATCTGAACAAGATACAGAAAAGTTTTCTCATAACTAAAGTCATAAAAGCTACTAGAAATCAGTTCAACAATTACAAAAAGTCATATCTTAATGTTTTACGTGACCTCCTTTGTGCTTCAAAACAGCATCAATGCAATTTGGCACAGATTCCATCAATTTCTGAAAATATTATTCATTTCTTCATCATCATGAAACCACACCTTGATAAGCAAACATAACTTATCATGCTTACTTTTGCTAATCTATTAAGTTTTGCCATTCACTGGTCACTCTTCTTTCAAATGGCCTATAAATTTTCAAAGGGGTTGATACTGTAAACCATCCACTTCATAGCTTCTGTTGTGCTATATAGCTTAATATACCCAGGTCGTATCGCATATCAACTAACCATTCGATGCACAAATAAGTGTTGCACAAACTTTTGAATTCTTGGAATAACATTAAATTTCACCACAAATATCATTAGCCTTAACATACAAGATACAACTAGCAATTTCCAGTTCAAACACGGTGCTATAAGCAGACAGTTCACATTCTACGTTCCAAGTTATGGGAACAGAAAAAAGAACAAAGACATTTTCTAGTCATCAAGTTTTAACCAAAATAGACATAGGTAAGTTCTTAACCTCCCTCCCCCACACCCCACCCTCTCACCCCTACACAAGTTTTTAAAGATCTAACCTAAAAAGTTTTTAATATGTTAGAGACTGTTTTAAGATTCATATGGAATTGTATGTCTCTGTACTTTCATGAATTTCTACCTGAACCAAAAAGTGTAACTGATGATGTTTAGTCAATCTAAACAAAACATGTACTACTTGTAAATTAAATTTGATGAAGGCAAAATAAAAACTATCGATTACATGGAACAATTTCTCTGCTTGATTTACTGGGGTTGATTTTGGGCGAGTTGCCAGGCCAAGGGGGCACCTCAATGTTTTTGTCTTCAAAGAAATTGCTGACCTTTTTGGACTTGTGGTATGGTACAAATCTTGTTGAAAAACACTTTTGCCCCCTGAAGAGATTTTTGTAATTCAAGCACTACCCTCCTTCAAAGGATTTCTATGCACTGGTCACTGTTCGTCATGCCTTTAATGGGGACTAATAAAGGTCCTGGCCCCTTGTAGGAATAAACCACCTCAGAACATCATTTTTGGAGGATGTTTAGGTTCTTGTGGAATATTGGCCAGTGATGTTTCCTGTGATATGATGTTTGTCTATGCACATAAGGAACACGCTGTCCATAAACTTTGAAATAGTTTTTATCTGAAAATACGACTCTTCCATTCCAAAGTCCAATCTTTACGTAGTTTAGCCAATATCAACTGCTTTTTGCACAGTCTACCAGAAGCTGCTGCTTTGCAAGTCCGCACACTCTTCTTCGTGCTTCCAACAGTCTGTGGTAAACTGATGTAATGTGAACATTTTGTCTACCCTGACATAAATCTCAATTTAGACCAATAACTGAGAGCCTGGGGTTTGTTTTACTCTTCCTAATCAGTAAACAGTCTTCTTTTCGTATAGTCTAATGCCCGTTGCTAATGGTAAAATGTTTTGTAAAATTTGTTGTACAGCTAATTTTATAAAAATATGACGAAAACAAGTTGTGTTGTTCATGGTAAAATTATTTTATAAAATCCATGGAAGCATTAGAGTGGCAATTTATGAACCAAATTCTGAATGCGCTGCCAAGAATTGACTTTGAAGCCCGTTTATCTTCGCCTTCACATCAGCCTGGCTTGTGTTCGGCCAAACTTGTTACACAAATTTGGCGATTGAGTTTTCTGCCTCCCTTCTTGCATTTCCGTTGTGATACGTTGGCGTTTTAACCTCATACAAACACTAACAGCTTCCTTAGTCCACCCGGATCCTGCCATTTTAGAAGTCTTTGTTTATGTTTACAAATGAGGTTCACAATCTTCTCACGTCATAGCACCAGCATCGTCGTCATGTCAGCTTTCACTAACTGGTTCGTTTTGAAAAATTAATTTTACGGAATAGAACATGACCTATTTTATGACAAGTTTTATCAAAGGTTTTATAAAACTTGAATTTGACCGTGAGCAACAGAAATTTTTAAAAACTAAATTATTGTACAATAAACAAATAACTAGTGATGATAAATCTGGGAAAGAAGACAGGAGAGCATTGGATCACAGAAATTCAAGAGGATCTCAAAACAGTTGGACTCGAAATTACAGATGCAGAGAACAAGAATAAAATTACCACCCTTCTTAAGAATCACAAATTTTCAACTGAAATGATGCACAGAAGGCCTGTAGAGATTTCAGACAAATTAAGAACAGTGCAATCAGAATGAAAGAAGAAGAAGTGGGCAGATAAGAAGAATCAAACAGTACAACCTTCAAAGAAAAAGTGTACATGGAAGACTCAAGTACTCCAATGTGACCAATAAAGTTAATAATAACACAATAAATTTGAGAGGGAAATATTACCGTGAGCAACGGGCATTATGTTTCTAACCACAATTTTCTTCCTTCATCAATAAAAAGGACCTGGTTTCTCAGTATCCTTTCAAAATTGAATTTACCATAGCCACAAGACCACCACATTGAGAAACATTTTTCTTCGCGTCATAGAGGTACATAAACTTAACCATAATAGGTATTTGATTTGATCCTGTATTGACTTGTCTAAATCTATTGGACTTCACTGATGAAGGGAATGCATAATGTTCCTGAAACATTTATGAATGAATAAATAATTTTGAATTATAATAAAGTGTATTGGCAAGGTGGACCCAACACAAACTATTTTAAATAGTTTTTAAAAGATCATAGAGGTATGTTTAGCAAATGTCACAATCATTTAACTTTTCCATGGTGGTGATTTATTTTTTATTTTTTATTTTTACAATTTTGCTTTATGTCACACTGATACAGATAAGTCTTATGGATATGATAGGACAGGAAGGGGCTAGGAGTGGGGAGGAAGTGGCCGTGGCCTTGTTTAAGGTACATTCCCAGCATTTGCCTGGTGTGAAAATGGGGAAACCACAGAAAACGATCTTCAGGGCTGCCGACAGTAAGACTGAAACCCACTATGTCCCGAATGATGGATACTGGCCGCACTTAAGCGACTGCAGCTATCGAGCTTGGTAATAATTGTTTTAGGAGGAACACTAATCAGAGAGGAAAAGAGGAAGGCATCCGACACTTCAAAAAATGAAGATATCGGCAAAGAAAGACAAGGGCCACGAAAGGCATGAAAATGAAAGACTCCCTGCCCTCAAATGCTCTAATAGCGTTGGGCTCAGAAAAGAACAAGAGTTGACCACCAAGGGAGGTCGGATAGGATAGATGAAAGTGAGGAACCTGGCACAAGTAAGTGGAAGCAATGCCGAGACTCATAAGAATGGGAAAAACTAAGACAGGTCATAAAAGGAGCAACTGATGGAATGGCAACTGATGTTTGTACTAATGCCAGTACACACAAACATTGGATAACCCTGTAAAATTTGTGAAAAAAAAAGGAGAGAACTAAGAAACATAACAGACTGCATACAGAAGAAACCAAAGTAACCAAAATGTCATCAAGATAAGAATAATAGTATTAAGGAGATCTGTGGGGAAATAGAAGTACATCACAACAATAATGAAATGCATGACCTCTAAGAAAATTTAAACTATTACATGAAAATTCAAACCAAAGAGCATGCCAATTGAGGACAAACACGGTAATATAGTTTGTGCCGGGCTGAGTGGCTCAGACGGTTAAGGCGCTGGCCTTCTGACCCCAACTTGGCAGGTTTGATCCTGGCTCAGTCCGGTGGTATTTGAAGGTGCTCAAATACGTCAGCCTCGTGTCGGTAGATTTACTGGCAAGTAAAAGAACTCCCGCGGGACTAAATTCCGGCACCTCGGCGTCTCCGTAAACCGTAAAAGAGAAGTTAGTGGGACATAAAACAAATAACATTATTATTATTATTATTATTATTATTATTATTATTATTATTATTATTATTATTATTATTATTATTATTATTATTATTATTACAGTTTGTGAAATAGAGTTAAAAATGGGATGATGGAAGGAATACTATACTGAACTTTAAAATGAAGATCACAGAGATGCAAGACAGGAAGACTCATCTATCATAATAGGAACAGGAACCAGATATAATGGAATCAGAAGACTAGCACTTAATATCACTGTTAAAGGCAAACAAAGCGCTGTCAACTTACTTTGTGACTATTGTGCCTGTTAATACCAGTCACGTGGAGCACAGATCGCCAAGCTCGAACAAAACAGCAAGTTAGCAAACTGGCTTCGACTAACCTAATATTTAAACCATGCATACCATATTGGCCTAAATATAAGACAGCCTCACATATAAGAAACCATGAATTTTTGTAAAATTAAATAATAAATGTAATTTTAAAATATTTAAGCACTCCTATAGCTGCTACCAAAACAAATGACATAAAAATTGATTAGAATTCATTAAAATTTGAAATAATATTTGAATTAACTTACTTCTTAGACATGCAGGCCTCATGAATGTTTGTCGCTGCATCCTTATAAACGACTTCAGGCAGAGCAAGATAGAACAGACGATTGGCAAGTGAGTTAGTTTCAAGTTCACAAATCTTCTTATTCAAGAGCTCAAAGTCTGACAGATTGTCATAGTTTCCAGAGATATAGTAGTTACGTGTCCAGAAAATCTCAAACTGTTTTTCTTCACCTGGTTGTACCTTCAATAGTTTACAACATGTGCATCAGAACTGAGAAAGTAAAACATCGACTTTTACAATTACACTAAGATCATGTTCTAAGATATTTATACTATGTGAATAAAACTCATGGTTGTAATTGCTTAGTTCTGTAACGTACGAGGGTTGGGGTGTAAGTCATGCAACTATTTTTTTCTCTCACATTTGCAATATGCTACCATACAATGGTCATGTCCTGCAAAGCATGACACCCATAGTACATGGACACAGCATAAGGTGGCAGTGCACTGAATAGGTAACACACACAAGGGTGATGGGACTGCAGCAGTGAGTTAGGCTCTGTGCAGAATGGATGAGGCAAGGCAAGAACAGCGGTCATACATCAAACTAGCTATTCGCCAGACTCGCAATGCCAAAGAATATCATAGAGAGCTTATGGAACCTATGGAGAATAATGCCCTTCCATACCAAACTGCTACAAGATGGGCAGCAGCATTTCAGCACAGACGTGAAGCAAGTGGCAACATGAAACAGCCCGGAAGACCTCATCGGCAATGCGTTGTGGACAATCTAGAGGACTACTTTGAGGGTTTACTTAAAGGTTATGCCTGTTGCTCACGGTAACATTTTCTGTCAAATTTCTTGTACAATAACTTGATTTTATAAAATTTCTGTTGCTCACAGTCGAATTCAAGTTTTATGAAACCTTTGATAAAACTTTTCGTAAAATAGGACATGTTCTATTCCTTAAAATTAATTTTATGAAACGAACCAATCAGCGAAGCTGACATCACAATGATGCTGGCACTATGTCATGAGAAGATTGTGAAGCTCGGATTGTAAAAAAGCACTTCTTTCTAAAATGGCAGGATCCGGGTGGACTAAGGAAGCTGTTAGTGTTTTACTGGACGAATACTAGAAATATCCTTATTTGTACTAAGTTAAAACGCCACTTTACCATAACAGAAATGCAAGAAGACAGGCAGAAAACACAATCGCCGAATTCCTATATGAATGCTGGTCTTCTAACGTCAACGAATTTTCGACTAAGGACAACAATCCTCTACCTTCTTCTTTTCTTTTGATCCAATCCCGAGTCTAGCTTTTCCTGGCATTTCTTTCCTTCCTTTTTACCATTGTACAACATATGATTGCAGCTAAAGCAGCAAATTTTGCTTTGTTTGTTGGAACCATACTCTCAAACACACTGTAAGTTGAACAGCTGATTCTTGATTAAAAAGTTTATCGATAGATGGCAGAACATACACATCTTAGTTCAGAAGTGAGTTCATGGATGGCCATCCTGATGCTTCCATGGATTTTATAAAATAATTTTACTGTAAGCAACACAACTTGTTTTCACCAAATTTTTATAAAATTAATTGTACAACAAATTTTATTAAACATTTTACCGTGAGCAATAGGCATTACTGTACTCTCTGAGAATAAACCTCGCATTATGTCCTCCAGCCAGTAAACCTACTCGGCATTATTCATACATTCCAGAACACCTCATGCTCCCTACTCCCATTGTATATCTCCATGTATCTGGTAGATCCTGCATTCATGCAAAAGAAAACAGTTGCTGTGACTTACGCCCCAACCCCGTAATAAGATCTCATCTTACATGTCCACGTGGAAGTGATTTCTCCAGGATGACAATACAGTGAGAAAACAAAGCTGATCATCAGTAATGATAGTATACTACATGCAACAAGCTTTAACAGGTTCATTTTTTATAAAAACCCATACTGACTATAAAATCAAGTACTGAATATTTTTACATACATACATACATTAACATTACAGACTGTTATGCCTTTCAGCATTTAGTCTGCAAGCCTCTGTGAATTTACTTAACATTGACACAATCCTCTATTTGCAACTAGTGCTGTGGCCTCATTTAGTTCTATACCTCTTATCTTTAAATCGTTAGAAACTGAGTCTAACCATCGTTGTCTTGGTATCCCTCTACTTCTCTTACCCTCCATAACTGAGTCCATTATTCTCCTAGGTAACCTATCCTCCTCCATTCGCCTTACATGATCCCACCACTGAAGCCAGTTTAAGCACACAGCTTCATCCATCGAGTTCATTCCTAACTTAGCCTTTATCTCCTCATTCTGAGTACCCTCCTGCCATTGTTCCCACCTGTTTGTACCAGCAATCATATTCACTACTTTCAAGTCTGTTGCTTCTAACTTATTCATAAGATATCCTGAGTCCACCCAGCTTTCCCTTCCGTAAAGCAAAGAATAAACTTAAATACTGTATTTAAGCGGTCTGCCTATCCAGAACAGAATAATTCTTCTCAGAAAGCAGTTTTCAATAGTTAACAAAGATCCCACTAATGGACTCCACAAAAAATTGAAACTAATTTTGAAAAACAACATATTTTGAATGAATGAACAGGAAACTAAAAGGCTGTTCAATATGAACCCAAGACTTCCTACTGCTAGAATGATGCCAAAAATACATAAACCAGGGATACCCATCAGACCTATAATGAATTACAAGACTAGTCCAACTTATAAAGTGTCACAATATGTTCACAAATTTCTTAGAACACATTTCAAATTTGACAACAATAAATCTATAAAGAACTCTTTTTTTTTTTTTTTTTTCTAATTGTTTTACATCGCACCGACACAGATAGGTCTTATGGCGACGATGGGACAGGAAAGGGCTAGGAGTGGGAAGGAAGCGGCCGTGGCCTTAATTAGGGTACAGCCCCAGCATTTGCCTGGTGTGAAAATGGGAAACCACGGAAAACCATTTTCAGGGCTGCCGACAGTGGGGTTCGAACCTACTATCTCCCGAATACTGGATACTGGCCGCACTTAAGCGACTGCAGCTATCGAGCTCGGTATAAAGAACTCTATCAAATTCTGTAACGCTACTAAAAATTTACAGATAAATTCCAATCACACAATACACGCATTTTATATTTAAAATATGTATCCTAGTCATCATCATCATTTCCCATTATCCAGCTGTAGCCAGGTAGGTGCAAATATGGTTCCTCTCCAGGTTTCTTTCTCTAATACTGCACTGGATTGTGTCCTCCCATCTCAATCGTGGTCGTCCATGGCCTCTCCTTCCTTGCATTTGCATTTCCATCACCTTTTTTGGCATTCTTTCATCACTCATTCACTTTACGTGCCCAAACCATCTTAATCGGCTCTTCTCTATTCTATCATTCATTTTTTCTACTCAAATTTCTTCCCGGATTTTCTCATTCCTTATTTTGTCTCTTCTACTCTTCTGTATCACACTCCTCAAGAACTTCATTTTGGCTGCCTGTATTCAACTCTCATCCTTCTTTGTCACTGTCCAAGTTCCTGCTCCGTAAGTTGTTATGGGTACGTAATACACCTTGCACATAGTTTCCTTTGCTTCCACTGGCACATCTTTGTCCCATAACTTTGTCCCCTACACTATGATAGAAATCACTTCCAGCTTGAATCCTCCTACTAATTTCAGCATCCAGTCAAGCATTCCATTAATTCACTCCCCAGGTATTTGAACGTCTCCACTACTTCTAGGAGCTTGTCTGCAAGTCTAATCTGACCTTTCCCTTCTTTCTCCCCTCTAGTCATAACAAGAGTTTTACTCTTTTCTACACTTATTTTCAATCCACTTTCTTCGATCTTCCCATTCACTACATCCAACTGTCCTGAAACATTCATGTCCTCTTCTCTCCAAATCACAATATCATCTGCAAATAACAACATGTTCATTTCTCTTCCTCCAAATACTGCTTTTGCTGTTCTCATGATGTTATCTGTTACTATTGTAAACAGGATTGGCGATTGAACACTTCCCTGTCTCAGCCCACTAGTGATTTTGAACCAACTTGTCCTGCCAACTTGTGTTTGCATGCAACTACAACATTTTTGTACACTGCCATGATCATTTTTATTAATTTCTGTCCAATTCCTTTTTGCCCCGGACTGTCCCAAACTTCAGTCCTGGGGACACTGTCATATGCCTTTTCAATGTCAATGAATGCCATCACCGTATCATTTCCATACTCCATTAGTTGTCTCATAACGAAAATGGGCTATATTGTTGACCTTCCACTTCGGAAACCAAACTGATTTTCCTGTATCTGATTTTCAACCCTCAACCTTATCCTACTTTCCAGTATCCTCTCCATTATCTTAGCAACATGGGATATCAGAGTAATTCCCCTATACTTCTTCAATACTTTCTTATCGCCCTTCTTAAAAATTGGGATGATTATCCTTTTTTTACCAATCTTCAGGGACCTCCTTATTCTCCCAGACAATCCTGACAACTCGATACGTCCACTGCAGGCCTACACCTACAGCTGCCTTTATTATCTCCACTGAAATTTCATCTATTCCAGTAATTTTTCCATTATTCGTCTTTCTTGCTGCCATTTCAATTTCATTCAGTGTAATTTCTTTATCCATTTCTTCATCAACTAAATGCTTTCCTGGTGGTCCACTGAATGACTGTCATTAGTTCTCCTGTTCAGCAACTTCTAAAAATACTCTCTCCACCTTATTTCTTATTTCTTCTGGCTTTGTTAATATTATGCCACCTTCATCCTTCACAAATCTGGTGTTTACTTGATCTCTCTTTTTGTTTCTTAAGATACCATATAATAATTTCTTGCTGCCCTGCATATCATCTCTCAATTTCTGTGTGAATTATTCTAGCTGATAATGTGCCCGGTATTGAATAGGAGGACCGCTCAAATACAATATTTAAGTTTATTCTTAAATATTCGTTACCTGAAAGACAGTATTCTACAAGAAGGAAGTGAATTTGTTGATCAACTTACTGACCCCAAATGAAGAAAAAACCAGAGCAATACATTCAATAGGGTAAGGAGCTCTAAAAATGGGTCAGCCAAAACTTACCAACAAATATATGCCTGGTTTTCACTACAAAATAAGGTTTATCCAAATTATTTTATGTTAAAAAAGAGAAGAGAAAGGAGGAATTTTTCTTCCATAATTTTAAGGTACATAAATGTCCTGAAAATAAAGCCACATAAAAATTTATGTTACAAAAGTGTATCATTTCTTGGAACCTGTCTCATTCTTGGCACCATTTTTCTGCCTATAATATTTATATGGAAATCCCATATGCATCATCTTTAAGAAAAGCATTATTTTTAGCACACACCATTTTTACTTTTCTGTGCTAAATGATTGCTGTGAATAATAATAGCAGCGCACCTGGTGGTCTGGCATCAAGTCTATATGGTCTGAACACAGTGATTAGCTGGTTTAAGCCCAGTTTTCGAAAAAATTCACCATCAGAATGCTGGCCAGTGGTGTAGGAGAGGTGGTATACAATATCTACTCACTAGACAGCGTGCCAAAAGCCTGGGTTCAATTCCAAACCTCTCCGCAGTGTTCATGTGGAGCGAGGGCATATGATGCTGTTGATGGTGATTCGTCCGTCGGTTGGGGCCGTAAAGCTTTGAGCAGACCCCTTGGTGTTATTCGACAGGAGTAGGCTACGTGCCAACACCGGGTCTCACCAGGTCCTATCTCATTATAATAATCTTACATCCAGAACCGCAAGTCGCCCATGGGAGTCAAATATACCTGCACCAGGAGAGCTGAACAAGTCCTCGAACACTCCAGGCACTAAAAGCCCTAGAATAATTAAATATGATCTAATGGGTAAGTAGCTTATATTACCTAACTAAAGCTTTCTCTTAATAAGATCATTCATTTTGGCTCCAGAATAATATCAAATTTTGTGATTTTGTATCATGCTTAGGTCACCTTACTCTACTAATAGTGGAAAGGACTGTTAGTACAAGTCCTAGAATTTAAAAAAGTAAGAAAGCCTGTAATTTTATCTTACTGCTGATATTGTGATCATAGCCACTGGACTTCCAGTTTTAAATGAAATCCAAACCTCAGAGATGAGACTTTTCATTGTTTTAAATCCCATGCATATTAACTGGGATTCAAAGTGTGACCACCTATACGACGTACCAAAGGTCTCCTTCTCCGCCTCAGTTGCCGTTAAGGACTTCACCAGAGCCCCGTTAGCCTTTACTTTTCAGGGTTCCTGTAAGGCCTTCATAGCTACCGTAGCGGTCCTGGGGCACACAAGGTCCCCGCTGTACTTCACCCTTACAGGCTATCCCCTACTTCGTACCGTTGCCCGTCCCCCACGACGTGGACGAGGGGTTGGACTTATGGGGGACAATCTGTTATAAGTTCACCTGATTTAATCAAAACACTATTCATTTCCTTTTTCTCTCCCTTTCTAAGATTCTTTGTTACTGTCCAGAAAGGTTTCCCTTCTGCTTGACCTAGACTTTCCAGGTTATTACCAAAATCTTCCCACGACTTCTTCTTGGATTCAACAACTATTTGTTTCGCTCTGTTTATTTCATCTACGTACAATTCCCTGTCTGCATCAGTCCTTGTTTGGGGCCGTTCCTGATACATCTCCTTTTTATGTTTACAAGCTGTTCGTGATCATTCCACCAAGATGTTTGCTTTTTCCCATCTTTACACACAGTTGTTCCTAGGCATTCCCTTGCTTTTTCTACTACAGCATCCCTTATGCCACCCATTCTCTTTCTATACCCTGAACCTGCTTAGTGTCCACTCTTTGGAACTTCTTACTAATCATACCCATGTATTTCCATCTAATTTCCTCGTCCTGAAAAATGTCTACCCTTATTCATCTGCAGACAGATTTCATTTTCTCTATCCTAGGCCTAGAGATACTTAGTTCACTGGAGATCAGATAGTAGTCTATACCATCAAAAAATCCCTAAAATACCCCACACATTCTTAACACATTTCCTGAATTCAAAGTCGGTTATGCTATACGTACCTAGTCTGTTACGGATCTGGTGCCCCTACCTTCCCATGTGTAGCAATGAACAGCCTTGTACTTGAAGAATGTATTCATAACTACTAATCTCATACTAGCATAGAAGTCCAGCAAATGATTCCTATTACCTTACACATCTTTTTCCTGTTCCCATAACTTGGAGCGTAGAATGTGAACTGTCTTCTTATAGCACCGTATTTGAACTGGAAATTGCTAGTTGTATGTTAAGGCTAATGATATTTGTGGTGAAATTTAATGTTATTACAAGAATTCAAAAGTTTGTGCAACACTTATTTGTGCATCGAATGGTTAGTTGATTTGCGATACAACCTGGGTATATTAGTTAAGTTAATAAATTTCATATATTATATATAAGCTATATAGCACAATAGAAGCTATGAAGTGGATGGTTTACAGTATCAACCCCTTTGAAAATTTATAGGCCATTTGAAAGAAGAGTGACCAGTGAATTGCAAAACTTAATAGATTAGCAAAAGTAAGCATGATAAGTTATGTTTGCTTATCAAGGTGTGGTTTCATGATGATGAAGAAATGAATAATATTTTCAGAAATTGATGGAATCTGTGCCAAAATGCATTGATGCTGTTTTGAAGCACAAAGGAGGTCACGTAAAATATTAAGACATGACTTTTTGTAATTGTTGAACTGATTTCTAGTAGCTTTTATGACTTTAGTTATGAGAAAACTTTTCTGTATCTTGTTCAGATTAATTTGCATGCTACTGTAGAAAGGAAATGTGGAAATGGACAGTGAAGTTTATCCTAGACACAGAATCTCCGACAATGGTTCGATATCTACAATATGGTATCTCTTATACGGGAAACACAAAATAGGAAAAATTGCTTCATGATGGTCACCAACATTCTGCGTGGAGATGACTAGAAGACGAAGAAGAATATAGTACATCATCCAGTTTTAGGAGAAGACTGAAGAGGTCAAGAAACAACTGTAGCAGCTGGCACCAAATTCGTCTTAGAACTAGTTAAGAACTTACCTATGTCTATTTTGGTTAAAACTTGATAACTAGAAAATGTCTTTGTTCTAAGAATACATGATGGAGAAATATATAAATAATTAATTAATGATCATATTTAACCAAATTACCTCACAATAGCATTTTTAACTACTTTCTTTCAGGTATAGTCAGTTCAACCATAGGTTTATAAACATTTATCCTTCAGACATAGGATTTTCAAAAAACACAGGAATACTAAATCTGTTCTCATTATCAGGAGATAAGTCTCTGCAATCAGGAGGGAGGGAGGAAGGACCAAAGATGGGGAGTTTTCCGCTTAAATTGGGGGATTTGGCACGTCTGTTATTATTAATATTATTACCTGCGGTACCCGTCGTTGATAGGACAATCATATAGAATATGCACAGTTATCCAACTCCCTAGCTACTTTCCGCCAATATTCAGCCATGCTGTTTTACTCGGGATGCAGCAGTAATCCCATCTATCGGAGATGAGTGGCAGCAGAAGAGACAAATCACATCACAACAATGGTTAATATAATTATTGTTGTTCAGTATAATGAGCTTTTGATATTGTAGGCCTTCACTTTTAGTGTCCTTCAAACTCGGGCATATTAAAGCATCTCATGTAAAGGCACAACTCCCTCTTGTTTTATTCTTCAAGTGACCGTTCCTTTATGATTTCTCATTTTTTATAATCATCTTCACATTGTTCTTTGTCAATACGAACCAATGACTACGCAGTTTTACACCTTAAGACAATCATGACAAAAACCATCGCCAGTTAACATGATTAAACAATATTTCCATGTTAATAATGCTTGACATTGATAAGGACAAACTAACAAAAGTCTAAATTTACTATTCTATTATCATAGTTGGTATAGTAAAATTGTAGGTATAAGATATAAATGATAAGACCTTTTGTTATGATATGTAATGCTTTTCGATAGGACCATTAATACAGATATTTTAAAAATTAAATTTTAGGCACCTGCCCCTAAACTACCATTTCATCCAGCGTGAATAAAAAATTATTTATTCCTAGACTATAGGGAGCGTGCACGGCCACTCTTAGTGCCTCTAACGGAAGAAATCGGTAACATTTTGGTGATCTTATCTTGAGCGGTCAGACCAGGCTGTGTAACTGTGGGTGTGAAATTGTGGTAGTAGTAGTAGTGTATCAAAATGCATAAATCAAATAAAAACTGTTGTGCAGTGAACTGCCACAACACACAAAGAAACACGCATGGAAAAGGAATTACATTTCACACATTTCCTGGTCGTCCATAGGAATCGGGCAGATGCAGGAAGTGGATTTCGGCTGTGGGAAGGATAAAGTAAGTACAGTAGGCTACCTTATTTCATTTGTGACGAAAATCACACATTTCAAACATACCAGGTATGCCAAGTCAAGAGCATGTTCATTTAAGTACACTTTGAAATAGTACATTTCATTTCAATTATGCATTGCAGCAGGTTCATATGTTTACATTCATGTCCTTCCATGTGCACATGTCTTGACTACGCTGAATATTGATGATAATAATAATAATAATAATAATAATAATAATAATAATAATAATAATAATAATAATAATAAATGTTTTCCTGCATTTCAGTGCAGACGGAACTCCATCGGAACCCACCAAATGCTCCGTCATTTGCAGTGAACATTTTGTTGGAGGAAAGCCAAATAATATTGAAAATTATCCATCATATATACCATCTGTGCTTCATGAGAGCTATAAGAAGAAACCGAAAAGAGAATGTGATGTATCCCGGTTTTAAGACCGAGTAAACGAATGAAATGCTCAAATATACATACGTCTTCTAACCAGGAAACTCATGAATTTATTGTGAAAAATGAGTGTGTGAAAAACTACTTAAGTTGATGCAAGCAGCATTTGAGATTGAAGCAACGATTTTCGAATTCACTTGTGTTTTTAGTGGGAATGATGTAGGCACACAGTGCTACTTGAGCACAATACCTTCAAGTATTTCGGAAAAGGTGGATAAAAGTTGTGGATACCAGAGCATAAAAAGTGAGGCACAGTTGAAGGATTTAACAAGTGTTTCATTTGAATCATTCAGTTTTTACTTTCTTTCTTTTTTTCTAAAGTGTCTATAAATATAAGTAATAACGATGTTTGTTTACTCTTTTTAATGAAAATGAAATTCTGTATAACCTTTGCTGCCTTGGCAGTCGTATTTGGTGTATATCGGACTACTGCTGCGCGAATATCTTTTGCTGCTCTCGGAGTAGTCAAGAAACACACTTCTAATTTTATTTTCTGGCCTAGCAAACTATCCGTGCAAAATACTCTGCCTCGCGCTTTTAAAACATATTATCTGCTGCAAGAGTTATAATAGATTGCACAGAAATGAAATCAGAAATGCCAGCAAGAATAGATGAGAGATGTTATATGTATTCTTCCTACAAGTCATGTTATACATTTAAATTTTTATTAGCTGTGACCCCAAATGGAACTATTGCTTTGTTTCCCCTTGTTATGGTGGAAGAACTAGTCATACTTTTATTGTTAACAATTCAGACTTCCTAAATCATTTGAGCGAAGGGGACGTTATATTAGCCGACAAGGGATTCCCAGGTTTTAAAACACAGTCACCTCATTCTTTACTTGTTATGCCGCCTTTTCTTCACAATGGGAAATTTGCAGAAGATGAAGGGTTACAAACTCAGAGTGTAGCAAGTGTGCGAATTCATATTGAAAGATGCATACAGAGGGTGAAAATTTTCAAAATCTTGAAAAATATTCCTAAGATCTGTTTCCGTATATCAGCGACATTGTTTACGTAGCTTGTGTGCTAGCAAATTACTTGCCACCAATAATAAAGAACGTAGAACTGTAACCCCTGCACATAATCCACCCGTATAAATCTATCTTATCAGAACTTTGCTTAGCAACATGACGTGTTATTTATTTGCTTACCGGATGCTGCCTGTCAATATCTTGTCAAAAGCACAGCCAATTTAACCGGAAATCTCACTCGTGAAATTTGAGTTTTCACAGATTCATAGATATGAAGTAGTTACAATATTGTTATTAATTTCACCCTATGACAACAATATCAGGTTTAAATGTATTTTTATATGTACAGCATTACAACTTCCATAGCATTACTTCATATTTATCTTGACAAGGTGCAACGATATTTTTTGCCGTAACTATGAAGCAAGTCTTCCAGCAGAACACACTCTCACCATATTAATTCTCGGAACTCCGCCAGAGCGTTCTGTTATTAGTACCATGCACGCTCCCTATAGCACCTTGTTCCCAGACATGCCGATTTTCATTAAATTCTGTTCACCCATTTTCTCGTAGTTTGACGTTGATATGGACCTAGCAACAAAAATCGAAATTCACGAATATCTCTTATCATAGCCGGTACAGTAAAATATATAAGACATAAATGATCGTAAATTTAATTCTATATATCTTTAGTTACTGGTATGTAGTATTTATCAATAGGACCATTAATGATAAATATTTGAGAATTAAATTTTAGGCTAAACTGGCTTCGGTGGTGGGGTCATGTGAGGCGAATGGAGGATAGGTTACCTAGGAGAATAATGGACTCAGTTATGGAGGATAAGAGAAGTAGAGGGAGACCAAGACGGCGATGGTTAGACTCAATTTCTAACGATTTAAAAATAAGAGGTATAGAACTAAATGAGGCCACAAATAGAGGATTGTGGCGATGTTTAGTAAATTCACAGAGGCTTGCAAACTGAACGCTGAAAGGCATAACGGTCTATAATGATGTATGTATGTATGTATGTATGTAAATTTTAGGCCTTCCCCTAAACCACTATTTCACTCAGCGTGAATAAAATTATTTATAGCCCAGATTCTAGTGCATCATTTCCCGATTTTACATATCGATTTCCATTAAGTTCTCTTCAGCCATTTTCTATATACAGACAGAAATGACGGAAAATTAAGAAGTGCATTTCCTTCTTCTTGTGGACGTGACCAATACAGAAATACCATTCTTTTTAAATTCTGAGCTATGTACACATTAAACACTTATTAATAACAAGTTGTGATTCGCTAAGAGGGTGATCCATGCTGTAGGATACTGAGGATACAACAGAATTAAAGTACGAGTTTAAATAAAAAACAAAACTCCTTTGGCAAATGAGAGAATTGCTTATGTGATCCACATAGTTCAATCCACTGTAGTGAGAATGTAAGCAGTGAAAGTGAGCATAACAATTATTCTCCATCATGGCCAGTTTAAAAGATCCCTTCTTTCATCCAGGCATCTACTTTTGACTTTAAGGAAAGTCAAGCACTCGAGTAACACAATATTACTGAAAGTTATACACTCCCGTAACAAAACACCATACCGTACCTGAAAGTAGTCTTTACAGTTATCCCGAACTTCACGAACAGAGGAAGGTGTTCTAGCAAAACCGAAGAAGAAAGTTTCCTTGTGTATCAAGTTGTCTCTAAACAGTCGCCATAAAGCAGGATATATCTTTTTCCTAGCCAAGTCACCCTGTAAGAAGAAATAATAGGAAAGGATCACTAAAAATTATAAAAAAGAAATTAGCATGTAACATTTGAAGTGTGACTTAAAAATAATAGCAGCCACAGTTAGTGACTGGTAGAAACCTTTTATTATTATTATTATTAAACAGAATAGCGCATAAATGTGCAAAGTTTATTCCTTGCTCTAGTCTACCAGTGACTTTACTCTTTTTGCGCAATTGCTGAAATGATATCTTTCACACTATTTACCGCACAAGACACACATACAGTCTATAGAGCGCTCATGGAAACCTTTTCGCATGCATAAATTATGATGAAAGCCGTGAATTGTCAGTCTGTTTATTGGGCTCCTTAAGTCGTCATTTGGTCCGGTCCAACTCCTTTTGATCATTGCTTCAGTGGAGTAGAAACCTTTTATGCTACCACTATCACCATAAAATATGCTACAGTGTCAATCAGGTAAGTTGTAGTTTTATGTGACAAGTTGATATTATGATCATAGCTACAGAACAGCTTTAGATGAAATCAGAACCAATCATGGACAGCTCATCGCACACATATGTAGGGGCTTTATGTCGCACCGACACAGATAGGTCTTATGGCAACGATGGGATAGGAAAGGCCTAGGAGTTGGAAGGAAGCGTCTGTGGCCTTAATTAAGGTACAGCCCCAGCATTTGCATGGTGTGAAAATAGGAAACCATGAAAAACCATCTTCAGGGCTGCCAACAGTGGGATTCGAACCCACTATCTCCCGGATGCAAGCTCATAGCCGCGCGCCTCTACACGCACAGCCAACTCGCCCGGTGAATCAACTTCCGACAAAAGTTTGTCAGTCGTGGAAGGTCTCTCAACAGATCATTCGCTATTTTGGTCATATAAAACATCGAGAAGACAGTCTTCAAAAGTTGATTGTTGAGGACAAAGTCCAAGGAATCAGACCAGGAGGAAAAGCATTAATACAATGGATCAATGTAGCAAATGGCCCCTTACAGAGTTCTCGCCAAGTAATCACACTGAAGGGTTTGGATAGAAACGAATGTCGGAGTATGGTTCATCAGCTGGATTGTTGAATTATGATAGTTATGATACCTCAGCCATGGGGCAAAGTGAATAAGGACCAAAAGGACGTGATTTTTCATTTCAAAACTCTCTTATGCATAAGACAGGATGTAAACCACAGCCTTCTTAATAGTCCGCCAGCGATGAAATGAAATGGCATATGGCTTTTAGTGCAGGGAGTGTCCAAGGACAAGTTCGGCTCGCCAGATGCAGGTCTTTTGATGTGACCCCCGTAGGCGACCTGTGCATCGCTATGAGGATGAAGACGACATACACCCAGCCACCGTGCCAGCGAAATTAACCAATTAAGGTTAAAATTCCCGACCCTGCCGGGAATTGAACCCGGGACCCCTGTGACCAAAGGCCAGCACGCTAACCATTTAGCCATGGAGCCGATGATACCACTTAACTATCAACATCCCTAGGGTGACCACACATCATGAATTTCATTTATCAAAATAAACAAAGAACCACCTATTCAATACACATTTGTTTTGTGTGTAGGCCTACTTATCGTATGACTTGTCAATTTCTGGCTATAATGGCTGAAGGTGACCTTTAGCAGGTTGATACCAGTCCCGTGATGTTTTAATGTTAATATAACTTATATCAATTAACAATGTGATTTATTGTGATTCTTGTCAATATGGATCATCATGAGATTTATAACTTACGATCCTGAATTCTGCGAGACAATCAAACATTCTGATGCAGTCCTGCAAATGTGTTTTTAGTTAATTATAATTTATTGTCATCGTCTTGACCTATTTCTTAAGAAGGTATTCAATGGTCTCAATAATTGATAATAATACATTGCTACTGATCAATCTAGATTAGGAAATTTACCACGAGCATAAATGATATGCCAAAAAATTAGTGAAGGCAGCATTGCTTAGCACAGCAGTGTTAACACTCCAGTCAAAAATGTAAGTATGTGAATGACACAGAAAGTTCCTATGGAAATGAGGCTAATAAGAGCGAGGCAAAATCAGGAAGTATTAGGAATTATAAATAAAATATATTAGCCTATGTGATGTTAGTAAGTCTACACATAAAATGCTGACTTTTGTCTTGAGACTTGTCATAATAAAAATTTTCTCTTTAGTGGTTTCTAATTGAAAATGTAAAATTAAGTCTGTATAACTTAATTTGACTATACTTGTAAGAGAAGAAACAGAACTGAATTAAGACTTACAATTTTATACTGGGCTCTATTCCTCAAAATTCTGCAATGTCCCCACTTTTCAACACTCCTGATCCTCATGCTTCACTTATTGTGGCCGTCACCCTTACACATCCCCTCATATGTATAAGGTACAAGAGTGCAAGTCAACTTGTACTGTTCTGATTGTCAGTCATTTCAGAGTTTCATTTTGTACTGCCATGGAATGTCCTATGGAATGCAGTGTGTTTACAGCAGGCTTTGACTTGTACCCATCTGTCCACTCACAGATATTGAGCTTATGATATCAAATATGTACAAATATCCTGATTTTGCCAAATACTGACTTGTAATGTTATTACCGCTCATCACAGATTTACTAAAGGAAATAAAAAGCTATAATAACGAAAGATGAATATTTATAATCTACGGCTTGCAGAAAACTACTACAATTATCAACAAAGCTGTGACTTTTGACCCACTAAGTAGAGAAAGCATAAATCAGCCACTTGCAACAAACTCAACTTGAAGAATAATGAATTTTAAAAGTTTAGTTTTACAGGGTTAACAGGAAATTATAAATAATACTTACTGATGCACCACATAAGACAAAACTGTACGTAGCATCGTCATCCAAAAGACACGAACTATCAGAACGTTCAAGAACCTTTGGTCTGAATGATTTGCACTCTGAAAAGATAAATTCCAAATTTTCTTTATTTTTGAACGATGATGATGATAATACATTAATAATATAAACAGACTACCCAATAATGGTATTAGGCTGGGCACTGGATCCAAAGCAGTGAACATCGACTGCCTTCCTTCTACAAATGATGTAGTCCTAATGGCACATGACCACAACGTTGCCTGCCTCCAGGTTGAAACATTACAAGAAATAGCTGAGGCTGTAGGTCTCCAGATATCTCTCGAAAAAACTAAAGTACTGATGTCTGACCATCATAATACCACTACTACTGAATATGGAAAAATTAAATGTTGCATTCATTTTAAGTATCTTGGAGAGATTATCCCCTTTAATCCATCAACATATCAGATTAAATGCATGCAAACAGCTTTTCACCTCTGCAAACCCGACAGGCCAAATACGATCACTAACACCATAGTGAGATAAAGAGGATCCAAATGATAGAGAGAAAATTCCTATGGAAGATCCTCGGAAAACCTCAAAATTCTGATGGCGAATATCGCCTGAGATCAAATGCAGAGTTGTACTATAAGTCTGTAAAGCTTTTACCTATTATGAGGTAGTGCCATCCAATGTTTCACAGTCATGTGGGTTTTTTTTTTTTTTTTTTTTATAATTTGCTTTGCATCACACCAACACAGATAGGTCTTATGATGGGATAGGAAAGGGCTAGGAGTGGGAAGAATGCGTCTGTGGCCTTAATTAATGTTCAGCCTCAGCCTGGTGCGAAAATGGGAAACCATGGAAAATCATCTTCAGGGCTGCCGACAGTGGGGTTCGAACCCACTATCTCCCCTTACAGCATCTATCAGTTAGACTTAGATCAAGTAGGCCTAAGTGCGTTTAGGCCCTACCTAAATTTTACTGTTTTCAAGGTGGTAATAATAATAAACAATATTAATAATAATATGACCTCAACTACACCGTGCAGCCATTTTAATTTGACACCATCCAGACTGCTAGCATATCAATTCAAATGTTGTTTTAATCTACCAGATGGCAGAGGAAACCAGACATCTTCTGGGCAATCTATGGTTGAAATACTAAATCATTTTGTTTGACGAACATCAATGTGTCACGAGACTCTCTATCTCAATTACTGTCACTGATCTACAATAAGTTCTAATGAGTGATAAGATTATTGATCTGTTCATTGAACATGAGGGCTAGTCTCTGTTCAAAAGTGGCTATGTATACTTAATTTTCATCATGATCAGAATTGGTTAGCTTCTGGTCAATGGCAGTACAGTGCATAATCAATATGCTGCCTCAGTGTCATCTACCCGCCTCGAGTTTTACGAAACCTTTGTGAATCCAAATACAATTA
The DNA here is from genome assembly GCF_040414725.1 of Anabrus simplex. Taxonomy (NCBI): domain Eukaryota; kingdom Metazoa; phylum Arthropoda; class Insecta; order Orthoptera; family Tettigoniidae; genus Anabrus; species Anabrus simplex. Next base: position 52,026,130 of record NC_090272.1, on the reverse strand, counting down.
TTACAGCAGCACTATTCAGCAACTATGATAAATCCCTGCTTTTCATACTCAAAAGGACCGGCCAAAGTACAATTTCTGCATCGCTATGACTAACAAGACAAATAAGAAAGAGAGAAAGAAAAAAAATAGTTTGATATTCTTCTGGGTGAAACTTAACGATGCCCTCCCCAACTCGCACCGCTATACAGATATCGCTGAGTGATGCTTGTTTGTTATCATAGATGTACTTAGTTTGCTGGAACTGCTACTTACCAAGGGCAATAAGTTAGGTTAAATTTTTACCATTATTTTCTTTATAGTACCGGTATAGGATTATTTTCTGCATATATACCAAGCGATACAAGGCATAAGGGCTAGACTTCGTTTCGGTGTCTGTGTATAACAAATTATCAACATTTCTTTTATTTTCAGCATATACGCCGAGCAAAAGTGGTTAAAAAATTTACCACAACTGCATTAAGCTCAAGCTTGTTGAGAGAAGGTGTATGAGCGTGTGTCTCAATTTACCACCAGTGGTTTAAGAATATTTATTGTAACAGTTGTTCATGACATCTATCTGTGTTGAATTCATATACTGTATAAATTTCAGCCAACTACAGTAACTATACTAGTCATATGGAAAACGTCCTATGAGATGTGATATAAGGTTATAAACGTAAATAATATATTCCCGGGGGCAGGGTGGTGGGCCTTTGACCTTCATAAGGAACAGATCACTCTCATAGAAGTCTTACGGGGCCGATGACCTTCGATGTTAGGCCCCTTAAAACAACAAGCATCATCATCATCATCATCATCATCATCATCATCATCATCATCATCAGAAGTCTTACAAGGTAACATTTATACGATTTACCTTTGCAAATAATGTGATTTATGCTGGGGAGTGCATCATTACGTGTTGCCTCTTTCTGCTCGACTGTGTCGTCACCTGCCTATGATGCAGGTCTGTAAATATCTGTTGCACATTTCATTCTGGTTGGACATTCTGTAGCAAAGTAGAATAAATTTTCAACGAAAACTAAATGTGCTGTAGGTCAGTACTTTAATTCCTTTCCCCTTGCTACCTTGGATAACACAAAAAGACTTTACACATCTCGCAAAATGTGTTCAAGGAGTCATTCTCTATCATTTTTAAAATTTCATGCACCAAAAGTTCGAAACCAGAGCAGCGTTATCCATCCCACCAAAAAACATCACACTTTCGAAACATGCTGAAAGGAAAATGGGCAATTAGGCCTAGTACAAACATTAGATTTGGAGAACAGAAATGTAGTTTGAGACTCATAACTAAAATGAATAAGCTGCATGTTAAATGAGAACTTACAACGTTTAAGTTTAAAATATTACTACTTGAAATTATTTATCAGTCTACGGAGTTACGAAGATGCCGGTACATTTTCTATTTTCGGACCTACAACATTAAGTTAAGAATGACAGCACAGTAATATCAAAGAAATATATCCTACCAGAACAGCCCTTTTCTTTACACGACATTATTCATACCCAAGTAACAACTGTGTCAACAATGAACCACAATAAACAAGTTCAAAATTTCAAATCTGTCACAACCTACCCTCCCCAAAAGTATTAAAGGCTGCCATATTGACAAACGACGACTATAGAGAATTAAAGATCAGTGTTGTCAACATTGGCAATTGTATGATGCATTGCTATATAGAGCACTGGCGGGGACTCGAGTGACTTCTGACAAGACAAAAATAAGCTGTCTGACACCATCTTAATGATCTTATCCTTCCCTTGCCACGCAATTTGTATCATACATTGTAGTGTGTTGAACTTGCTACATGATTGGTAGCACTGCATATCTGCAGTAATATGATTTGAATGCAATAATGCCCCATTGTTAGTGCAGTGAATTGTAACAATGAGCAAAAAGATTGGATGTGGTAGACGACTAGACGTTTCCGTAAATAACTTTTAAATATGGTTTTATCTTGTTTCTTGTTTGCGGTACGTCGCACGGACACAGATACCGGTACCATATGTCCTATGGCAACGAGGGGATAGGAAAGGCCTAGGAATTGGAAGGAAGCGGCTGTGGTCTTAATTAAGGTACAGCCCCGGCATTTGCCTGGTGTGAAAATGGGAAACCACGGAAAACCATCTTCAGGGCTGCTGACAGTGGGGCTCGAACCCACTATCTCCCGATACTGGATACTGGCCGCACTTCAGCGACTGCAGCTATCGAGCTCGGTCCTTGTACATCATTAGGCTATTTCATTCTAATATGGTGATTGCAGGTTTCGGTTTCCATTTAACCAGCCCGAGGTTTTCATTGTAATGGATGGTAAATATACGACAGGAGCAATGGAAACCACAGAACACCAGTGGAAACCAAGGGAGAAAAAGACCTCCGTGAGATTTCTAGATTAACATCCTACTTTTCAGTATCGGTGATTAGCCCCCATCCTCACTTTATGGAGAAAACATTACAATTTTATTCCATTTTAGCCGCCTGAAACTAAGAATTATGGGAATTATTTTAAAAACCAAGCAATTTGTACAGGCCCTGTTGTCCTATTAGTTAATTCTTTCCTTTATTTTCTGTAATTATTAACAAAACTAGCTGATGTACCGTACCCTTTTTCGCTATGGAATTCTACACTGTATACAGAATTCTCGTAAGTAAGTTAGTATACACGTTGTTTGTAAGATTGCATTAAATCGCATATCTCTTAACGTTACCCCAGAAACGGGACGGGGAGTCACCATACGTCTTTTCTTGTGTGAAGACTATTGCCTACTATCAGTCACAATCAAGTTGGGGAGTTTTCATTATGATGATAGGCCCACTTGTCTACTGCCAGTTTTTTAATTATAATGGCAGACGCTCACTCTCCACTTGTCTTTTTACATCCTCAGAAAGACTGTCTTTGTGGTTTTCCCAACTGAAGTCAACAAAGGTCATTACAATGGCGTCAGTAGGAAGGTCATGATTAAAAGCAATGCTACCATACAAATACTTAATCAAATGAAAAACCGCACATTTTCTCATTTTTAACGGACAGTGTTACACTGCCGATCTAACCGTCCAAACATCATTGTGCTCTCTAGGAATTATGAACTAAGCTTTCACCAATTTGGGGTTTGACAAAGGAGCAGTGAGTAACCTCCCGTTCTATTCATCGAATATACTCGTGAATCTTTCAATCTCATCATCTTTAAAATAAAGTTCGCATACGGTACCTAAAAGAGAATGACATTGAAAAGTGAATGTACATGTTCGTTAACTATACTGTTCGCAATTTCTTAATGTGATTTCCAAATCAAATGGATTTAGTAAACCAAGACTCTACATACCCTAGAGTGTTTCGTACGAATAAGATCTTCCCGATGAATAGCTCTTATCTATTTTTACCTCAGTTCTTCATCGGCAGAAAAGACAACACACTCACTTTTGGTCCGTTTAAATAATTGCCTTTACAATTTGGCACGTTGCACTTATGAGGCACCTTTTGCTGGGATAGGTAGGCCTACCAGCAAGTAAAGAACATAAGGTCACAAGCACTAGTCAAAAACTACACTTTTTCACACATCCAATAAAAATAACATCCAAAACACGCTGCCAGCTGTTTACAGTTCAGATAGGACGTAGCAGCATGACGTCACACGAGAAACGTATTTGTATTGCTAGATCTTCTCTATAGGCGATGTTAACAGAGGGCGAAGGTAATATACAGGGCTTGGAAATGCTGGCCAGCGGATGGGGTCACGGTGTAATATAGATACGCTGCTAGATGTCAAGTTTATGTGCTGACCAACACAATGTTTGTTTGTCCAACCCTTGTCCCGTTTCTCTACGGGGTCGGGTGAGGTGAGATGAATCTGTCGTGACGGGTTTTTATGACCGGATGCCCTTCCTGACGTCAACCTTATCAGAGGAGTTAACGGGATGAAATGAATTACATGATATGATACTAGGAAGGGAAGTAGTATGAGCTAGGGTGATTCTAAACCACCTCGTCAGCATTTTGTGCTGAGTCAGCACCCGAGGTCATTGACCCATGACGTCATGACCACGTGACCGTGACGTCATGAGCACATGGCCTTGTTTGTAAACAAAAGCACGTGTTTTGACAGCTGTCAAAATTACAACTGTCACCTTGACAGACCCTAACCTCACTTTTTTGGACAAGAGAACGTCGCTAACCTCTCTGCTTCCATCTTGACCGGTCCTAACTTAAATTTTTGTGAACAAGTGAACGTGGCTAACCTCACTGCTGCCATATTAACCACGTGGAGTGCGGAATTTTAAAAAGTGACAGCTGTCATCCTGTCAAGATGACAGCTGCCATCTTGACAGGTCCTAACCTTACTTTTTCGGACCACGTGGCGCGGAAGTGAACATAGCTAACCTCACTGCTGCTATCTTGACAGGTTCTAGCCTCACTGTTGCCATCTAAACCACGTGGTCGCGGAATTTGAATAAGTAACAGCTGTTAAGATGACAGCTGCTATCTTGACAGGTCTTAACATCGTGCAGTTGTTTTGACGCGGAATTTTTGAACAAGTGAACGTGGCTAACCTCACTGCTGCCATCTTGACAGGTCCTATTTTTAGTCATGTGGGCTCGGAATTTGAACAAGTGGACGTGGCTAACCTGACAGCCATCATCTTGACATGTCCTAACCTCGTGCACTTGTTGTGGCGCAGATTTTGAAAACGTGTGCATGGCTAACCTTGTTGCTGTTACCTTGTCAGGTCGGCGCGGAATTTTGAACAAGTAAACGTGTGCATGACTTACCTCACTGCTGTTATCTTGACAGGTCGGCACGGAATTTTGAACAAGTGAACGTGGCTAACCTCACTGCTGCCACCTTGACAGGTCTTAACCTCGTGTTTTGGCGCGGAATTTTGAACGAACCGTAACCTCATAGCTGTTATCTTGACGGGGCATAGTTACGTGCTTTTTTACAAGTGTGTTACCCTAACCTCACTGCTGTCATCTTAACGGGACTTAGCCACGAGCAGGCTAACCTTACTGCTACTATCTTAACAGGTGCTAACCACGTGCTTTTGACAGGTGTGTGGCGTGTAATTTGAATCTAACCTCACTGCTGTTATCCTGGTGGGACTTAACCATGTACAGACGCGGAATTTTGAACGAACCCTAACCTCACTTATCTTAACGGGACTTAGCAGCGTGCTTGGAATTTTGAAAAAGTAAACGACTCTAACCTCACAACTGTTATCTTGACAGGGACTTAGCCATGGCGACTGGAGGGCACCTAACCTAGTTTTACGGCTAGATGCCCTTCCCAACGCCATCTTTATAGAAAACCATGGAACGCTCTGTAACTGAAAGCGTACGACACGGAGGTCAGCTCAATCCCTCCTGCAGTTGTATAGAAGAAAGAAAGAACTACAGCTAAATACGGAAAAATTGGAAACATCGATTCTCTTTGAGAACAAAGGTCTTACGTCTTCAAACTGACATTCTGACGAAAAAGTTGTACATATTTTCACAACAAGATTTACAAATAATCAAGATTATACCGATCACAAAAAATGGCTGCATTTTTTAAATAGAGAGGACCATCTTTAGGAGGAAAGTTATGGGGCTGAGGGATGATCCTGAGAAAGAACCTGCTAAAAACGGAACATCTCGGCTGAAGAACAGCTAAAAAGGAGCGTGAGATTGAAACACCTTTATTACAACGTAATCAAAGAGAAATCACTTTTCCTTTTGTGAAAATTAAACGTTATAAATATGTCTCCCGGTCATGGCCATCCATTAAGACTGCTAATTTCAGATGGCAACGAGCCATAAAACATAGCCTGCACGGCCATACCCAGGAGAAATAAAAAGGAACTTGGCAAATTTAAACAACACATACCTATTTTCGAAAATTGAATCTATTAAATCAAACTATTATGAAAGTAATTATTTACTAACTAAAACGATTGAATTTAACCTAGAGAGTCTGTGCCGTCTTCAAATGGTTTACTATTAAAAAAAGCCTGCATGCTTGCTGGGTAGCATTGTCTGACGTCCGCAGGTTTAAACTTCTAATTATCTTACACGTAGTGCTAAGCGAGCAAAAAATACTGGCAACCAGACAATCCTCGAAATATCCTGGTAAATATCACATCATAGAACATGAATGAGTCGACAAGTGGTCCTTCTGGCAACTATCCCTCTAGAAAGCTAGGACAATATGTTTAATAAGAGTTTGTCAGTTGAATATTGAAGGAATTAGTAGAGCAAAATGCCAAATGCTACATAAGATATTAGTTGACAAAAAAAAATTGATTTAGTTGCAATCCAGGAAATTCACGCAGCAAAAGAAACTCGACTTAGTTCAAGAGGAAAATTCCCCGGATATGACTTACTGGGTGCTACCTATGATAATGTTTATGGTGTGGCTACATGTGTCAGACAAAATATAGGAAACGCATACCTTATTTCTATAAGCTATGCTAATGGTTTTCATGAATTTATCACAAGAGTAGGCAAAATGACTGTAGTTAATATTTATAAGCCTCCAGGTATCAATTGGCCTCCTAATGTGCTTAACACTCACAATCACTTTACTGCATATCTGGGATAAGCCATCTTGAACTCTTAGAAATACAGACACAAAATGAAAATGGCTCCGCTTTGGTGGACTGGTCCGAAGAACATTATATTTATCTTATCCTTGATGCTAAGGATAGGGGCGCTTCCAGATCTGACGGCTGGAAAACGGATCACAATCCTGATCTTTGCTTTGCGTCGTCTGATAGTAGAAGTCAGCAACTTCCAATATCAAAGCAAGTCCTTGGAGACTTCCCACACAGTCAACACTGCCCATTTTTTTTTTTTTAATTTGGGACTAGTACCCCTTTAATAAGAGCATTTATTAGTCTCAGATAGAATTTCCAAAAGGCCGATTAAGATATTCTACCTTCTCAGAAATTGGGATAAATGTGTAGGATGGTTCCCACCAGCAAGTTCAAACTAAAAGCGGTTTGTCGAAGCTGTAATTAGTACAACAAAGACGTGTATTCCCAGAAGATTCCGTAAAATGTATATTCCTGACTGGACAGAAGAGTGTGAAAACCTATACAGGGATGTTTTTTAAAGTAACGATCATGTAATAACAGATGAGTTGCTGAGTAACATCGACACAGTTAGACGTATAAAGTGGACTGGGACAGTTGAATCTGTCGAGTTCTTAACATCAAGTAGGAAAGCTTGGTTTTTGCTTAGAAAACTAGGCGGTGGCACACCACGAGGTCGCACATATGATGCTGTTACCCTCAACCAAATTGCATCCAACATCGTGACCACTTCCAGAACTCCACAAGTCCGAGCACACACTATTGCGGCTAAGAAGAAATTGATGGCACTCAACTCAGCTTGCAAAGCTGAAACTCAACATTCTCAATAATCAGCATTGAAGAAGTAAGAACTGTCATGAAGTATTTGAAACCAGGGAAAGCCGCGGGCTTTGATGGCATTCACGTAGAATTCCTTTCTACTGTGGCAAGTATGTGAAAAAAGTGGCTGGCCGAGTTCTTCACAAACATTCTGCAAACGGGCAACATACCACATGAAATGAAACGAGCAAAAGTCATAGCCTTACTGAAACCAGGTAAACAAAACTGTGTATGTATGTATGTATGTATGTATGTATGTATGTATGTATGTATGTATGTATGTATGTATGTTGGGTATTCAGCCCGTAGGCTGGTTGGATCCTCAACAGGTTCACCATTAGCTGTCATAGATGGCATAGGTGTCACTGAAGAGGCGTACTAGGGAAATGAGGAGTGAGGTAGTTTCCCGTTGCTTTCATCGCTGAGCCAGAAGTTGCAATTGCACATCAGCCTGCAAAGCCCACTGAAATGCGTGCACCAACCGAACCTATGAGCGACATTTTCAAACCATTCATAGCAGGGACTGGCTGCATAAGGAATGGCATTACTAGAGTCACTCATACCTCAGCCACTTTCATATTGTCAAAGCCAAGTATAAGACTGAGACGGGTCAATGAAAGTAACTATTCTAGCCCATACCAGAAGATATAGTGCACTGTAAACACTACATCTTGCCAGCAAGCCAGAAAGTTATCGACCCATAGCTTTACTTAGTATGTTATATAGCCTATACCGAGCTCGATAGCTGCAGTCGCTTAAGTGTGGCCAGTATGCGGTATTCGGGAGACAGTGGGTTCGAATCCCACTGTCGGTAGGCCTGAAGATGGTTTTCCATTGTTTCCCATTTTCACACCAGGCAAAAGCTGGGGCTGTACCTTAATTAAGGCCACGACCGCTTCCTTCCCATTCCTAGCCCTTTCCCGTCCCATCGTCGCCATAAGACCTATCAGTGTCGGTGCGACCTTCTGAATAGTTACAAATCTAAACCCACATGGTTCACTGAAATTGAGAAAGACATGAAAAATGATGGAATGAAAACAGATACAATAAAAAACAGAACACTTTTTAGAAAATCAGTTCTAAAAGCAGCGTTTCAGGAGCGGAAAAAACCAACAACTAGAAGAAGTGGACTCAAGAAGAGTTGGAACGATACTCTCGAAGGACGAAGGAAATTTGGAAGCAAAGGAAATCGAACACAATGAAAAGTAACAAAAGTTGATTCATCGTACCCTCCAAATGGGTTATTCGAAAGAAGAAATAAATAAATAAATAAATAAATAAATAAATAAATAAATAAATAAATAAATAAATAAATATTAGAACCACAAATCGCCGACATTACCGCCTCAGTGTTGTAGTGGTTAATGTGATTAGCTGCAACCCCCGGAGGCCAAGGTTCGATTCCCGGCTCTGCCACAAAATTTAAAAAGTAGTACGACGGTTCCACTCAGCCTCAGGAGGTCAATTGATTAAAAGTAGAGGGGGGATGGGTTGATTACCTCTTCAGCCATCCTAGAAATTGTTTTCCGTGGTTTCCCACTTCTCATCCAGGCAAATGCCGGGATGGTACCTAAGACCACGCCCGTTTCCTTGTCTATCTTTTCCAATCTTCACATCCCCAAACAAGGCCCCTGTTCAGCATAGCAGCTAAGGCCGGCTGGGCGAGGTACTGGTCCTCCCTCCCTGTTGTATCCACGACCCAAAGTCTCACGCTCCAGGACAGTGCCCCTGAGGTTGTAAACATGGGATTCCTCGCTGAATCCGAGGGAAAAACCAAACAGATTAAGAAAGAAAGGAAGAAAGAAAGAAGTCGCCGACATTTAGCCTATCTATTCAGTTGTCTACAAGCAAATTAATGAAATATGCAATTGCATAAGGATTAAGGCCTTAGTCGTGATAATAAAATATCGGTTAACACGTAGAAATGAACAATTTGATGGCAAGGATAGCAACAACTTCATGCAGTAATTACTGTCAACTTCACTACTAGTTCACTGATCACACTTTAGGCTTTTTTTAATTGCCGAAATCATGAGAGTGAGCTGATGGACAAAATGTTGCTTGTTGCAGCTTAAATTGTCTTTCATACTGCTCACGACAATGCTATTAGACTTAGTGCATATTCAGTGATTTTTGTTGACTTTGTTTTACGTCGCACCGACACAAATGGGTCTTATGGCGACAATGGGATAGGAGAAGTTACATGAGTGGGAAGGAAGCGACCGTGGCTTTAATTAAGGTACGGCCGCAGCATTTGCCTGATGTGAAAATAGGAAACCACGTAAAACCATCTCCAAGGACGCCGAGAGTGGCGTTCGAATTCAAGTTCACAGCTGCGCTACCTTAACCGCACGGCCAACACGCTCGGTATTCTGTGAAGTGGTGAGTTATTGTAACTGCCTGTTTCCCATTTTCATAGTAAGTGAAACTCGTGGTTTCGCCTAAGGGATATTGAACTTGAAAGAAAATACGAATTATGAAGAATACTATTTACATAAATATCATATCGCATAAATGTCTATTTGCGTACTGGTCACTTAGAATCTCGCTACAACTTTATTTGGTGTTCTTTTACTGGAGTTTCCTCTGACTTCAGCACTCCTTCATACGTTTGCTGATCTGCTACCTTTGCTTTTCCATCCTCGTCTTTACAGTTTTTATAGTTCTTACGACTTCCAAATTTTGGAATCTACTCCAATACGTACTGTAATGTGAATCAGTGCGTATGTAAGTTATGCTGTTACAATCTGCATAGCCTACTGACGATCAACATGTGTTGTACAGAACAATCACAAACCAACAATATGTATATTAATTACTATGGTAATGGCCAGTTAACTGACAGGCACGAAACATTATAATCATACTCAATATGGAGCTACATAACGTTACATGTTGAGTTAAATTTTGCAGAATTCGATTAGCGATCTGCCCCGTTTAATACAATGATTAACCTGGTATCAGTCATATAACTGATCACGAGTAAAATGACTCCTCTGTGGAGGTGTGAAGTTCAACTCATCTACAAAGGTAACTTTTATAAGAAGTTGAGAAATTGTATTTAATGTAGTGCAATCCAGTTAGTGCTTTATTTTTGAAGCAGTCGAGAATGTTAAGTGTTGTGTTGTCAGAATAGCCTACCGTAACGTACCTGTGATGCCACGAGCCGTTTATTTCCTTCCTTCTTTCTTTCTTTCTTTCTTTCTTATTTTCTTTTTAGTCTTCTTCTTTTGCTAATGCTGCTTTTAAGGCCTCATTGGACCACTTAATTCAATCATTTTCTGGTCATCTTCTTTCCGAATTGCCCAGTAGTCTTTCATTCCTTCGGATCTTTTCTGACGTTCCTCATCTGTAAATATCCTGTTTGGCTCCATGGCTAAATAGTTAGCGTGGTGGCCTTTGGTCACAGGGGTCCCGGGTTCGATTCCCGGCAGGGTCGTGAATTTTAACCATCATTGGTAAATTCCGCAGGCACGGAGGCTGGGTGTAAGTGTCGTCTTCATTATCGTTTCATCCTAATCACGACGCGCAGGTCGCCTACGGCTGTCAAATCCAAAGACCTGCACATGGCGAGTCGAATATGTCCTAGGACACTCCCAGGACTAAAAGCCATATGCAATTTCAGTTTTGTAAATACCCTTTTCATTCATTGTATGTCGTTTATCTAGTATTATTTATTTTTCTGTTTTTTCAGTTTCTTTAAATTTTCAGTTTGGTTTTGCAAATCGTCTACAGTTATTTCTAGTTCTTCCATATCGTCTCTAACTTCCATACTCCATAAGACTTTATGCTTCAGATTCCAGAGTTTCTTTCATTGGACATGTTTTGACAGACATAATCATGGCCACTTACCACAGGTCTATAAATATAAGCCTGTTTATCAAAGAATAAACGGCATATAAGCTGCATGAAAGTGAGCAAAAGCATTGTTCTATAGGTGTCATTCTGTTTGTTGAAGGTTATTATGTTTCTTAACTTTATTGCTATATACTTGACCATTTGTTTACCATACGTGTGTTTTTCATTTCTGTTTTATATTGCATTCATGTCCTATGAAAAGTAGATACCTTCACAGTTCACCGTTCCAACAAAGAAAATGCCAATACTTGCGGTACGTGCTAGTTTATAATCCCCTTTCCTTTTTCATTTCTTAAACAAAATCACTGCCGTCGTAACATACACGCTGTACTGAAGGAAGCTCGCCAGGCCCATCAGCTGATCGATTAAGGTGAGCTAAGCGAATGTTATGAGTTGTAGCCTACTTGTGAATGTAATGATAAGGATTGGAAGCATACTTTGTATAATTGTGTCTATTGAAAGACGGACATTTATTTGTAAATATATTGCATGCTTGTTCTCATAAATAATAATTAATAATGAATTAGGCTAGGAAAACAACAGATAGGGAATCTGCCACCTGGGCGACTGTCCTAAATGCAGATCAGTAGTGTTTGACTGACATCAGCATTTACGTAAACTGCTGTTGTTAAGATAATGAAAACTCATAGTTTAGGTTAGGTATGCTATCTTCAAGTGATGTGTATTGTAATTTCAAGGGACGTAATACTTGTCATGGAATTTATTAACTGAATTTTTACCGTACAACACGTTTCTGTGGAAATTGAATGTGTTCCGAGTTTAAATACAGCGTGTGAAATTTGCCACAATGATAAGAAGTTTGTACCACGTTCAAAATACAGATATACAAGTAGCTATACACAAATATTTTCATTTCCTTCGAATGAGGACAGGATGCTTTTGTGGGAGAAAAAATCCTAACCGAAAATGTATCAAGTACGAACAATACAAGTGTATGTTTCGCTCATTTTCCCAAGCTGATGGCGAGTTCTGCTTTTGACATTCCTCTTGTTAAACAGATGTATAGTAATTTGTTTTATTGTTGATACAGAAGAAGCATAAAAATGACATAAATGATCACTAACCACGTGAAGCTTGCGATTGTGTTCCTTCTGGGTTAGGTAAAGTTCAGAACGCGCTGCCTTTTCTCACCAAAATTAATGCGAAGTAAAAGCAAACCCCAGTCTAATGGTGTACAACCAAATGCAGTTTATGAAACCTAAGCTTCTATTAGGCCCCACATTATTTTTGTATTATTATACATACTTTACATTTTAATATTAAACTATTGCAAGTAGGTAACATTTAAGTGTTAGAAGCCATGAAACTTAATTCCTCCGCAATTCCCGTGATGTATAACAGGAAGCAACTAACAGATCTTTCTGGTCAGTGTATTCATATTTGGGAAAACGTGACCTATCCCTAAAAAAAACTATAAAGGATGATACAAATGTTTGTGTGGAAGAAGGGTCACAAAAACGCCTTTGAAGGATAGTGCCAGAAGTCTCCAGAAAAAAGCACGAGATCTGCTGCATTTATTATTATTATTATTATTATTATTATTATTATTATTATTATTATTATTATTATTGTACCCGTGCTGGTCCGCAGCATTCGTTATAAATAGGTCAGATAACTCGTCTTGATATTCCTGCCGTAGTCATATTGATTTGCCTGCCCTTTTCGACAGTTTTATGAACAGTTAATAATCATCATCATCATCATCATCTGTTTACCCTCCAGGTTCGGTTTTTCCCTCGGACTTAGCGAGGGATCCCACCTCTACCGCCTCAAGGGCAGTGTCCTGGAGCTTCAGACTCTTGGTCGGGGATACAACTAGGGAGAATGACCAGTACCTCGCCCAGGCGGCCTCACCTGCTATGCTGAACAGGGGCCTTGCGGGGGATGGGGAAGATTGGAAGGGATAGACAAGGAAGAGGGAAGGAAGCGGCCGTGGCCTTAAGTTATGTACCATCCCGGCATTTGCCTGGAGGAGAATTGGGAAATCACGGAAAACCACTTCCAGGATGGCTGAGGTGGGAATCGAACCCACCTCTACTCAGTTGACCTCCCGAGGCTGAGTGGACCCCGTTCCAGCCCTCATACCACTTTTCAAATTTCGTGGCAGAGCCGGGAATCGAACCCGGACCTCCGGGGGTGGCAGCTAATCACGCTAACCACTACACCACAGAGGCGGACATGAACAGTTAATACCGGTACAAAACAACTGATTAATTTGTAACGTTGTTTATGCATCTTCTTCCATACAATATTCACTGTGCTTCGGCCATTTCCAAACAATCCTGTCCGCTCGGTGTAACGAGTAGCCAACACCTTGAAAACCAAGCATCCCGACGCTTCATCCTCCTTCCCCTCCCCCCCAAACCCTCCATCACGGCATCACATCAAGCCCCTAATAAGCGGCCCAGTACGCACGGCAGGTTCCTTCCTAGTGTATGTTCAAGAGCCCCTCCTTACAACCTCGTACCAATCATTTGGCTATTCAAACTCCTGCTAGCCGCAACCACATCCCAGGCTCATCACTTTCATCTATCTTATCTGACCTCCCTTGGTTAACTCTTGTTCTTTTCCAACCCCGACGCTATTAGCTTTGCGAGGGCTAGGGAGTCTTTCATTTTCACGCCCTTCGTGGCCTTGCCTGTACCTTCATTTTTCGAAGTATCGGACCGCTTTCATTTTTTCTCTCTGATTAGTGTTATAATAAGGATGGTTGCCCAGTAGTACTTCCTCTTAAAACAATAATCACCACCACCATTACATCACTGTCGGACCCCATCGAATTTTTCCCCCTCTGATTAGTGATAACAGAGGGTAGTTGTCCAGTTGTACTTCCTCTTAAAACAATAATCAGCTCCACCATTATTAAAGAAACATGTCGAGTCATCTATTTCATTAATCAATTTTGTAGCAGAATAATGTGATTCGCCGTCCCATTGTTCGCCATTATCAGTAACGTTGAGAGGCGCCATTATTGTTGGAGTTACTATGGAGAGGGCGCTCAATCGTATTATACACGCCTGTGCATATAGTACTTCTCATCGATGACACTCACATCATATAAGGTACACATTCTTCGTACATAGCGATGAACGAATACTGTAGATGGTCACTGTTCATTAATTATATTCACACCTCCATGATAAGCTTCCATTACAGACGACCCATTGGAAGTTTACCAGGTTATCTTCTTATCTGTACCCCATTCCCAGAATAACAACTGTCAGTCAGAGAAATCTTTGAAGGGATCGTTTATTTCCACGCATTTCGTATGAACCCTATAACCAGTATACTAGCGTACTAAACAGAATAATACGACGTTCAATCAGTACTTAAAGATGTTCACAAATACTATGTCCTTTCTGTTTTCCTTACCTACATACCTGAATTACCAACCGAATAATCTATTTTTGAAGAGCCTCCGTGGCTCAGGCGGCAGTGCACCGGCCTCTTAGCACTGGGATCCGTGGTTCAAACCCTAGTCATTCCAGGTGAGATTTGTACTGGACAAAGCGGAGACGGGGCAGGTTTTTCTCCGGATACTCTGGTTTTCCCTGTCATCTTTTATTCCAGAAACGCTCTCCAATATCATTTCATTTCATCTGTCAGTCATTAAAAATTGCCAATATGGAGTGCGACAAGCTTCGGCAGCCGGCACAATTCCTATCCTCGCCGCTAGATGGGGCTTCATTCATTGCATTCCTGACCCGGTCGAATGATTGGAAACAGGCTGTGGATTTTCATTTTCAACTTATGTTTGAATTTCACAAGATGTTGCTTAAAACACAGAGATTGGTCTGAAATGCTCTAATGAAATGCTGCATTTTGCTTTTGAACATAATTTTCTTTGTTTCTCTCGCCTTGCTCACTGATGCGGTTGTGGTAGTGGTGATGATTATCATTTTAAAGGGAAGTGCAATTGTGCAATCATCCCCTACTAACACTAATCAGAGACAAGAAATTGCATGGATCACACACTTCGGAAAATGAAGGTATCGGTCAAAGAAAGACAAGGCCAAGAAGAAACTTGTGCATTCACGCGAAGAATTATTTCTGCCTCCGTCTATCGTACATGTCACTCCCTCTTTTCCCAACTTCTCTTCCCTTAAGCACAGCAGTCGGCCGCGGCTTGCGCCCTGGCACAGCAAATACGGCGAGTTCGTCGATTTGAATCGTGCACCCGGAAGTAACCTCGTTTTTCTCGAAAAGAAAACTTTCTTCGCCAGTCTGATTGTGCCATTGTTCTTTATATAACACGAAGAACATCCCTCAATGTTTTGTCGGTATAATTTAGATACAATCTCTATGCGACGCCAATTCATATCTCTAATTTCAAGGTCCTTGAAAATCTGCTTCCCCCAAACATACGAGTATTTTAAAAATTCAAAGGCCCTGTGGTTCGTAAATTAACGACATTAACAGTTACGTGAAATTTAAATCCTGCCCGAAGTTCTTTGCTCTAATTTCGCTATTGTATTCCTTTTTGTTACAGATGGTTGATGTTTATTCAGCTCACCCTGCTGAACTTCCTGAGACTACGACAAGAAGTGCGCGGTGTATTCCTGATCAGTAAGAAATCTAAACGTTAACTCGGCACATTTCATGTACTTCTCAACGGGTGTAGGCCCTACGTGATTTCATTACGGAGAGATTGACGGAAATGTGATCTGTAGATCATCCGACCGTCAGCACATCTTATAAATTTCATGAACGGCGTTGCAGATTATCTTACTGGAGCTCGGTCTTACACTTCCTCAGTTCGATCCATCATAATGAGGTGATGTGCTGTATTATGGTTCTAGAGAACATACGTCTTCATCCAACAAACATCATTGCTATACCTCATTCTGAACTGTACGACATACGGAGAGAAGTTTTCCAACAGGCGGTGTGTAGTATCTTGAGACCCTTACACGATGTCCAAAGGGCAAGAGATACTTTAAGGACTGTCTGAGGACGAATGAACAGCACCGAGGAATGTTCATACGACGTCCTTGCCTCCGAAGTACTGTACTAAACATATGTGTCACATACACGTCTTACGAGTACGTTAGTCTTAATTACTAAGACGAAGTATGGATAGTGTAGACGGTATAAGGACACGTGGACGATACAGTTGAGCATGTTAAGTGCCTTAACAAGTGGAACCTGTACGAACGGGAGAATCTAAGAAGAAGCAGAAGACCTTAAACGATTAGCGTAATATTGACTCATTCCCAACTACCTCTGATGTAACTTGAATCTCAATATCTCTTCATGAAAATATGTTGGCTGTATTCCTACATCTCACGAATATTATCGGCAAAGTCGGTAAGATGTGGGAGGTGCCAGTAGTAGTAATGGGATGCAGAACTCAATTATACTGTAACAACCCTCTCTTGATTTTTATCAGAAGATAAAAACAAAAGTTCGATTCTTCGAATAAAGGAAGGTATCGGAAAATGAACAAGGTGTCAAAATGAAAAATAAAAGACCTACTAGGACCTCGAAGAACGCATTTCAATCGATGTCAGAAGAGAACAGGAACTGATCAACAGAGACCGAATAGGAAGGCTTAATGTGAGGAGCCTGGAAGAAGGGCCTGTCGTCACCACACTCATGAACTCTTGGAAGTCCACTGCTTATAGACGCAGATGATGTTGTGGATGTGATTTACCACAAGGGTTCATGTGTTGAATGTAGAGATGTACTTATGGAAATAAGACCACGAGAAGAGAAACGATCGGAGTCTGTGGATTGGTGGAGTTTAAGACGAGTAAACGTGACCGGCAGAGAATTGCGCCCCCACACTCAGCGCAATAAATGACAATCAATCAAACATTTATCGGAGTAGTCATTTACTGGACATTCCAAATGTATATTTCTTAAGAAGCAAAGTGTTCTCGACCATGCGGACGACAAAAGAGTGACTTTACGATGTAAACAGGTACTGAAGAGTTGAGTGGCTACAGTAATGGTGATAGTAAAGCGCATTTGTATTTTAGTAACCCTCGAGATACACATCCAGTGTACTTCATCTACAAGCTACGGAGGATTGAACCCGACTCTCCGAGGACAGCAGCTAACAGCGCTGACCGCTACACTAGCGAGCGTGATCAGCATCATATAAAGGTAATTTTCTTCTTACTCCTCTTCTTCTCAACCCCAAGGTTCGTTTTTTTTTCTTCTCTTATAAGTTGCTTTTCGTCGCACCGACTCTCATAGGTCTTATGGCGACGATGGGACAGGAAAAGGCTATGAGTGGGAAGAAAATGACCGTAGCCTTAATTAACGTACAGCCCCAGCATTTGCCTGGTGTGAAAGTGGAAAACCACGGAAAATCATCTTCAGGACTGCCGACAGTAGGGTTCGAACCCGCTATCTCCCGAATACTGGATACTGGCCTCCATTAAGCGAGTGCAGATATCGTGCTCGGTCCTAAGGTTCGTGGGTAACATGCATGTCTTCCAAGCGTTTCCATTCTTTGACCAGCAGCTTCAAGTGGTAACACGTGTGCTTGTTGTCGATAAAATGCACTCTAGGTCTTGCTTCGGTCCTTCTACATTCCAGTTTCCTTTCAAACAGCGTGGTGCTCCTGTCAGAATGATGAAGCGAGTTACAAAGGAGGCTATTCTTCTTTTTTTCAAGGTTTCAACGAAGGTGCGTGTGTCATTTGCTCTTTTCAGAACGTTCTTGTTTGTGACTATATCATTCCGAGGTATTCTTAATAATCCACGTCAGCACCACATCTCAAAGGCCTTGAGTTTCATCACTTCCGCTTTTTGCAGGGTCCATGTTTCTTCGCCATAGCTTACAACACACCACACAAAACTTTTCAAGAAGACCTTTCGTACCTCCTAAAGGTAATGAACTGAACAAAATATGAATTAGTTACATTTTTAGAAGTGGAGAAAAGGGAGTTACTACCAAAGCGTGAAACAGCTGTACAATTTCTGTTAGTGTGAAAAATAAGCCAATAAGGAAAAACAACCTATCCTTAACTATCGATAATAGGCAACTGACTATCGATGTCAGACGATAGTGGTCGCTATCGATAACTATTGATAGCACTATCGACAGTTCTCCGCCTCTAGCCTTAACTCTGAATTCAAAAGACTGCGTCATGATGACCAGGCGTCACCTTGTAAACTGCAAGCAGCGATCGCTTGTTATTCTAAGGTTCATCAGAGGTCTATCCTCCTAGTGTTTCCATATTCGTTTTAATCTTATAGAAATTGTTGAATTCATCTTGTATTTCATGACACGAATAGTTTTCGTTCTGCTTATCATTTGTTGATATGTACTCTCTAGCAATGAACAGGCATCACTGTAAAGTAATAATGATACCAGGGAATCAGCTAATTAAGAGTATAAAATACTGCGGACAAATTAACTGGTTACATAGGAAAACAAAATCGTGAGTTTAAACGTACCGGTATTTGCTCTGTTATAATATCCTATAATTTGAAACGGTGCGCAAGGGTCCAGAAATGACTTCATATTGCACTTTCCGAGGGGATAGGAATATGCTGGTATATCATTTTAAAGTCCAACGTTACTTTCACTTGTCTAGACCAAAGTAATTAATAGTCTCCGTCCATGTCTATCTGGTTAGCATGCTAGTCTTTGGTCGAATGGGAACGGAGTTCAGTTTCCGGCCGGGTCGGGCATTTCGACCTTCATTGGTTAATTCCTCTGGCTAGAGGAAAAGCTGTATGCGCCATCTTCAACATTATAATTCATCTTAGGTAGGGCTTTATCCCCACAGACGCGCAGGTGGCCCGTAGGTGTCGACTCGAGAGATCTGCCACAGACCTCTCTGGAGATCATACGCCATTACTGTTATAGCTATTGAACACCAATCCAGAAATCAATTATTTAATGCTACTTCTTCTTCACCTCTTCCCGTTCATGTGGGGTCGACTTTTCTGACAAGTCGTTTCTTTTTCCGTCGGTCCCAAACGGCATATTTTCTTAACATCTTTTCCCTGAGATCCTCTCGCACGCACGCAATCCATCCATCTTCTTCTGAGTCTATCTGTCTCCCTCTTACCTTCCACCTCTTCATCCCTGCGCTTTATGTGGCGATACCAGAGCAACCGTCTTTCTTGGACTTTTCTACATATTTCAGTCACTTTAACGCCACCTTTCAACCTGAATTCGGCGGGTAATGTCTAGGCCTCGATTACCATCAGCAGACATAGTGGATCCTAAGTATTTGAAACTGTTCCTTGCCTGGAGCTCATTTCCATCCACCAGAACAGCTCCATTCCCATTTCCTCCCTTTCTTATTCTGGCTGATTTTAAGATCTCTTTCCTCTACAGCTCCTCTCCAGCATTCTAGTTTATGTTCAAGTTGGTCGCTATTTGGGCTGCATAGTACAGTATAATCTTCAAATAACATACACAAAGGCGCTGGTTCTCTTAGATATTAAGAAAGAACATCCATTATCAGATAAAGAATATAGGGACTTAGTGCAGATCCTTGATAGACCAACTTGGACTGTTATAGCCTCCGTCAATCCTACACTGCTTCTAACTTGCGCCTTTGCTCCTTGGTACATGTCCTGAACAAGGCGCATGTACTTCTACATTATTCCCTTGCATCTCGCGCACCTCTGTACTTCCTGATGTGGCACCCGATCATAAGCCTTTTCTAAATCTAGAAACACCATATGTAGTTCTTTCCGCTTTTATATGTGCTTTTCCATAACCTGCGTAAGAGCAAATGTAGCATCAGTAGTTCCTTTCCATACCATAAATCCGAACTGTTCTTCCCCTATTGTCGTCTCCTTCCTAAGCCCACCTTTAATTTTTTCCCCCAGATGATCATAGTGTGCGACATGATTTTAATTCCTCTGTAATTTGCGCAATCCTGAATGTCTACTTTCTCCTAATAAATAGGAATTATGTTACTCTCAGTTCCTTGGGCACTGTTTCTTCATGAAATATCTGTTGGAATAGATTCCACAACATATCTATTCCCTCTTCCCCCAGGTATTTCCAGGTCTCCACAGGGATTTCATCAGGGTGGTTGCTTTTCCCCATCTCATTTTGATCATAGTAGTTACAACTTTCGCCCTACATATGCCAGCAGTTTTACGGGGACTATGGACCCAATCTATTTATTTTACCGTTGAGGTAAAAGTATTTTGTGGTCACTTGTCATTTTTTTATTCATTATCCTCCTTTCCCTTATCCAACTCCTGCCCGGTCGAGGTATTTATTACACATCTCCACCTGCCTCTCTCCTTCCACCATTCCTCTTCCATTTTCTCCCAGTCCAGGTTTCTTCTTCTTTTTGAACTCCTTTTTATTAAACTGATCCATCTTGTTCTAGGTCTCCCTCTCGCCCTCTTTCCCTTGAACTTCATCATCATCATCATCATCATCTACATTTGCTTTTAGTATTCTTTCCTCCTCCATTCTATTTACATGTCCAAACCTTCTTAGTTTACTCCTATCAGATCCCTCACTTAAGCTTCCCATTCTCACCTCCTTTCACATATCTTCGTTTCTCAATCTATATTTCCTTTTCTTTCTTATCATACTTCTTAGGTATTTCATTTCACTGGCTTCAATTCTACTTTCCTCCCTCCTTGTCATTGTCCTGGTCTCAGCCGCATGAGTCAATATAGGTGCATAATGCAGTTTGTACAGTATCTCTCTACATTTCCTTGGTACTTTCTTATTCCTGACATGGTTTCTTTGCTTGTTGCTTACAGTAATATTTTCTGTCAAATTTATTCTACAATAATTTCATTTTATAAAATTTCTGTTGCTAAAGGTCAAATTTAAGTTTTGTAAAACCTTTGATAAAACTGTTCATAAAATAGGACATGCTCTACTCCGTAAAATTAATTTTACGAAACGAACCAATCAGCGAAACTGGCATCACGATGATGCTGGCGCTACGTTGTGAGAAGGCTGTGAAGCTCGATTGTAAACAAACACTTCTTTCTAAAATAGCAGGATCCGGGTGGACTAAGGAAGCTGTTAGTATTTCACTGGACGAATACCAGAAATATCCTTGTTTGTACGAAGTTAAAACGCCACTTTACCACAACAGAAATACAAAAAGAGAGGCAGAAAACACAATCGCCGAATTCCTATATGAATGCTGGTCTTCTAACCTCAACTAATTTTCGGCCAAATACAGCAATGCTCCGCCTTATTCTCTTCTTTAGATCCATCTTAGTTCAGAAGTGAGTTCATAGATGGCCATCCTGATGCTTCCACGTATTTTATAAAATATTTTTGCCGTGAGCAACACAACTAGTTTTCAAAAAAAAATTATAAAATTAATTGTACAACAAATTTTACGAAACACTTTACCGTGAACAATAGGCTTTACATTTTGGTAGAATGCATTGTTGTACTCTCTTATTTATCTCCATGTCCAGCGCTGTATTATGCATTAATTCACTCTCTAGGTATTTGAAACTCTCAACACTTTCGAGGCTTTGGCCACCGTTTTTACAATGCCTTTCCCTTGTCTTTCTACACTTGATATCACCATG
Source organism: Anabrus simplex (assembly GCF_040414725.1). NCBI lineage: Eukaryota > Metazoa > Arthropoda > Insecta > Orthoptera > Tettigoniidae > Anabrus > Anabrus simplex. The sequence continues at coordinate 52,004,369 of NC_090272.1, read as the reverse complement.
GTCTTGCTTTTCTCTGCGCTTATCTTCATACCATACTTTTCTATTTTCTTCTTAGTGCATCAATATTCTTATTATTGTAGTAATGTTAATGTTAGTTTTCACTGAAAATGTTTATAATATTTTATTTTAACGTGATATACTTCTTTTTATCCTCAGAATGAAGACGTGTAGATCCTGACGAGAAATGTATCTCAACAAGTCAATGGGGATTTCTTCCATACTGAATGTGCAAAATTAAGGAAGATATTGCTACCAAAATAACGAAAAAAGGTTTGGAAAGGCTATTATCCAAATTTACTCAAGGAATTTTTCAGAATGACTCAACTTTGCATAAAGGTATGATGATTTGAACGCTTGTTGAAAAAACAACTGTTTCCTTAATGACTAAAGTGATCCAATGAGCTTCCTTCATCAATTCTAAACGACAAGCGCAGACTTTTGTTCTAAAAGACTAACGAGCATTATCTTTACGAGAGAGGTCCAAACTGCAGACATGAAATAATACTACAAATAGAAGGAACAGTAAGATACTGAGTCATTTAATACTTCATTGTTTGAAATAATCGTCCTTGTTATGGTTGGCATTAAAACTTACTACTGTAGTGTAGCGGGGCTAGACGCGACACTTTACGGGTAGTTGAATGTCCTAGGATAGGGAGTGTTGGCACTTTTAACTTTATGCTAAACCATGTCTACAACACTTAATATGCCTCTGTGTCTATAGTAATATAGGAATTGATATTAACTCATTATTCCTGCTAAAGGAGAAACCGGAACCCAATGCTTCTTTCTGCTAGCAAAGTCGCGATAGTTTGGTACAATTCGCAGATTGTGATGGCGATTCTTGTTTTATGAGGAAGTACATTGCTCCATACTGGCGACCCTGGGAGCTTATCCGATTTTGTCGCCTCTTACGACAGGCAGGGGAAATTTTACCCCCACCCCCGCCCCCAATTGCACAGGATGGCTTGAGTACAATTAAATGCTTCGTAAACTGAGTGGGGGTGGGTGGATTTTGACATGGATTCGAAAGAAAAAAAGAATCTCGTCGAGTATTACAGCAGCCACACCAGCGGGTTATCGTCTTTGATCGCAGGAAAGCTGTGGCGTTTCGAGACTGTGGATTATTAACCATCCGAGACATTGGTACCCGTGATGGATGGAATACGGCCACAGTGATGTGAATGTGCAATCCGTGAGTCGAGGATGGACGAACTGACCGACGTGAAGGAATCCCAACAGCTAGAGCACACCTGAATGAGAGGATACACATCTTGTGGGCCACGCTGTTACGGGTATTACAGCTGCATCACACTCACTTATTGTTAGGTAGGTAGATAGATGGATAGATAAATAGAAAGATATGTAGATAGCTAGATAGATACTTAGATAGTAGTATAGATAGATATGTAGGTAGGTAGGTACTTAGGTAGACTTGTTCTTAGGTAGACAGTAGAGAGCTAGATAGATATGTATATAGTTGGTTAGATAGATATACATGTAGCGAGGTAGATAGATGTGTAGGTAGGTACTTAGTAGAGAGTAGATAGATATGTAGATAGATACGTAAACAGGTAGATAAACAGATGGATATATGTAGTGTATATGCATGTATATGTAGTGGATATATGAAGGTGGATAAATAGATAGATAGATAGATTGACGGGTAGGTAGGTATGTATGCAGATACGTAGATAGAATATATATATATATTACATGTATATGTGCATAGATATATGTAGATAGGTAGGTGGGTAGATAGATAGATAGATAGATAGATAGATAGATAGATAGATAGATAGATAGATAGATATCCATTACAGCCCATGCATAACAACTCCGCCTCAGTCTTCTGTCTCCAGATTTCTCGATCTTCACCTTTCTTTCTCCAGATTGGAATGCTTAAATTTTGCAGGTCCTTGAGATCATTTTTCCTCACCATCCCTGCGGTCATCACCCAGCACTCTAAACCATACAAATTATAGGTCTTAGCGTGGTTGTATGTATATTTTAAAATTGGTAGTGCTTCTGACATTTCTAGATTTATACATGTTTTGCAAGACGCAATTGATATTCTTTCTGTGTATCTACTCATGTTTCATTATCTGATCCTATTTGTAAATTTCATCTCCTTGGTTCCTTTCCATTCAGTCTTAGAGTATTTCCTCTTTGACTCTTCAGCATTTTCCTACTTCATGTATTAGTTATTTATACTTAATTTTAGTTAATATTCCTTGTTTCCTAATCCGGTATAAGTATATTCAAGTACTTTCTGATGCTACCACGTGTTCTAGTCTGTGAAGTTCTGTTCCCTCTTAGTTAACGGGCTCTTGGTGATTTATTTTTTCCAAAACTAAGTAGCGTAGAGAGTAGCCCCTTCTTCACTATAAATGTCCCTGACATCTTTTTCTAATACATCACAAGCAGTAGATTTTAGCCAATTATGGCAGCCCCACCGATTCTTGTAGGATTCCAAATCCTTTCTTAATCTCATATAGGTTACTTGTGTTATGACTATCATCTTCCTGTTTAAAACCAACATATACTCGCAGCTGATGAATCTGTTTGTCATATTCGTAAATTTGCTCCAGTACTTGTAGTGAGAACATCTGCTCGTTACATCCCCCCGATATGATGCAGTGTCCATCCACAGCTCCAGCCGTCTTCAGAATACTTTTATGTTATGAGGTGAAGCAAACAAACTGCTTTGTCTCCATTCTTTCGTATGAGGCACCTCATCCTTTCTCCGTTCTTAAATGATTATGTCATAAAGGGCGTCTTCAGTTCTCTCTCCACCATAATTAAGTAAGTGTAATTCGCTCCTATGTTCACCTGGTGCTTTGTTACTCTTAACCCTTGTTAGCGTTTCTAACTCTTCCAAAGTTGATTGAGTTGTTCTTCATCCAATACCTTTCCACAATCACCCATATCCAGATTGTCCAGTTCTCTACCACCTGCTTTTGTCAATTCATTAACGCGATAGATAATGAAGGTATGGATAAACAAATAGATAGTTATACAAGAAGCTAGTTGTAAAGATAGATAGATAGATAGTTAGATAGATAGATAGATAGATAGATAGATAGATAGATAGATAGATATAGACAGATAGATACATAGATAGACATGTAGATAATAGATTAGGCTATTTGTGGCGAATTTAAGACTCAAGGCTGTCCTTTACACGTAACGAATTTACAGTACAATTCTGTGGCTTACAAATAGAGGCAATAACATAATAATAATAATAATAATAATAATAATAATAATAATAATAATAATAATAATAATAATAATAATAATGTGTTGTGTTTGGGTCATCAGTAGGTACATACAATGGTTTGACGCAGCATTCCATGTCACCCTATCCTTTACTAATATTTTCATTTCTACGTAACTACTGAATCCTACATCTGCCCTACTCTCCTTGTCACATTCATACCTTGGTCTACCCCTACCATTCTTACCACGTACAGTTCCCTCAAAAACCAACTGAGGAAGTCCTGGGTGTCTTAAGATGTGCCCTATCATTCTATCTCCTCTTCTCATCGATTTTAGCCAAAGTAATCTCCGCTCACCAATTCGATTCAGTATCTCTGCATTCGTGATTCGATCTATCCATCTCACCTTCAGCATCCTTCTGTTACACCACATTTCAAAAGTTTCTATCTCTTTCATTCTGAGCAGATTATCGTCCATGTTCCACTTCCAGACGAAAGTCTTCAGAAAGATCATTTTAATTTCTATATCTATGTTCGATACCGTGGTTCAAATCCAGGTCTCTCCATGTGAGATTTGTGCTGGACAAAGCGGAGGCGGGACACGTTTTTCTCCGGGTACTCCGGTTTTCCCTGTCATCTTTCATTCCGGCAACACTCTCCACTATCATTTCATAGCATTTATCAGTCATTAATAAATCACCTTGGGGGTGGCGACCCCATTGTAATAACAGTCTATATATGTTTCATTCATTCCATCCCTGACTCGGTTAATGACTAGAAAACAGGTTGTAGGTTTTCATTTTCATCTATGTTCGAAGTGAGAAAATTTCTGTTCTTAATAAAGCTCTACCTTGCTTGTGCTAGTCAGCATTTTATGTCCTCCTTACTTCTACCATCGTTAGTTACTTTACTACCCAACTAAAAATATTAATCTACTTCCTTTAATACTTCATTTCCTAATCTAATATATCCTGCATCACCTGACTTCGTTCGACTGCACTCCATTACTTTGTTTTAGACTCATTTACGTTCATCTTGTATTCCTTCCCCAAGACTCTGCCCATACCATTCAGCAATTTATCCAGACCTTCTGCAATCTCAGATAAAATAACAATAGCTTCGGCAAATCTCAGGGTTTCGATTTCCTCCTCTTGGATTGTAATTCCCTTTTCATAATAATAATAATAATAATAATAATAATAATAATAATAATAATAATAATAATAATAATAATAATAATAATAATAATAATATATTACGTAAAATATCATATAATATTGTCCTTGAATCTTATATCGCCACCCCTATTCTCAGTGTCACACGTCGTCATAGCCTTCAGCATTGAGGTTTTATTCTTTTCAAGGCCCTCTTACTTCTAGCTATCCTTGTCTATATATCCCGGGTGCGTACAGTGCAATGATATAAGTCTCATAAAACAAATCAAGTTCGTTGTCCTCAACATCATTTTCCATAATGTTCCCATCAGCGACTTCCTCCTTGTATAGTTCTTGTAAATCTCCGTGCAGTTGTTTTAGAATTCCAAACCAATCCTTTCCTCTGTTTCACTTTTTTAAATCTTGTGTCCTCTCTAACATCTTCGGCCTTCTCTAGAATTGTCTTCTTATTTCGGTTTCGTGTCTTTAACTATGTCTTTATCTGTCTCTCTAAATTTACGTCACTGCCTACTTCGTTTGTGTGTTCATCGCATTGCTGTATTTCCTGCATCCCGCTTGATTTTCCGCTATTTTATAATACTTTCTTCAAATTAAGGATATCATGCTTTCCAAGGCTTGTAGCAGGATATATTATCTTAGCTTCAAAAATAAATGTATGGTGTTCTTGTAACTTACGGTATTCTTTAATAATCTGCCGCATCCATTCACTGTTTGTTTCAGTTCTAAAGGTTTTTATGATCTCTCAAGTCTTCTGCTTGTTTGAACATCTCCCTAGCCTCTCAGATGTTCTCTCTCTCTCTCTCTCTCTCTTCAATCCTAACGTCCTGTAGGAGATGTCATTGTTACAGTATATCCTAGATAATCTTTCTCCTTTCACTGACTTGGTCTATTAGATCACGCATTGTTCTTCTACATGTACAGCTAATATTGTTTGGTCTCTTCCTCGTAAACTCTGTCCCCGGGTAGTTCCTTGAATGATCAATTTCTCCTTATTTTCTGGTTTCTCCTCATTACATGGTCAAAGCTCTTTTAAGATGGAGTTATTCGTGCGTTGATCGGTCCATGGAATTCTCAACATCCTTCTTCAGAGAAACATTTTTGTTGAATCGATTTTTCCTTCGTCTTAATGTCCACGATATTCTTCTTCTTCTCCTTTAAGTGCAATATCCAGTGCCCCAGACATTGGCGGTCACCTTGCAGAAAGCACCCGTTTCTTTAACCTGAAGAGTTGTTTGGTTCATCCATACATTTGTATGGGAAATACTGGCCAGTTTGCCAGCCTTATTTTCAGATTCTTAGAATTCTTTTGATCTTTCCACAGTCTTGTTAATTTTTCCATCTTCACCTTAGATTGCATCTTCGTTTCATCTCTTCTCCCGATGACCCAAATTTGTTTTTCTTAATCTTCTTTAAATGCCATATCTTCTTTACTTTTTCTTCTTCTCCTCAGAATTATGATCACCTTCAGTGTAAATTTCAGTTGGATCTTGGGTGACTTGAAATCAAATACAGTACCTCGATGCTGCAGACTATGCCGGAGTGTCGTGTAAGTGCTTGTTTGTGGTGTAGCTGTAGGACACATAGTAGGCAGAGTGTTTGTGATGCAGCTGTAGGGAACTCGTAATAGCTACGCCCACTAGGAGTACCCTCTTGTTCGGAAGTGTGACGAGGCCGTCGGGATCCTTCACATTGGTCGGTTCGTCCGTCCCCGTCTCGCCGATTTCATACTCGCATCACTGCGGCTGCATTCCGTCCAACACGAGTACCATTGACTCGGATGGATAATCTGCAGTCTCGATATACAGTCGCTACGGTCATTGGAACCCCAGCCGGCATCCAAGTGAGCGGAACATCTTTGAAAGAAGGTCGTACCCTCCAAGTGATGCAGCTGGGCTTCTGAAAAACAAGCGTTGTTGCCAAATCGTCCTACTGTTCCACACAAGTCTATTGTGGGGCATTTTGAAAGGAAATACGCGGGAAAAGGGCCGTCAAGTGGCAACAACGTGATACTGGAAGCCCAGCCACGCGCCGTTAATGTATTTTAAGCGGACCACACACACTGAGATGTTTCAAGAGACTGATTCATGTGGCGGACATCGGGAATTATGGATTTTCTTGACCCCAAATACTTGTAACAGCCTCAGGGAAACGCGTCTGACAAAATGTAACCAAAATTTCGTACCAATTGTTTCTAGCACGTTTATCACTATAACTGTCATTTATTTTAAATATCGTACATGGACATGTGTACTTTTGGTAGGAATTTATAAATTCTTCCCAAAATGCACACTCGTACAGTATATTTCTCCATTAATAATCATATTTCAAAGAAATGCTGTGGTAAAGCATAGTGATATACACGATACCTCCCTACACACATGTTGAGACTTGTGTTGCTTGTATCAGTCTCAAGGTTGCTTGTCGAGAGCGAGAGACGTGATACCGTACGTCATTATACCACGTGAGACCAGTTGTGACAACGCTGCACACGATAGAACTGGTTCCAGATACGCGTTTCATGAGACAGTCTCTTGATGCATATCTCAGCGTGTATGGTCCGCTTTAAAGGTAGTGTGGGACGAAACATTGTGTTCCGCTGCAACTAAAATGTTGCCGACTGGGGGTCCAATGGACGTCGCGACTGTGCCACAATTTTCCCACGATCAACGTCGACAGCATCCAGGCGTGACTGCTGTATTCCTCAACGAGACAATGGTAAAAATAATAAAAATTAAAATTATAAACAAATAAATAGGCCTAAATAAATAAATAAAAAAATAATAAAAATTAAGAAAAGTAAACCAAATTGAACTACACCCATGTTAGGCCTTGGCCTACCAATCGACCACTGCTCAGCCCTAAAGCCTGCAGATTACGAGATTGCGTGGTCAGCAGGGCACATCCTCTCGGCCGTTATTCTTGGTTTTCTAGAGCTGGTTCGCTATCTCACCGTCAAATAGTTTCTCAGTTCTTCTTAAGTAGGATGAATGGTCCTGCAACCAGCACACATACAGTATATTGAAAGCAGGGTCTCCCGGTAAGGGGGCAGGTGTGCCAGTCCAGGACCGTGGGGCTTCCAATAATAATAATAATAATAATAATAATAATAATAATAATAATAATATAATAAACTTTTCTTACGGAACTCTAACTACCTTTCTCAGTTCTCGGAGAGGTGAATGTGTCGAAATCTGCCCCCCCCCCCTCCTACTCCCACAGTAGTTCTTTAAGTACCGATAAATCTGTCGATACGAAGCTGTTTTTATCTTGTCAAGGTTTACGCGTTTTGACCCTATAAAGTGCCAACATAGCTGTTTAAAAGAGCGACTTTTATGATCGGACAAGTCCTGAGTTTGAGACAACTTGTTACCAACGTAATGCATATGCCATTTCTTTATTTGAAGACATAGAATGAGCTCAATTTATTCAAGGGTGTATATCTGTCAGTACCAGCGACTTGGTACTAATCTCTGACTGTATATGGCATTCATTAATCTCAAATACCGTTCCTAGTTACATATCGCAGTCAGAATTCTGAAATCTTGAAGAGGTTTTTAAAACTGGCTCCGTGTCACTGCAGTGCAACCTTTCGTTGTAAGAACTCCATCGACAATTTGGCAACTGTTTGTTTAACACCATACAGGGAGCCTAGATGCTTTTTGTAATAAAAAATAAATGCTAAGTGATTAGATTCTGTATTCATTCCAGCGGTTTATTTTGAGTGGTTTTATTTCATGTTTTGAGGACCCCTCTATAAAACCTACGCATCACGAAGGAAAGCAATGAAGTCTGTGTTTATTGCTAGGAATGATTAAGGTAAGATGTCTGCTTTCAAAATTCATACGTGAACACATTATATGTACTATGATTTCTTGTCACATACTTTTATGCAAGGGTTGTACAGCCAAAAAATTAAAAAAAAAACTATTTTATTAGAAGCGCAATTATCGTATTTTATTAGCCTTTCCTTTCCTGCGTAAATAAATTATAATCAAGATAAATCACTTGTACGGAGAGTTGCGCCACTGGAGTGAAATCTAGAACTAAAATGTAATAAACCATGTTGTGCTTCAATAAAGACTGTACTGTATTACGTCAGATTCAATGTGTTTATTAAGTGTCATGTATCATATTAGGGTATATAGGTTGCATCAGAATTATACCGACAAAAATCAGGGATACTTTTCGTGTTATGTTAAGAACAATGGTGGGATCGGATTGTCGTAGAAATTCTTTCTTTTCGAGAAATTGAAGTTACTGTGTTAGTTCCAGGTGCGCGATTCATATTGACGAAATTGCCGTACTTGCTATGCCAGTGAGCCAGCCACTGACTGTTGCTGTGCATTAGAGAAGGGAAAGGAAGGGAGGGGAAGTGGGAGACAGAGGTAATGCTCGGTGCGCACAGTCGCTTGCCAGCCCCAGTAGGCAGTGTACAGTTTGTTCTGCACAAATTCACTACTATGCGAACCCCATAGAAATACATGATTAACTTGTACGAGTACCAAGAATACAGGCAGCTTTCGTTCGCGACACATCACACATCCTGAACAGAGTTCAAAGGTCACTACTACACTGTTGTGAACTTGCATCGAAGTACGAGGGAGCATATTCGACATCTATTGTAATCAATCCATTGGGCGTATTCGTTCTTTGGTACAATATTTCATTCCATTTACAATGTAAGGTAAGGGTGTAATCTGCCTGAAGGCAGGTCCGAACCTCCACCGAGGTGTGCCTGAGCCGGAGTTTACGTACGGTAGAGTGGCCAGTTCCCTTCCGCTCCTCCATTCCCTTATCCCCCCCCCCCCCAACAGCCAACAGCGCGTGGCGACCCATCCAAATATTGTCCACGCCCAATGTTGCTTAACTTCGGACATCTCACGGGATCCGGTGTCTAAACACTGCTACGGCCGTTGGCAATGTTGCGAGTGAAGCATGTTAAATAATAAGGAACGGTCCTGCGACCAACACACGAAAGGAGAATCGATCTGGCGCATTCCTTGATTGACAAGTGTATCCTTATTAAAGCGTGTTCTTGTACTGAGTGTGCAGTTACGGCTTTTTAATAAATGAACTCTGGATATTGCCTTTAAGGGAGAAGGAAAATCCTGAACGAGTCGAACGAGGGAACTTATGCATACGCATGGAACATTATCTCTGTCTCCTTCATACTCTCTCACTTCCCCTGCCTCCCTGTATTCTCTCTCAAGCATGGCAGCAGCTTATGCTCTGGCATAGCAAATACGACGAGTTCGTCAATTTGAATCGCGGGCCAAGAAGTAACAAATAATCTCATTTTCTCGAGAAGAAAATTTTCTCCACCAATCCGAATGCACCATCCTTCTTAACATAACACGAAGAGCATCCCTGACTTTTTTCGGTGTAGTTCTGATACACCCTGTATACCTACATACAGTATTTCAATATTATAGTATATTTTGTAAGATAATAGCAAACATCTCGCAAAGGAGAGGGGCAGGAAATATTAGGCAAGATTAATTTATATCACAGTGGCAGAATGCCGGACATAACGTAAGATATGAAATGCTTTTTCGTGTCCTGGGAAAATAGGCAACCTCGGTGTTTGATGGAAGTATTCCGATAAAACATTTTGGAGACTTCTTCATAGTAGACGAGATGTAATTGGTCCATTTCAACAGGAGGTGAAATCGACTATGAAGTCATTGATACGTGATTATTCCAATATTTATTTATTTTGACTTTAGCGGTATCGAAGTTAGGGTTCATAGCCCTCTCTTACACTTAACCATGTAAATTACAGGATAATACGCATATAGAAGAAATATGCTATTCTGTTATAAAATAAAAGTAAACTAAAGTAAAAGCAGATTCAGGAAACATACAATAAAGAAAGGAAGTAAAGTTCAACAAATAAAGGAAAAGAAATCCGAAGCATAAAAGTAAAAAAGAAAGAGAAAAAAAAATAACGAAAAGCAAGTAAAATACAAACTGAAATCTATAAGCCAATGCATAAACAGAACACAATACATAATAAAGTAACGGAAAAAACAAATACAGTGTGACGAGGCAATACTGCACGAAATACTGGATGTAGAGAGGTAATAATTGACACACACGATTGGTATAACCAAGACCGACTCCAATCCTCAGACCTTAATGCTACTCTCATTCGTTCAAAGATGGCGAATCGAGTAGCCGGAATTGCTGGAAACCTGGGTTTGTTTTGGTTTGTTGTTATCGTATGTAGTCTGTGTAATTTTATGAAAGTTGACGAGAAATGTCAGTTTCTTTGTAGAATATAAGTATGCGAGTGTATTTATATGAGTCAGAGGGCACATATGATCTGTAATTATACGCAGTAATGTGAGAATGTGCTTGTTTTGATCGTGTTTTTACCCATTAAAAACATGAGTGCACTAGGTGGACCAGGTTTTAGTCTAACTATGGCAATGCCTCTCAGACAACTATTCTTAAGTTTCCTAGGGAACAGAATATTAAGATAGAAATGGATTAGGAATATACATTGTGATTATTTTGAAGTCCATGACAAAACTGTAGCGTGCATACATCATTTTGAGAATAAGTCTGAGGTTATGGAAGCCATTTCTCTACTTCCAAACTATTCGTGTTCCTCGAAAAATATTAATTTAGATATAATATAAGTGATATTGTGTTATTACGTCAGCGTCTGTGTGCTTCCAAATGTTGAGCGATTTAGATGCAAGTTTATTTTACAATAATCTGTGCTTTGCCTGCGGAAATGTTTGGCTGGATCTTGGAGTACCGGTATATCAAAACTTATAAGTGTGACAGATGGAGCAATCTGTATACTGTTACACAGAAGAAATAGTGACTTAGAGGGATTAGCTGGGTTTGTAACGTAGGGTTTCACTCTACCAGCACTTTCCGATTCATACTGTGGTTATCTGTTATCAAACAGACTGCGCCGAACTGAAGCTCGTGCATGTGGTTAAATATCAATGTTTAGTCAATAGAGTTTTTGCACTGATGTTCTTTAATGGGTAAAAACCTATTATATACTTAGTGTCTGAACGTTTCATTACTAAGGTTACTAACATTGTGTGAAATGATGTTAAGCCATATGTCAACATTATGTTAATATTACCAGGGCTGTTCATTGGGTTTACATAATCATTTCGGGTGTACTTGGGCTGAGTGACTCGGACGGTTAAGGCGCTGGTCTTCTGACCTCAAGTTGGCAGATTCGATCCTGGCTCAGTCTGGTGGTATTTGAAGGTGCTCAAATACGTCAGCCTCGTGTTGTTAGATTTAGTGGCATGTAAAAGAACTACTGCAGTATGTATGTATTTTATTGAACTGAACATAACAGGCTTTCGCCAAGTTACAATGTTCCAATATGCAATTCAAAATAAACACTTACAAACTATTTATAGCCAAGCACTAACTACTTACTACTTAACTGCCTCTAGATCTACTATGTAGCATCTTGCACATGGACGGATCGCCAGCTCCACATGCAACACACCACCTAACTAAACTAACTACTTTACTACATTAAATATATACTAAAAACCAAACCAAACCCCATCGCACTACAGCCCTTGAAGGGCCTTGGCCTACCAAGCGACCGCTGCACAGCCCGAAGGTCTGCAGATTACGAGGTCAGATAGCTCCTCAATTCTAATCACGTAGGCTGAGTGGACCTCGGACCAGTCCGCAGGTCCAGATAAAAATCCCTGACCTGGCCGGGAATCGAACACGGGACCGTCGGGTAAGAGGCAGGCACGCTACCCCTACATCACGGGGCCGGCATTAAATATATACTAACTATCCTAAATCTATCTGGCCGCGACATCACCCCTGGTGAGGTACTCTTACCACCCTTCCTTGGGATGTCACGACCAGATATGTCTCATGAGGCTCGGAAACCGATACCTCATAGACCCCTTAAGCTGTCAATGTTATTTCCACACCACTCCTTCATGTAACAGCCCACATGTGTGCGGATTGCCTAGCTCTACATGTAGGCTGTCACGCCTGTATTCCACTGCCGAGACGGAATCCATAACTCGGCTCATCTTTCACTGTCTCATTGACAACTTACTTCCTCTAACCTAACACTAGTCACTACCTTACTCTACTCTTCACGTGCAGACGTACCGAATCAACACTTTAGCTTGAGATAGGTCAGGCCTATCTCCCCCTCTTCCAACTCTACCGTACGTCAGCAGCCAAAACAAACTAACTAACAAAACCAAAGTAAAATAAAACAGGTAACTACTGCAGTACTAAGTTTCGGCAATTCGACGTCTCCGAAAACCGTAACAAATGTAGTTAGTGGGACGTAAAGCCAATAACATTATTATTTCGGGTGTACTTCCTATTCGTTGGACCGGGCGAGTTGGCCGTGCGCGTAGAGGCGCGCGGCTGTGAGCTTGCATCCGGGAGATAGTAGGTTCGAATCCCACTATCGGCAGCCCTGAAGATGGTTTTCCGTGGTTTCCTGGGCGCGGTACTGGTCATCCTCCCCATTTGTATCCCCGACCCAGAGTCTGAAGCTCCAGGACACTGCCCTTGAAGCGGTAGAGGTGGGATCCCTCGCTGAGTCCGAGGGAAAAGCCAACCATGGAGGGTAAACAGATTAAGAAAGAAAGAATTTATGTTAAAACATTCAAAATGATGTTAGAAGTATCATTTCAACAGTTTTATCATGTATTTTCATCTATCCAGCGAAGTTAAATCTAAGAAAAAGCGTTATATGACGAATTACAATTTCTAAATATTCATCTTGTTGGTCTCTTTTCTAGTAGAATATACGTGATTCTTGTTGGCGAAGCGTTTTCATACGTGTAAAAGTGATTTTCCCTATGATGTTATATTTATCATGTTAATTTACCGCCGTTTATATAATATGTACGTGATATTTTCATGTTAGCCAATACCAGCAATCCGGCTATTTCGGCCGCCATGTTTTTTAATATTACGGTCTGAGGATTGGAGTAGGTCTTGGTATAACATCGGTTCTTATTGAGACCAAAATAAAGTGCACAAAATGACCAACAGATCGCGCTGGATAACAACACGTCATGACATGGGTTTTATTGACAACAACAGCGAATGAGTGGAGAGGCCAACAGATGGCGCTGGACATCAACATGTCAGTGATGCCCAACGACATTAAAGATATATAGACTGCTAAACATACTCATTACAGCGCCTCTGGTTGAAGCAAGGCGAACTAACTTTTGCCTACAACTGTCATGGCGGCTGCTACTTCTTAGTCTTGACAGTTAGCCCTTATCAGTTCAATGAATTGATGAGATTATACGTTATTGCAAATTAAAGATATATTTAAGAATAAACACGACATTTTCAAACATGCTTAATGTTGCATTGATGTTATAATGAAATAAGCGCAGTGAATATGGTGAGCATTTGCTTGGTTAAAACGAGAATTACGTATGTAGAAGAATGGATAATTCGGCGTCATGCACTAACAATAAAGTCATTCAGTACAGAAAGACATGTTATGCATGCAGCAGTTCATTGAGGAAGTCACACGCGTAGAGAAAGATACCCTGCCATTTCATGACATACCTTCAGTGTCATTCTGGTATAATTTTTGAATTTTGCTTCTTTGTCTGGTTTGTTACGTTTTATGCTTTTTGCTACTTATGGCTACTTTCTAAGAACTGCTGTGCGACATGTAGCACAGACGTCCGTTGGTTGCGGTGTACAATATATCTACGGCATCCTCTGCCTGTCGTAAGGGGCCACTAAATGAGGTAACCCCAGATTCTTAAGTTGAGAACACCTGACCCCTGGTTGAGTGTAGCATTCCTTCCACATACGGTATCCTACCAGGTTTACCACTTTAATATTTCTACCGGACCTCTCTTGGTCAAACCTCGCCTGACTTCATTCGACTGAATTCATAGCCTACATTTATTTATGTATTTATTTATTTATTTATTTATTTATTTATTTATTTATTTATTTTAACCGTGCACACCTTCTCAAAGACCGTACTCCAATACACAACAACTTCTGCAGAGCCTTTCTATGGCAGATTCAGAGGAAATAAGCATATGTTTTGCCTACAAGTGTCATGGCTGCCAGTGGTTCAAGTAGATTCAAAGATGGCCATCAGATTAGCAGTCTATATTTTTAATGTCGTTGGTGATGCCACATGAGACCCGTGTACGGTATAAGAGGAGGTGTCGTGCTGCAATCGTGACACGTTGACGTTACCAGAAAAGGCACTATTAGCGACGCTTTATTTACTTTATTTTGATGTCAACGAAACCCCATGTCATGGCAATAATGTGTGTCGCTTAAGTGCGGCCAGTGTCCAGTATTCGGGAGATAGTAGGTTCGAACCCCACTGTCGGCAGCCCTGAAAATGGTTTTCCGTGGTTTCCCATTTTCACACCAGGCAAATGCTGGGGCTGTACCTTAATTAAGGCCACGGCCGCTTCCTTCCCACTCCTAGCCCTTCCCTGTCCCATCGTCGCCATAAGACCTATCTGTGTCGGTGCGACGTAAAACAACTAGCAAAAAAAAAAAATAATGTGTGTCAAATATTACCTCTCTACCTCCAATATTTCATGAAGTATTGCCTCATCAAATGTTAATGGACTTTCGGGTGAACCTGTATGACAATAAGCAGTGATCTGTGAACATGAGCTAAGAGCTAAATATTATGTACATTTTAGGAGTGTCTCTTCAAAATGTCCTATATCCACTTTAAGAAATGTGTGAGAAAAAGGCAAGAAACGTAAAATATAAGAAACTTGAAACGTGCCCATGATCGGGTTTGGCACAAATTTTAAGGAATTACATCTTTTTGGTCCGGATTGTTCACGGCAATCGATAATATGCAGCTACTGAAATGTATGTGGACGAAATAATGAGCACCTCTTGAACAGACGCTCCTGATATTAACCTCTAATTATCAGGAACAACGGTGCTCTTCAGCTGTAAAGTAAAATGCCAACGTCATTAACCCGTCATACCACAATCAAACAACCCATCATACGTCACCAATTACCCGAAATAATCAGCAGCATTCAGCAGGTAATCTCTGCAAGCAGTCTTACATTTTGATATGGTCTTAGAGTTCCTGACAGCAGCTGGTAGTGAATTCCAAAGTCGCGACCCACTCACAACGTAGGATCTATTTTTATTATTATTATTATTATGATTATTATTATTATTATTATTATTCATCGTTAGGGCCATTAAGGACCACGAGATCTCAGCTGTTTGTCTTCTTTTCATCCTTTCGGAGTGTGCTTTCTTCAATGCATCAGAATGTGCATACTTCAGTCGAGTTGGGTCTTCTTCTTGACGATATTATACATATATTAATATTTTTAGTGTTTATAATTCTCAATATGCACTTTACACTGTTTATTCCTTACTTCTTGTCCACATTTAAGTTCCACCAAAAATGACACGTTTATCTCAAAGCTTCACCAAATTATACAACCCTACTGCAATTAGCCCTATAAACAGTGTCCTTCAATTGGCTTTGTCCTCAATGTCAGTTTTAAAATGCCGCCTTCGAGTTTCGTCAACAATAGAGTAATCATTCAGATTTTGGGCAGACGTCAGGAACCACAATCTATATACTGTAGCCCAGGGGTTTCCAATTAGTATGAACTCAAGGGCCATATTGGAAACCTTAAGCATGATCGCGGGCCGCACTGTAATAATAGGCCAATTTTCGTAAAATTCCGCAACTAGGACAGAGGTACCAGCATATATAATAATAATATGCATAGTTCAATTGAAATGGAGGGCCAAACATTTTAATTGCTTAAAAGAGTGAAATTAAGAATAATCGCTATTATACCCAGGACATTGAATCTTTGAAGAAGAACACCCAGCAATATCTGTTAATTTGAATTAATACTTGACTAACTAAAAAAAATTAAAACGAAAGACAAACTAGAATTAATAATGTAGTCAAAACAGAAAGGATAATTTAATGGGAGTAGTGTGAAGGGGACAATACTATACATTTGTAAGAGCCTAAAAATCCCAACAATGTACTTCCATGAGTAATTCCCTGAAAATTTTCACTGTGTACCAGACAGTACTGCCAACGAGAACGAAGAAATGAATCCGCTCCTTACATCAATGGCTTTTCAAGTATTTCTTGGGATTCATTGCAAGCTAGGTTGAATAAAAAGGCCACAGTGAGGTTGCCATGGAGTTCAAGAATTGGTATCTATCCCATTGCCATTTAATAATGGTTAAGACCTAGAACTGGTATTTGTGAGAGCTCATTTTCCGGCAAAGTTGGTATTTGACATACATACATTATCATTATAGACTGTTATGCCTTTCAGCGTTCAGTCTGCAAGCCTCTGAGAATTTACTAAACGTCGCCACAATCCTCGATTTGCAACTAGTGTTGTGGCCTCATTTAGTTCTATACCTCTTATCTTTAAATCGTTAGAAACCGAGTCTAACCATCGTCGTCCTGGTCTCCCTCTACATCTCTTACCCTCCATAACAGAGTCCATTATTCTCCTAGGTAACCTATCCTCCTCCATTCGCCTCACATGACCCCACCACCGAAGCCGGTTTATACGTACAGCTTCATCCATCGAGTTCATTCCTAAATTAGCCTTTATCTCCTCATTCCGAGTACCCTCCTGCCATTGTTCCCACCTGTTTGTACCAACAATCATTCTTGCTACTTTCATGTCTGTTACTTCTAACTTATGAATAAGATATCCTGAGTCCACCCAGCTTTCGCTCCCGTAAAGCAAAGTTGGTCTGAAAACAGACCGATGTAAAGATTGTTTCGTCTGGGAGCTGACTTCCTTCTTAGTGCAGAATACTGCTGATCGCAACTACGAGCTCACTGCATTAGCTTTACTACACCTTGATTCAATCTCACTTACTGTATTACCATCCTGGGAGAACACACAACCTAAATACTTGAAATTATCGACCTGTTCTAGCTTTGTATCACCAATCTGATATTCAATTCTGTTGAATTTCTTACCTACTGACATCAATTTAGTCTTCGAGAGGCTAATTTTCATACCATACTCATTGCACCTATTTTCAAGTTCCAAGATATTAGACTGCAGGCTTTCGGCACAGTCTGCCATTAAAACCAAGTCGTCAGCATAGGCCAAACTGCTTACTACATTTCCACCTAACTGAATCCCTCCCTGCCATTTTATACCTTTCAGCAGATGATCCATGTAAACAACGAACAGCAAAGGTGAAAGATTACAGCCTTGTCTAACTCCTGTAAGTACCCTGAACCAAGAACTCATTCTACCATCAATTCTCACTGAAGCCCAATTGTCAACATAAATGCCTTTGATTGATTTTAATAATCTACATTTAATTCCATAGTCTACCAGTATGGCGAACATCTTTTCCCTCGGTACCCTGTCGTACGCTTTCTCTAGATCTACGAAACATAAACACAACTGCCTATTCCTCTCGTAAAATTTTTCAATTACCTGGCGCATACTGAAAATCTGATCCTGACAGCCTCTCTGTGGTCTGAAACCACACTGGTTTTCATCCAACTTCCTCTCAACGACTGATCGCACCCTCCCTTCCAAGATGCCAGTGAATACTTTGCCTGGTATACTAATCAATGAAATACCTCGATAGTTGTTGCAATCCTTCCTGTTCCCTTGCTTATAGATAGGTGCAATTACTGCTTTTGTCCAATCTGAAGGTACCTTACCAACACTCCACGCTAATGTTACTACCCTATGAAGCCATTTCATCCCTGCCTTCCCACTAACCTTCACCATTTCAGGTCTAATTTCATCTATTCCTGCTACCTTATGACAATGGAGTTTATTTACTATCCTTCCTTACGAATTGAAACCCTTCCAAATTTTGGAGTCTACTCCAAAACGTAGTGTAATGTATATCAGAGCGTACAATCTGCATTGTCCTCGGACACTCCCGGCATTAAAAGCCTTACGCCTTTTCATTTCATTTACAGTCTGCATAGCTTACTGACGATCAATACATGTTGTAAAGAACAATCACAAACCAACAATGCGTATGTTAATTACTATGGTAATGACCAGTTTACTGTGAGGCACAAAACAGTAAATAAAACTGAATATGGAGCTAGATAAAGGCACATGTTGTGTTAAATTTTGCAGAATTCGATTAGCGATTGTCCCGTTTAACACAATTCAATGCCTAACCTGATATCGGTCATCTGTGACTCATCTGTGGAGGTGTGATGTTCAACTCATCTACAACGGTAATTTGTTACTCTTATAGGAAGCTGAGAAATGATATTTAATGTAGTGCAATCTAGTTAGTGTGTGTTTTTATTTTTTTCAAGCAGTCGAGAATGTTTAAGTGTTGTGTTATCAGAATATCGTAGCATACCAGTAATGCCTCATGCCGTTTCCTTTCTTCTTCTTATTCTACCGGGCGAGTTGGCCGTACGGTCAGGAGCGCGCAGCTATGAGCTTGTATCCGGGAGATAGTGGGTTCGAACACCACTGTCGGCAGTCCTGAAGATGGTTTTCCGTGGTTTCCCATTTTTTCACCAGGCAAATGCTGGGGTTGTACCTTAATTAAGGCCATGGCCGCTTCCTTCCAAGTCCTAGCCCTTTCCTATCCCATCCTCGCCATAAGACCTATCTGTGTCGGTGCGACGTAAAGTAAATAGCAAAAAAAAAAAAAAAAATTCTTATTCTGCTACTGCTGATTTTAAGGCCTCATTGGACCACTTCATTCAATCATTTTCTGGTAATCTTTTCGAATTGCCCAGTAGCTTGTCATTCGTTCGGATCTTTTCTGTCGATCCACATCTGTAGATACCCTGTTCGGCTCCATGGCTAAATGGTTAGCGTGCTGGCCTTTGGTCACAGGGGTCCGGGGCTCGATTCCCGACAGGGTGGTGAATTTTAACCATCATTGGTAAATTCCGCAGGCACAGAAGCTGGGTGTATGTGTCGTCTTCATCATCATTTCATCCTAATCATGACGCACAGGTCGCCTACGGCGAACATGTCTAGGACACTCCCGGAACTAAAAGCCATGTGCAATTTCATTTTTGTAAATACCCTTTTCATTGTATGTCGTGTATATAGTATTGGTTTAAATGATAATTTTCTGTTTTTCAGTTTCTTTAAATTATTTGTTGGGTTTTGCAAATCATCCAGTTATTTCTAGTTCATCTATATCCTCTCTAATTTCCTTAATCCATCCGACTTTTCGCTTCAGATTCCAGAGTTTCTTTCGTTGGACAGATTGGACATGTTATGACAGACGTAATCATGGCCACTTACCACAGATCTCTGAATATAAGCCCATTTATCAAAGAATAGACGGCGTATAAGCTGTATGAATGTGAGCGAAAGCATTGTTCAATAGGAGTAAAGTTAACTCAAGTTATCATTCTGTTTGTTGAATGTTCTTATTTTTCTTAACAACTTTATTGCTATATACTTGACTGTTTGTTTACCATTCATTTAAGTGTGTTTTCATTTCTGTACTACATTACATTCATGACTGATGAAAAGTAGATGTCTTCTCAGTTCATCGTTCCAACAAAGAAAATGCCAATGCTTTCGGCACGTGCTAGTTTGTAATTCCCTTTCCTTTTTAATTTTTTAAACAAACCACTGCCTTCGTAAAATACAGGCCGTATTAGTAGGAAGCGCATCAATTCCATCAGCTGATCGATTAAGGCGAGTTAAGCGAATGATATGAGTTGTACTTGTGTATGTAATGATAAGGATTGGGAGCATTCTTTGTATAATTGTGTCTATTGAAAGACAGATCTTTATTTGTACGTATATTGCATGCTTGTTCTCGTAAGTAATCACATCAGGATTTACGTACACTGTAAACTGTTAAGATAATGAGACCTCATAGTTTAGGTTAGGTGTGGTATCTTCACGTGATGAGTATTGTAATGTCAAGGGACATAATACTTGTCATGGAATTTATTAACTGAATTGTTACCCTGTGACACGTTTTTGTGGAGTTGCAGTTTAAATACAGTGTGTGAAAGTTGCCACAAACCTAAAAAGTTGTGCATACCACGTCGAAAATACAGCTATACAAGTAAGTTAGCTATACACAAACATTTTCATTTCCTTCAAATAAGGACAGAATACTTTTCTGGAAGACGAAAATCCTAACCGACATTCTTCTTTTTATACATATAGCAATGTTTTTATTGTTGATACAGAAGAAGCATAAAAATAACGCAAATAATCATTAACCACGTGAAACTCACGTGTTCATTTTGGGTTAGGTAATGTTCAGAACGCGCTTGCCTTTCAAGGTAACATTTAAGTGTTAGAAGCAAAGAAATTTAATCTGTCGGCAATTTCCGTGATGTATACAATAGGAAGCAACTAACAGATCTTTCTGGTCAGTGCATTCACATTTTTAAAACCTGGCATATTCCTAAGAAAGACTACAAAGTATGATACAAATTCCCCCTGTGGGTGGGGGCATGGGCAG
The DNA here is from genome assembly GCF_040414725.1 of Anabrus simplex. Classification (NCBI taxonomy): domain Eukaryota; kingdom Metazoa; phylum Arthropoda; class Insecta; order Orthoptera; family Tettigoniidae; genus Anabrus; species Anabrus simplex. The sequence continues at coordinate 51,983,521 of NC_090272.1, read as the reverse complement.
CCATGCCCGGGGGCAAGGTGGGGACGCCCCCTCCCCTCTAGCTTTCAGGGAAAGGAAAAAATCTAATAGAGTCAGGTGTTCAGCCAGGGGATCAGTCCGTCTGGGCACTGCCGTGACTAGCGCGGGCCTTGCCGGCTGCGGAGCCATGCGTCGAGTACCACTAGGGCCTGCCGCACCGCACCACCTCCTTGGGGTCCCTCGTACCCAGTCTCCGATCCCGGAGAATGAGGCCAAGCCCGCCGAGGCGGGGGCCTCCTGGAAGGGGGTGGGTCATGACGCCGGGCCTCCTTCCTCTCTGCCCGCGCCATGGCCCGGTAGACTGGGCAACTGCGGGTGGCCCCCCGCGCAGTTGGCGCAAACCGCCGCCTCCTTAAGTGTCGCGCAGGCCGTGTAGTGGTGATCACCCCCACAACGGTTGCACTTCACTTGGAGCCCACAGCTCTCCTGCCGGTGGCCCCACCTCAGACAGCGGAAACACTGCAAGAGCTGCTGAGGGGGACGTTTCCATCTCACCTGGCTGCCGCTACCCGCTGAGGTCCTCTCCTGATTTGTTACTCGGCAGACTGCTGTCCTGGGTGCAGTCCTGGGTTGCGGCTGGGCGGCCCTCTCCTGGTGGGCCGGCGTCGCCTTCTTCTTCCTGGTCCGGCGTCGTCTTTTTCTTCTTTCCAGGGGTTGCTTCTCGGCCCTCCTGCCGGCCTGGTGACCCCGGGGTAGCTGGTGGCTCCGCTGCGTCGCCGTCATCTTCCATCTCCTGGTTGGTGGCGGCGGCGTCGGTCGGTGCTAACACTCGACTGCGTTCCCTGTCCTGAGGGGCGCATATCGAGGTCTGTAGCTCGACAGACATGCAGGAAGGCTGGGCCTGGGCAGCAGTCTCAGAACGCCAGGGGGCGTCCTTCTCCACTGCTGTGCTGCTGTCCACCATCACGGGCGCGTTCCTGGCTTGCGCCCGGGTAACAGGCCCTTCCTGGTAGGCCTGCGTCTGCGACCACTTCGCCTTGGTAGGTGGTCGACGATCCTGGTTGGCGGCCTTGTTGGTCTGCGTGTACTTCGTAGAGTACAGCCTTCCAACTGGGGTCGCTCCGTCGCGGCGCTCGGGAGCGCCGCCGTCATACTCGGTCCTCGGCTCCGTCTGCAAGGCTGCCTCCTGGTAGCCTGAGACGTCCAGATGCTCCCTGAGTCCTGGTAGCCGGGCAACCTGGAACTCCTGGGACGCGCGCTCCTCGTAGACCTTGAAGCTAGTTGCGTCATTAGGGCGAATGATGATCGCCCAGGCAGGGACCATATGGCCTATGATCTGCAGGATTGGCTCCCCGATGGTCTCCGCGATCACGTTGAGGTGGTCGAATACTCTCAGCGTCCCCTGGTGGTTGTCCTCCCCCCTACGGTTGAACACCACCAGCCCCGGGCATTCATAGTGGGGGGCGTCCATCGTGTAGAGCGCGTCTTGTAGTTTCTCGAAGGCTGCCTCGTAGTCGTGGTCGACCAGTCTCACTGGTAGGGTCGGCTTCTCCATCCTAGTCGTCCTGAAAATAAAGCTCCTGAAAGAGAAATAGCGAGCACTGAAAAGTGCTCAGCTCTGACAAATGCTCTTTCGAAGATGTACTAACAAGTACAGCTGCCTGACTAGTACTGGGATAGTACAGAGCGCCTGGCGAGGAGAGAGAGCTGATGAGTGACAAGGACCAAGGGGGAAGTTTTCATTCCCCTTCCCGAAGGAAGGGGCGGGCCACCTAGAAGGTTACGCCTTCTCTCTGGCCAGGAGATTTGGCGGGGTTTGGGGATTTGGTGGGATTGGTAGAGAGGGATGGAGCTTTGCTAAGTTGAAGGAGTTGGGGGGGGGGGTCTCGACCTCTTGACTAAGTATTTATTGATTCTTTCAATATGTACAGTTTGGTTATACTTTTACAGTTTTACAATTTTTAGTTTTTTATATTAAAATTGTTTTTCTTGTGTTGTAACATTTACTTGTTTATTGTTTTGCCTACCGTGTATTTTTAATATATCCCTTCCCTCCTTTTTTTTATTGGGGGGTTATTAGGATATTTACAGGTGTTAAACTATGGACTATTTACACTTGGTTATTTACAGAACTTGGCTATTTACAGAACTTGGCTATTTACACTTGATTATTACAGTGCTTGGTTGTTTACAATACGTTGTTATTTACAGTACATTGTCTTCATTTACAAAATTATTTGTAGTCCAATATGGAGTTATTTACATGTTGATCTGGGTATTTACAGTTGTTGGTTAGCAGATTTACATTTGTTGTTGCTTGATGATTTACAATATTAGACAGACAGGGAGCTCCTTATATACTGCACACGACGTAACAGACACGCGCATTGAAGACTGCGCGCCGAGTCTCGAATGATCCACGCTTGCGTGCGTGCGGCTGGCAGGCGCTGAGCGAAGAGAGCGGAGGACATACAACATCAATCAATCAATCAATCAATCAATCAATCAATCAATCAATCAATCAATCAATCAATCAATCAATCAATCAATCAATCAATCAATCAATCAATCAATCAATCAATCAATCAATCAATCAATAAACCCGTAAAGCCCCTAGCAAAAAATCAATCAATCAATCAATCAATCAATTAATCAATCAATCAATCAATACTGATCTACATTTAGGGCAGTCGCCCAGGTGGCAGATTCCATGTCTGTTGTTTTCATAGTCTTTTCTTAAATGATTGCGAAGAAATTGAAATTTATTGAATATCTCCCTTGGTAAGTTATTCCAATCCCTAATTCCCCTTCCTATAAACGAATATTTTCCCCAATTTGACCTCTTGAATTCCAACTTTATCTTCATGTTGTGATCTTTCCTACTTTTAAAGACACCACTCAAAATTATTCGTCTACTGATGTCATTCCATGTTATCTCTCCACTGACAGCTCGCAACATACCACTTAGTCGAGCAGCTCGTCTCCTTTCCCCCAAGTCTTCCCAGCCCAAACTTCGCAACATTTTTGTAACCCTACTCTTTTGTCGGAAATCACCCAGAACAAATGGAGCTGCTTTTCTTTGGATTTTTTTCAGTTCTTGGATCAAGTAATCCTGGTAAGGGTCCCATACACTGCAACCGTACTCTAGTTGGAGTCTTACCAGAGACTTATATTCCCTCTCCTTTACATCCTTACTACAACCCCTAAACAAACATGTGCAGAGATCTGAACCCTTTATTTACAATCATATTTATGTGATTACTCCAATGAAGATCTTTCCTTATATTAAGACCTAGGTACTTATCAACGATCCCCAAAGGGAACTTTCACCCCATCAACGGAGTAATTAAAACTGAGAGGTCTTTTCCTATTTGTGAAACTCACAACCACCGAGCTGGATAGCTGCAGTCGCTTAAGTGTGGACAGTATCCAGCAATCGGGAGATAGTGGGTTCGAGCCCTACTGTCGGCAGCCCTGAAGATGGTTTTCCGTGGTTTTCCGTTTTCACACCAGGCGAATGCCGGGGCTGTACCTTAATTAAGGTCACGGCCGCTTCCTTCCAATTCCTAGGCCTTTCCTATCCCATCGTCGCCGTAAGATATATCTGTGTCGGTGCGACGTAAAGCAAAAAAAAAAAAAACTCACAACCGGACTTTTAACCCGTTTACCATCATACCATTGCCTACCGTCCATCTCACAACATTATCGAGGTCATTTTGCAGTTGCTCACAATCTTGTAACTTATTTATTACTCTGTACAGAATAACATCATCTGCAAAAAGCCTTATCTCTGAATCCACTTCTTTACACATATCATTGATATATATATATATAAATAAGAAAACATAAAGGTCCAATAATACTGCCATGAGGAATTCCTCTCTTAATTATTACAGGGACAGATAAAGCTTCGGCTACTCTAATTCTCTGAGTTCTATTTTCTAGAAACATAGCCGCCCATTCAGTCACTCTTTAGTCAATTCCGATTGCACTCATTTTTGCCAGTAGTTTCCCATGATCTACCCTATCAAATGCCTTAGACAGATCAGTCGCGATACAGTCCAATTGACCTCCTGAATCTAGGATATCAGCTATATCTTGCTGGAATCCTACAAGTTAAGCTTCACTTGGAATAACCTTTCCTAAACCCAAACTGCCTTCTATGAAACCAGTTATTAATTTCGCAAACATGTCTAATATAATCAGAAAGAATGCTTTCCCAAAGCTTACATGCAATGCATGTCAAACTGACTGGTCTGTAATATTCAGCTTTATTTCTATCCATGGGCACCCATGCCCGGGGGCAAGGGGGGCCGCGGCCCTCCCTAGCTCTCAGGGGAAGGCAAAAATCTAATGTAGTCAGAAGCCTTTCTTTCGAGAAAATGATTTAAAAGTCGGTATTACGTGGATGAATTAGTACCGCCCTCCAGCAACAGGCAGGGGATACTTGTGGGCGTTATTCTACCGCGGAATACAAGTCGCCATTCATCTTCCAAAATATTAAAAATACTACAAACCCCAGGTCTAGGCCCCACCCTACAAACTGTCATATGGGCGCCCATATGTCTATCACCCTTTCCTTTATACACAGGGGCTACTATAGCAACTCTCTATTCATTTGGTATAGCTCCTTCATGCAAACAATAATCAAATAAGTACTTCAGATATCCCAACCCATTTAGTATATCCCCCGAAACCTTATCAATTACAGCTGCTTTTCTAGTTTTCAACTTTTGTTTCTTACTGTAAATGCCATTGTTGTCATAGGAAAATTTTAATAATATAATCTATATATCTATACTAGCAAGATACCCGTGCTTCGCTACGGTATTATACTGAAATTTATAATTGAATGCTTATTGTTTTAGATATATAATCCGCCGAAATTCGCGATCTGACTCGTTTTCTGCGAGAATCCTCCAAAATTCCCGATCTGACTCGTTTTCTATTATTTTACAGCACGCTTCCTCCCATTTTTCAATATTCCTTTCCAACAATCGATTTCGTACTTCCCGGGCTAGGCTCAGGTATTCCTCCTGGTCAGTTGGGTCCGTAAATCTTTGCCATCTTTTCCGTTAATCATTTTTAATATGGATAAAATCCTTCAGGAGATCCGGCGTAGTGTCATATTGGGTGATTTGGCGGCACTGAACCCGCGGCCGGACTGCATTCTTAGTCATTACCCGTCCAGGAGCCGTTGCCAGCGCGGTCCGCACATTTGACGACGGTCCGGAACATTATTATTATTATTATTATTATTATTATGTGTTGCTGGAATGGCTGATGACAGGGAAAACCGGAGTATACGGAGAAAAACCTATCCTGCCTCCGTTTTGTCCAGCACGAATGTCACATGGAGTGACCGGGATTTGAACCACGGAACCCAGCTTTGAGAGGCCGGAGCGGTGCCGCCTGAGCAACGGAGGATCCTTATAAGTACATTAATAACAGTAAAATCAATTGGTATCACCTCCTTCTACACCCCACCGCCGTTAAGTTTATTTAGCGCCACCCCCCCCCCCCCCAAAAAAAATTAAAAGGAGGCTTGTTTCTTTATGTTTAAGGGAGATTCCAAACACCAATGTTCACGTCTATTACCTTCAGTTTTGAGATATAAGTATCCCCATAAAAGTAATTTACTTTTTTCACTTCATTTCACACTACTCCCCCCCCCCCCCTCCTAAGTGAACTTTCCCGAAAAAAATACTTGTTTCTTTAATAGTAAAGGATCTTCTAAATACCAATTATCACGACTCTAACTTCTTCAGTTTTTGATTTATGTGTCCTCATGAAAGGAATTCAACTCCTTTACACTCCCGCCCTCCAAGATAGTTTCCCGCCCAAAACGCGTTTTTCTTTGTTTTTAAAGGAGATCCAAATACGAATTTACACATCTGTAATAACTTTAGTTTTTATTAGATGTATGTATTCTCATACAATTAAGCCAATTAATTTTTCAATTCTTTCACCCCCCCCCCCCCCCGCTTCATTGGATTTTTAGAGAATACGTGTGTTTTTACTTTTAAAGCAGATTGAAAATATCAAATTTCACGTCTGTAAAATCTGCATTTTTGATATATCAGTAGCCCAATTAAAAGAATTCAACACCAGTTTCAGTCACTTTACCCCCCCCCCCCCTCCACCCAGGTGATATTTCCGAAAACAAAAAATACACGTTTCTTTATGTTTAATAGAGATAAAAAATACCATTTTTCACTTCTGTTACATGTTAAGTTTTTTAGATATACTGTAAAAATTCTCATTTCAAAATTTCACCCCTTTTGAGTTCCCCTTAAGTGGAGTTTCCAAAAACAAATCACCTATGTTTCTTTACATTTACAGGAGATTCCAAACACCCACTTTTTACGTCTGTAACATTTTACGATTCCAAGATATTCTGTAGATATAGTCTTTCAAAAAATTCACCCCAATTTGTCACCCCTGTTTAACCGCCATTAATTGGATTTTCCAAAAACTAAAAAATACGTGTTTCTTTATTTTTAAAGGAGATCCCATATACAAATTTTCAGTTCTGTAATATCTTTCGTTTCTGAGATATATGTATTCTCATTAAAGGCATTCTACCCATTTTCCCCCCTTTTACACCCCTCCTATTGCGATTCACAGGAAACAAAAAAATATGTGTTCCTTTATTTTTAGAGGAGATTCTAACTACCAAATTTTACATCTGTAAATTTTAAAGTTTTAAGATGTAGACACACTCATTTTAAAAAATTCACCCCCCCCCCTTTTCACCCGCAATATTTGGATTTTCCAAAAACGAAAAAATACGTGTTTCCTTACTTTTAAAGTAGATCCCAAATACCAATTTTCAAGTCTGTAATATCTTCAGGTTCTGAAATATAAGTAGACTCATGAAAAGCATTCGACCCCTTCTTCAACCTTTTCTTCCCTTCTTATTAGGATTTTCCGAAAACAAAATATAAGTGTTTCTTTATTTTTAAAAGAGATTCTAAATACCAATTTTCACATCTATAACCTTTAAAAGTTTTGAGATATAGATACACTCATTTTAAAATATTACCCCCTTTTCACCCCCTCCCTTAATTGGATTTTCCAGAAACAAAAAATACGTGTTTCTTTATTTTTAAAGGAGATCCCAAACACCGATTTTCAGGTCTGTAATATCTTCAGTTTCTGAGATATAAGTAGCCTCATTAAAGGCATTCAACCCTTTTTCCACCCCTTTTCACTCCTCCTATTGCGATTTTCCGAAAACAAAAAAATACGTGTTTCTTTATTTTTAATGAAGATTCTAAATACCAATTTTTACATCTGCAAACTTTAAAAGTTTGGAGATATAGATTCACTCATTTTAAAAATTCACCCCCTTTTCACCCTCCCATTAATTGGATTTTCCAAAAACAAAAAAATACTTGTTTCTTTATTTTTAAAAGAGATCAAAAGTACCAATTTTCAGGTATGTAAAATGTTCAGTTTCTGAGATATAAGTACCGGTATCCTCATTAAAGGCATTCAACCACTATTTCACCCTTTTTCACCCCTCCCATTGGAATTTTCCGAAAACAAAAAAATACGTGTTTCCTTATTTTTAAAGGAGATTCTAAATACCAATTTTTACATCTGTAAACCTTTAAAGTGTTGAGATATAGATACACTCATTTTAAAATTTCACCCCCTTTTTCACCCCCTTAGAGACGGAATATCCAAAAATCCTCTCTTAGCGAGCACCTACATCTTATTATGAATGTATCCTCAAAATTTCATTTCTTTATGTCAAGTAGTTTTGGCTCGGCGATGATGAATCAGTCAGTCAGGACAAGTTACTTTATATATATATAGATATATAAAATAAGAGTTTTGTCTGTACATTGCTCAGAATTTGAAAATAATGGTATTTCTGTATCGGTCATGTCCAAAGTAACAAGAAAATGCACTTTTTACTTTTCCGTAATTTCTGTCTGTCTGTCTGTCTGTCTGTCTGTCTGTCTGTCTGTCTGTCTGTCTGTCTGTCTGTCTGCCTGTCTGTACACGCATCACGAGAAAACGGTTGAAGAGAATTTAATGAAAATCGGTATGTGAAGTCGGGGGATGAGCCTCTACAATTTAGGCTATAAATCATTTTACTCACGCTGAGTGAAATGGTAGCTTAGGGGAAGGCCTAAAATTGAATTCTCAACTACTTACGTTATTAGTGGTCTAATGAAAATCGGTATGTGAGGTTGGGGGAAGAGCCGCTACAATCTACGCTATAAATCATTTTACTCACGCTGAGTGAAATGGTAGTTTAGGGGAAGGCCTAAAATTGAATTCTCAACTATTTATGTTATTAGTGGTCGTATTTTAAAGAAAATGGGTATGCAAAGTTGGGGAATAAATTGCTACCTGTCAATAATTGTATTCACGCTGAGAAAAATGGTAGTTTAGGGGAAGGCCTAAAATTTAATTCTCAAATATTGTTATTAGTAGTCCTATCTTGATGAAAATCGGTATGCAAAGTCAGGAAATAAGTCGCTATAGTCTAGGCTGTAAATTATTTTATTCACGCTGAGTGAAATGGTAGTTTAGGGGAAGGCCTAAAATGTAATTCTCAAATACTTCTTATTAGAAGTGTAGTCGATGAATGCTATATAACTAAGGTTATATAGTATTACATTTCCTATTATTCATGTCTTATACATTGTTACCGTACTGGCTATGATCACCAAGATATTCATGAATTTGAATTTTTGTTACTAAGTCCATATCAGCGCCGAGTAACGAGAAAATGGGTAAATAGTATTTAATGAAAATCGGTATGTAAAGTCGGAGAATAAGAAACTAGAGTTTACGGTATAAAATATTTTACAAATCACAGAGTCGAAAGAAAACTAAATGTGTAGGCCTACAATATAGTAAGCTCATAACACTGATCAACAATAACATTACATTGACCATTGTTTGTCGTGATGTGCTTTGTGTCTTCTGTTGCCCCTTATCTCCGGTAGATAGGATTACTGCTGAGTAGAGAGTATTTTTTTATTTGATTTCCGTCGCACCGACATAGATAGGTTTTATGGCGACCATGAGATAGGAAAGGGCTATGAGTGACTTAGGCCTTAATTAAGGTACAGGCCCAACATTTGACTGGTGTGAAAGTGGGAAACCACGGAATACCATCTTCAGCGCTGCCGACAATGGGGTTCGAATCCACTATCTCTTGGATGCAAGCTCACAGCTGCGCACCGCTAACCACACGGTCAACTCGCCCAGTCGGACAGAGTGTAACAGCCTGCCTGAATATTGATGGGAAGTAGCTGGTGAGTTAGATAACTTTCTTCTTTAGCACGCCATTCCCCTGGTTTATAAATTTTCTGATACTACTGGTACGTAACACACTGGATCATCATAGCATTCGGGCTATTCAATCCCTACTCTGAGGTACTGATTGGAATGAACAGTGTGCATATTTAGCGGAATAATGACAGATGAGTGTTCATGGCAATTTGCGGCCTGGTCATCCCAGCTCTGGAACTTTGGACTATTAGATTGGCACCGCAATCTAACCGCAGCACTGTTCGTTAAAAGTGATAAAACATGCGGCTTTCCATTTGATCGAGTATTTTATATGATAGCATTGCTTTTAATCGCTACATTCATATTTACGTTTTTGTAATGACCTATGTTGATTTCAGTTAGGAAAACCACAAAAGTCAGTCTTTGTGAGAATCCCGTAGCGAAGCACGGGTACATCAGCTAGTAATATAATAATTTCGTGTGGCCATTTCCAGCCGAGTGCAGCCCATGTAAGGCAGACCCTCCGATGAGGGTGGGCGGCCATGTGTAGGTGACTGCGTGTTATTGTGATGGAGGATAGTGTTATGTGTGGTGTGTGAGTTGCAGGGATGTGGGGGACAGCACAAACACTCAGCCCCCGAGCCATTGGAATTAACCAATGAAGGTTAAAATCCTGACCCGGCCGGGAATCGAACCCGGGACCCTCTGAACAGAAGGCCAGTACGCTGACCAATCAGCCAACGAGTCGGACATTTTAATACTTCTTTAGTATCAGTCACTTCCTCTATCTGGACATTACCCTTGTAACCAACAATCTTTACGTACTGCTGACTGAATACTTCTGTCTTTTGAAGATCCTCGCATACACACTCCCCTTGTTCATTAATGATTTCTGGAATATCCTTCTTGGAACCTGTTTCTGCCTTAAAGGAGGGGAACTTGCGGCGCCGAGAAGCATATTACGGCGGGAGACAAGCTCGCAGCGCAGACCCCGATGGTATTAGAGCATTAAGGGCCTACGGAATCTTTCAATTTCATGCCCTTCATGGCCTTTGTCTTTCTTTTGCCGAAGGGTCTTGAAGGGTCGGACCCCTTCTAATTTTTTCCTCTGTTCAGTGATAATAGAGTACAATAATTACCACCACCACTCTTAAAGAAACATGTCGTCTGTTTCGTTAACCAATTTCGTAGCAGAATGATGTGATTCGCCGTCCCATTGTTCGTCATTATCAGTAATGTTGAGAAGCGCGATTATTGTTGGAGTTGCTATGGAGAGGACGTTCAATCGTGTTATACACGCCTGTGGTAGCTTGAACCCACATCTTTCATCGATGACACTGAAATCATGAAAGGTACACATTCTTCATTTTGAGTCGAAGTAACTTTTCGTACATAGCGATGAACGAATAATGTAGATGGTCACTCTTCATTAATTATGTTCACACCTCCATGATAAGCTGCCATTACAGATGATCGATTGCAAGTTTACCAGGTTATCTTCTTATCTGTACCCCATTCTCAGTAAAACAACTGTCAATCACAGAAATCTGAAGACATCCTTCATTTCCAAGCATTTCATTTGAACCGTATAACCAGCATACTAGCGGACTAAACAGAACAATACGACGTTTAAACAGTCTTAAAGAAATTCACAAGTACTACGTCCTTTCTGTTTGTCTTTCCTACATACCTGAATTAGTAACTGAATAACCTATTTTTGAAGAGCCTCCGTGGTTCAGACCGCAGCTCACCGGCCTCTCACACTGGGTTCCGTGGTTCAAAGCATAGTCACTCCACGTGAGATTTGTACTGGACAAAGCGGAGTCGGGACAGGTTTTTCTCTGGGTAGTCCGGTTTTCCCTGCCATCTTTCATTCCAGCAACACATTCCATTATCATTTCACACCGCCGTCTCGATCCTGCTATAAGAGGATCGAGACAGCTGTGTCATTTCATTTCACTTGTCAGTCATTAATCATTGCCACAGGGGAGTGCGACAGGCTTCGTCAGCCGATACAATTCCTATCCTCACCGATAGATGGGGCTTCATTCATTGCATTCCTGACCCGGTCGAATGATTTGAAACAGGCTGTGTTTTTTTCATTTTCAACTTATTTTAGGATATGGTGCCTTTGCTGGCGAGATGTAGTGTTTACAGTGCATATGTCTTCTGGTATGGGCTATATCAAATTTGTTACTTTCATTGACCTGTCTCAGTTTCATCCTCGGCTTTGACAATATGAAAGTGACTGAGGTATGGGTGATGCTAGTAATACCATTGCTTATGCAGCCAGTCCCTGCTATGAATGGTGTGAAAATATCGCTCATAGGGTCGGTTGGTGCATGCATTTCAGTGGGCTTGGCAGACTGATATGTAATAGGAGAGGCTGGCTCGGAGAGGAAAGCAACGGGAAACTATCTCACTCCTCATTTCCCTAGTACGCCTCTTCAGTGACGCCTAGGCTATTTATGACAGCTGTTGGCGGAGCTGCAGAGGATCAAACCAGCCTTCGGGCTGAATACCCAACATACACATACATCATAAGATGTTGCTTAAAACCCTGAGATTGGTCTGACATGGTCCAATGAAATGCTGCATTTTGCTTTTGAACATAATTTTCTTTGTTTCTCTCGCCTTGCTCACTGATGCGGTTGTGGTAGTGGTGATGATTATTATTTTAAGAGGAAGTACAATTGTGCAACCATCCTCTACTAACAGTAATCAGAGACAAGAAATTGAAGGGATCCCACACTTCGAAAAATGAAGGTATCGGTCAAAGAAAGGCAAGGCCACGAAGAAACTTGTGTATTCGCGTGGAGAATTATCTCTGCTTCCGACTATCGTACATGCCACTCTCCCTTTTCCCTTCTCTTCCCTGACACACAACAGTCGACAGCGGCTTGCGCTCTGGCATAGCAAATACGGCGAGTTCGTCAATTTGAATAGCGTGCCCGGAAGTAACCTCGTTTTTCTCGAAAACAAAAATTGTCTTCGCCAATCCAAATGCGCCATCATTCTTTATATAATACGAAGAACATCCCTGAATGTTTTGTCGGTATAATTTAGATACCATCTTTATGCGACGGCAGTTCATATCTAAACTTTCAAGGTCCTTGAAAATCTGCTTCTTCCAAACTTACGGGTATTTTAAAAATTCAAAGGCCCTGTGATTCGTAAATTAACAATATTAACAGTCACGCGAAATTGAAATCCTCCTCGAAGTTCTTTGCTCTAATTTTGCTATTGCATTCCTTTTGTTACAGATGGTTGATGTTTATTCAGCTCACCCTGCTGAAGATTCTGAGACTACGACAAGAAGTGCGCGGTGTATTCCTGATCAGTAAGAAATCTAAACGTTAACTCGGTTCATTTCATGTACTTCTCAACGGGTGTACGTGATTTCATTAGGGAGAGATTGACGGAAATGTGATCTGTAGATCATCCGACCGTCAGCACATCTTAACAATTTTATGACCGGCGTTGCAGATTCTCTTACTGGAGCTCGGTCTTGTACTTCGTGAGTTCGATTCATTATAATGAGGTGATGTGCTGTATTATGGTTCTAGAGAACATACGTTTTCATTCAACAAACATCATTGCTATACCTCATTCTGAACTGTACGACATATACAGAGAAGTTTTCCAACAGGCGGTGTGTAGTATCTTGAAACCCTTACACGATGTCCAAAGGGCAAGAGATACTTTAAGGACTGTCTGAGGACGAATGAACAGCACCGAGGAATGTTCATACGACGTCCTTGCCTCCGAAATACTGTACTAAACATATGTGTCACATACACGTCTTACGAGTACGTTAGTCTTAATTACTAAGACGAAGTATGGATAGTGTGGACCGTACAAGGGCAGGTGGACGATACAGTTGAGCACGTTAAGTGGCTTAACAAGTGGAACCTGTACGAACGGGAGAATCTAAGTAGAAGCAGAAGACCTTAAATGAAGGGAGGTGACGATTAGCGTAATATTGACTCATTCCCAACTAGCTCTGATGTAACTTGAATCTCAATATCTCTTCATGAAAATATGTTGGCTGTATTCCTACATCTCGCCAATGTTATCGGCAAAGTCGGTAAGATGTGGGAGGTGCCATAAGTAGTAATGGAATGCATATCTTAATTAATAACAACCCCCTCTTGTTTTAATCATAAGATTAAAAACAAAAGGTCGATTCTTCGAATAAAGGAAGGTATCGGATAATGAATAAGGTGTCAAAATGAAAAAGAAAATACCTGCTAGGACCTCGAAGAACGCATTTCAATCGATGTCAGAAGAGAAAAGGAATTGACCAACAGAGATCGAATAGGAAGGCTTAATGTGAGGAGCCTGGAAAAAGTGCCCCGTCGTCACCACACTCATGAACTCCTGGAAGTCCACTGCTTATAGACGCAGAGGATGTTGTGGATGTGATTTACCACAAGGGTTCATGTGTTGAATGTAGAGATGTACTTATGGAAATAGACCACGAGAAGAGAAACGATTGGAGTCTATGGATTGGTTGAGTTCAAGACGAGTAAACGTGACCGGCAGAGAATTGCGCCCCCACACTCAGTGCAATAAATGACAATGAATCAAACATTTATCGGAGTAGTCACTGGACATTCCAAATGTATGTTTCTTAAGAAGCAAAGTGTTCTCGACCAAGCGGACGACAAAAGAGTGACTTTACGATGTTAACAGGCACTGAAGAGTTGAGTGGCTACAGTAATGGTGATAGTAAAGCGTATTTGTATTTTAGTAACCCTCGAGAAACACATCCAGTGTACTTCATTTACAAGCTACGGAAGATTGAACCCGACTCTCCGAGGACAGCAGCTAACAGCGCTGACCGCTACACTAGCGAGCGTGATCAGCATCATATAAAGGTAATTTTCTTCTTACTCCTCTTCTTCTCAACCCTAAGGTTCGGTTTTTTCTTCTCTTATAAGTTGCTTTTCGTCGCACCGACTCTCATAGGTCTTATGGCGACGATGGGAACAGGAAAAGGCTAGGAGTGGTAAGGAAGCGACCGTGGCCTTAATTAAGGTACAGCCCCAGCATTTGCCTGATGTGAAAGTGGGAAACCACGGAAAATTATCTTCAGGACTGCCGACAGTAGGGTTCGAACCCGCTATCTCCCGAATACTGGATACTGGCCTCTATTAAGCGAGTGCAGTTATCGAGCTCGGTCCTATGGTTCGTGGGTAACATGCATGTCTTCCAAGCGTTTCCATTCTTTGGCCAGCAGCTTCAAGTGGTAACACGTGTGCTTGTTGTCGATAAAATGCACTCTAGGTCTTCCCTCGGTCCTTCTACCTTTATGTTTCCTTTCAAACAGCGTGGTGCACCAGTCAGAATGATGAAGCGAGTTACAAAGGAGGCTATTTCTTCTTTTGTTCAAGGTTTCAACCAAGGTGCGTGTCTCATTTGCTCTTTTCAGAACGTTCTTGTTTGTGACTATATCAGTCCTAGGTATTCTTAATAATCCACGCCAGCACCACATCTCAAAGGCCTTGAGTTTCATCACTTCCGCTTTTTGCAGGGTCCATGTTTCTGAGCCTTAGCTTACAACACTCCACACAAAACTTTTCACGAAGACTTTTCGTACTTCCTAAAGGCAATGAAATGAACAAAATATGAATTAGTTCCATTATTAGGTGTGGGGAAAAGGGAACCACTTGTGAGGCATTTATGGGTCTGTGGCCAGCGAGCCTGCTTTTTTTTTACCTGAAGGCCACGCGTTCAACTCCCGATCACATCAAGTACTTTTAACCTGAATCTGGGCTCTGAATTGATGTCTTCTCAGCATACGTGAAACTAACAGAGGAGCCAGCTGTGAGATATCTGTCCCGGTCGTGAAAGTCAAGAATCAATCAATCAATGATCTATCGCCTAGGTGGCAGATTCAAGGATCAATTGTTTACCTAGCCTTTTCTTAACCTTTTTCGAAGAAATTGGAAATTTACCTTGGTAATTTATTACAATCCCTTACTCCTCGTCCTATAAATAAATATTTACCCCAATTTGTCCTCTTGAATTCCAACTTCATATTCATACCTTGAACTTTCCTAATTTTAACTGTTTAACTGTTTACATAGGAAAACAAAATCGTGAGTTTAAGCGTATTTGCTGTTATAATATCCTACAATTTGGAACGGTGCGCAAGGGTCCAGAAATGACTACATATTGAACTTTCCGAGGGGATAGAAATATGCTGGTATATAATTTTTAAGACCAACGTTACTTTCGCATGTCTAGACCAAGGCAATTAATGGTCCCCTCTATGGTTATCTAGTTAGCCTGCTGATCTTTGGCCGAATAGGAACCGAGTTCAATTTCCGGCCGGGTCGGGCATTTTTACCGTCGTTGGTTAATTCCTCTGGCTAGAGGAAAGGCTACATGTGGCGCCTTCAACATTAGAATTCATCTTAGATAGGGCTCTATCCAGAAAGACACGAAGGTCGCCCGTAGGATTCGACTCGAAAGTTCTGCCACAGGCCTCTCTGAAGGTCATACGTCATTACTGTTATAACAATTGAACACAATCCAGAAATCCATTATTTTATGGGACTTATCATCATTATTATTATTATTATTATTATTATTATTATTATTATTATTATTATTATTATTATTATTATTCTGCTTCGTCACTTTCCGTTTATGCGGGGTCGGCGTTTCCGACAAGTCATTTCCATTTCCCTAGGTCCCAAACCGTATATTTTTAAACTTATTTACCCTGAGATCCTCCAGCACGCAATCCATCCATCTTCTTCTGGATCTACCTCTCTCCATCCTACCTTCCTTCATCCCTGCGCTTAACGTTTAAATAACAGAGCGATCGTCTTTCTTGGACCTTTCTAGATATTACAGCCACTTTAACGCTGCCTCGTATAATGGTGTTGTTGATGGAGTCTTCCCTCGTAACCCCACATACTCAGCATCTTCATTTCAGATACATCGTGACTGCATTGTTGGCCAAGTTCCTGCACGATACAGTATAGCATTGCAGGTCTCCCCGCATATTTTGTTCGGATATTTAGTCTATTGTCACAGAGGACACCAGAAAACGTTTTCCAGTAAGACCAGGCAACCTGAATTCTGCGGGTAATGTCTAGGCCTCGATTACCACCAGCAGACATAGTGGATCCTAAGTATTTGAAACTGTTCCTTGCCTGGAGCTCATTTCCATCCATCAGAACTGTTTCATTCCCATTTCCTCCTTGTCTTATTCTGGCTCCTCTCCAGCAATCTAGTTTATGTCCAAGTTGCTCTCTATTTGGGCTGCATAGTACAATATAATCTGCAAATAACATACACCAAGGCGCTGGTTCTCTTAGATATTCAGAAAGAACATCCGATCATAAGCCTTTTCTAAATCTACGAACACCATATGTAGTTCTTTCCGCTTTTATCTGTGCTTTTCCATAACCTGCCTAAGAGCAAATGTAGCATCAGTAGTTCCTTTCCATAGCATAAATCCGAACTGTTCTTCCCCTATTGTCGTCTCCTACCTAAGCCCACCTTTAATTTTTACCCCAGATGTTCATAGTGTGTGACATGATTTTAATTCCTCTGTAATTTGCTCAATCCTGAATGTCTACTTTCTCCTAATAAATAGGAATTATGTTACTCTCAATTCCTTGGGCACTGTTTCTTCATGAAATATCTGTTGGAATAGATTCCACAACATATCTATTCCTTCTTCTCCCAGGCATTTCGATGTCGCCACAGGGATTTCATCTGGGCCGTTTGCTTCCCCCATCTCATTTTGCTCATAGCAGTTACAATTTTCGCCCTCCATATGCCAGCAGAGTTATGGGGACTGTGGGCCCAATATATTTAGTTTCCCGTTGAGGTAAAAGTATTTCGTAGTCACTGTCATTTTCTTATTCATTATCCTCCTTTCCCTTATCCAACTCCTGCTGGGTTGGGGCATTTATTGCACATCTCCGCCTTCCTCTCTCCTTCCACCATTCCCCTTCCATTTTGTCCTACTCCCGGTTCTTCTTCTTCTTGAACGCCTTTTTATTAAATCGATCCACCTTGTTCTCGGTCTCCCTATCGCCCTCTTTCCCTTGAATATCATAATCATCATCATTTGCTTTTGGTATTCTTTCTTCCTCCATCCTCTTTACATGTCCAAACCTTCTTAGTTTACTCCTATCAGATCCCTCATTTAAGCTTCTCATTCCGACCTCTTTCTCACATCGTTTCGTTTCTCGATCGATATTTCCTTTTCTTTCTTATCATACTTCTTAGGTATTTCATTTCATTTCAATGGCTTCAATTCTACTTTCCTCCCTCCTTGTCATCGTCCTGGTCTCAGCCGCATGGGTAAATACAGGTGCATAATGCATTTTGTACAGTATAACTCTGCATTTCCATGGTACTTTCCTATTCCTGACATGGTTTCTTTGCCTGTTGCTCACAGTAAGATTTTCTGTCAAATTTATTCTACAATAATTTAATTTTATAAAATTTCTGTTGAAACCTTTGATAAAACTGTTCATAAAATAGGACATGTTCTAATCCGCAAAATTAATTTTACGAAACGAACCAATCAGCGAAGCTGATATTACGATGATGCTGGCGCTACGTTGTGAGAAGGTTGTGAAGCTCGATTGTAAACAAACACTTCTTTCTAAAATGGCAGGATCTGGGTGGACTAAGGAAGCTGTTAGTATTTCACTGGACGAATACCAGAAATATCCTTGTTTGTACGAAGTTAAAACGCCACTTTACCACAACAGAAATGCAAAAAGAGAGTCAGAAAACACAATCGCCGAATTCCTATATGAATGCTGGTCTTCTAACCTCAACTAATTTTCGACCAAGTACAGCAATCCTGTACTTTCTTCTCTTCTTTTGATCCATCTTAGTTCAGAAGAGACTTCATAATTTTACCGTGAGAAACACAACTTGTTTTCACCAAATTTTTATAAAATTAATTCTACAACAAATTTTTACGAAACACTTTACTGTGACCAATAGGCTTTACATTTTGGTAGAATGCATTGTTGCACTCTTTTGTTAATCTCCATGTCCAGCGTTGTATTCTGCATTAATTCACTCCGTAGGTATTTAAACTGTCAACAATTTCGAGGCTTTGCCCACCATTTTCACAAAGCCTTTCCCTTGTCTTTCTACACTTGATGTCACCATGGTCTTACTTTTCTCTGCGCTGATCTTCATAGCACACTTTTCTATTTTCTTCAGTGCATCTATATTCTTATTATTGTATTAATGTTAATGTTAGTTTTCTCTGAAAAGGTTTCTCTATAATATTTTATTTTAACGTGATATACTTTTGTTTGATCCTCAGAATGAAGAAGTGTTGATCCCGAAGAGAAATGTATCTCAGCAAGTCAATGGAGACTTCTTCCATACTGAATGTGCATAATTAAGGAAGATATTGCCACCAAAATAACGAAAAAAGGTTTGGAAAGGCTATTATCCAAATTTACTCTAGGGATGTTTCAGAATGACACAACTTTGCATAAAGGTATGATGATTTGAACACTTGTTGAAATAAAAACGGCTTCTTTAATGTCTAAAGTGATCTAATGAGCTACCTTCATCAATTCTAAACGACAAGCGCAGATTTTTGTTCTGAAAGACTAACGAGCATTTTCTTTACGAGAGAGGTCCAAACTGCAGGCATGAAATAATACTACAAATAGAAGGAACAGTGAGAAACTGAGTCATTTAATGCTTCAATGTTTGAAATAATCGCCTCTGTATGTTTGGCATTAAAACTTACTAGTGTAATTGTAGCGAGGCTAGACGCGACATTTTACGTGTAGTTGAATGTCCTAGGATAGGGAGTGTTGGCACTTTTAACTTTATGCTAAACCATGTCTACAACACTTAATATGCCTCTGTGTCCATAGTAATATAGGAATTGATATTAACTCATTATTCCTGCTAAAGGAGAAACCGGAACCCAATGCTTTTTTCTGCTAGCAAAGCCTCCATAGTTTGGTATAATTCGCAGATTGTGATGGCGATTCTTGTTTTATGAGGAAGTACATTGCTCCATACTGGCGACCCTGGGAGCTTATCCGATTTTGTCGCCTCTTACGACAGGCAGGGGAAATTTTACCCCCTCCCCCAACCCCGCCCCCACTTGCACAGGATGGCTTGAGTACAATTAAATGCTTCGTAAACTGAGTGGGGGTGGGTGGATTTTGACATGGATTCGAAAGAATAAAAGAATCTCGTCGAGTATTACAGCAGCCACACCAGCGGGTTATCGTCTTTGATCGCAGGAAAGCTGTGGCGTTTCGAGACTGTGGATTATTAACCATCCGAGACATTGGTACCCGTGATGGATGGAATACGGCCACAGTGATGTGAATGTGCAATCCGTGAGTCGAGGATGGACGAATTGACCGACGTGAAGGAATCCCAACAGCTAGAGCACAACTGAATGAGAGGATACACATCTTGTGGGCCACGCTGTTACGGGTATTACAGCTGCATCACACTCACTTATTGTTAGGTAGGTAGGTAGATGAATAGATAAATAGAAAGATATGTAGATAGCTAGATAGGTAATTAGATAGTAGTATAGATAGATATGTAGGTTGCTAGGTACTTAGGTAGACTTGTTCTTAAGTAGACAGTAGATAGCTAGATAGATATGTATATAGTTGGTTAGATAGATATACATGTAGCGAGGTAGATAGATGTGTAGGTAGGTACTTAGTACAGAGTAGATAGATATGTAGATAGATACGTAAACAGGTAGATAAACAGATGGATATATGTAGTGTATATGCATGTATATGTAGTGGATATATGTAGGTGGATAGATAGATAGATAGATAGATAGATAGATAGATAAATAGATAGATAGATAGATATATAGATAGATAGATAGATAGATAGATAGATAGATAGATAGATAGATAGATGCCCATTACAGCCCACGCATAACACCTCCGCCTCAGTCTTCTGTCTCCAGATTTCTCGATCTTCACCTTTCTTTCTCCAGATTGTAATGCTTAAATTTTGCAGGTCTTCTTCCACGCTGTGAGTCCACATTTTCCTCGGCCACCTCTTCTTCTTCTCCTGCCGAGCTATCTAATAAATATCCTCTCGACAGTTCGAGTATCAATCTTTCTTAACCTATACCCATCTCAACTTATCTTCCAGTGATTAAATTTCGCCATATACTTAGTTTACCCAACAGTTCCTTCAGTTCTGTTTGACCCATACTCCGGTCACTTTCACGTTGCACTATTCCGAATATATTCCTTAAGATCATTCTTCCTCACCATCCCTGCGGTCATCACCCAGCACTCCAAACCATACAGATTATAGGTCTTAGCGTGGTTGTATGTATATTTTAAAATTGGTAGTGCTTCTGACATTTCTAGATTTATACATGTTATGCAAGACGCAATTGATATTTTTTCTGTGTATCTAATTATGTTTCATTATCTGATCCTATTTGTAAATTTCATCTCCCTGGTTCCTTTCCATTCAGTCTTAGAGTATTTCCTCTGTGACTCTTCAGCATTTTCCTACTTCATATATTAGTTATTTATACTTAGTTCTAATTAATGTTCCTAGTTTTCTGATCCGGTATAAGCATATTCAAGTACTTTCTGATCCTACCACGTGTTCTAGTCTGTGAAGTTCTGTTCCCTCTTAGTCAACGGGCTCTTGGTGATTTACTTTTTCCATAACTAAGTTTTAAAATACTGTAGCGTAGAGAGTAGCCCCTTCTTCACTATAAATGTCCCTGACACATCTTATTCTAATACATCACAAGCAGTGGATTTTAGCCAATTATGGCAGCCCTACTGATTCTTGTGGGATTCCACATCCTTCCTTAATCTCATATAGGTTACTTGTGTTATGACTATCATCTTCCTGTTTAAAACCAACATATACTCGTAGCTGATGAATCTGTTTGTCATATTCGTAAATTTGCTCCAGTAATTGTAGTGAGAACATCTGCTTGTTACCTCACCCCGATATGATGTAGTGTCCATCCACAGCTGCAGTCGTCTTCAGAATACTTTTATGTTATGAGGTGAACCAAACAAACTGCTTTGTCTCCATTCTTTCGTATGAGGCACCTCATCCTTTCTCCGTTCTTAAATGATTAGGTCATAAAAGGGCGTCTTCAGTTCTCTCTCCACCATAATTAAGTAAGTGTAATTCGTTCCCATGTTCACCTGGTGCTTTGTTACTCTTAACGCTTGTTAGCGTTTCTAACTCTTCCAAAGTTGATTGAGTTGTTCTTCATCCAATTCCTTTCTACAATAACCCATATCCAAATTGTCCAGTTCTCTACCACCTGCTTTTGTCAATTCATTAACGCGATGGATAATGAAGGTATGGATAAACAAATAGATGGTTATACAGGAAGCTAGTTGCAAAGATAGATAGATAGATAGATAGATAGATAGATAGATAGATAGATAGATAGATAGATAGATATAGACAGATAGATACATAGATAGACATGTAGATAATAGATTAGGCTATTTGTGGCGAATTTAAGGCTCAAGGCTGTCCTTTACACGTAACGAATTTACAATACAATTCTGTGGCTTACAAACACAGGCAATAACATAATAATAATAATAATAATAATAATAATAATAATAATAATAATAATAATAATAATAATAATAATAATAATAATAATAATAATAATAATAATAATAATGAGTTGTGTTTATGTCATCAATAGGTACATAGGATGGTTTGATGCAGCGTTCCATGTCACCCTATCCTTTGCTAATATTTTCATTTCTACGTAACTACTGAATCCTACATCTGCCCTACTCTCCTTGTCACATTCATACCTTGGTCTACCCCTACCATTCTTACCACGTACACTTCCCTCAAAAACCAACTGAACAAGTCCTGGGTGTCTTAAGATGTGTCCTATCATTCTATCTCATCTTCTCATCGATTTTAGCCAAATTAATCTCCGCTCACCAATTCGATTCAGTATCTCTGCATTCGTGATTCGATCTATCCATCTCATCCTTCAGCATCCTTCTGTTACACCACATTTCAAAAGTTTCTGTCTCTTTCATTCTGAGCAGATTATCGTCCATGTTCCACTTCCAGACGAAAGTCTTCAGAAAGTTCATTTTAATTCCTATATCTATGTTCGAAGTGAGCAAATTTCTGTCCTTAATTAAGCTCTACCTTGCTTGTTCTTGTCAGCATTTTATGTCCTCCTTACTTCTACCTTCGTTAGTTACTTTACTACCCAACTAAAAATATTAATCTACTTCCTTTAATACTTCATTTCCTAATCTAATATATCCTGCATCACCTGACTTCGTTCGACTGCACTCCATTACTTTGTTTTAGACTCATTTACGTTCATCTTGTATTCCTTCCCCCAAGACTCTGCCCATACCATTCAGCAATTTATCCAGACCTTCTGCAATCTCAGATAAAATAACAATAGCTTCGGCAAATCTCAGGGTTTCGATTTCCTCCTCTTGGATTGTAATTCCCTTTTCATAATAATAATAATAATAATAATAATAATAATAATAATAATAATAATAATAATAATAATAATAATAATAATAATAATATATTACGTAAATGTCATATAACATTGTCATTAATAGGATTTATACAGAATAGGAAAACCTTGAATCTTATATCGCCACCCGTATTCTCAGTGTCACACGTCGTCATAGCCTTCAGCATTGAGGTTTTATTCTTTTCAGGGCCCTCTTTCGTCTAGCTATCCTTGTCTATATATCCCGGGTGCGTACAGTGCAATGATATAAGTCTCTTAAAACAAATCAAGTTCGTTGTCCTCAACATCATTTTCCATAATGTTCCCATCAGCGACTTCCCCCTTGTACAGTTATTGTAAATCTCCGTGCAGTTGTTTTAGAATTCCAAACCAATCCTTTCCTCTGTCTCATTTTTTAAAAATCTTGTGTTCTCTCTAACATCTTCGGCCTTCTCTAGAATTGTCTTCTTATTTCGGTTTCGTGTCTTCAACTATGTCTTCATCTGTCTCTCTAAATTTACGTCACTGCCTACTTCGTTTGTGTGTTCATCGCATTGCTGTATTTCCTGCATCCCGCTTGATTTCCCGATATTTTATAATACTTTCTTCAAATTAAGGATATCATGCTTTCCACGGCTTGTAGCAGGATATATTACCTTAGCTTCAAAAATAAATGTATGATGTTCTTGTAACTTACGGTATTCTTTAATAATCTGCCTCAGCCATTCACTGTTTGTTTCAGTTCTAAATTTTTTATGGTCTCTCAAGTCTTACGCTTCTTTGAACATCTCCTTAGCCTCTCTGATGTTCTCTCTCTCTCTCTCTCTTCAATCCTAACGTCCTGTAGGAGATGTGGCGATCATTGTGATATCCTAGATAATTTTTCTCCTGTCACTGACTTGGTCAATTAGATCATGCATTGTTTTTCTACATGTACAGATAATCTTGTTTGGTCTCTTCCTCGTAAGCTCTGTTCTCGGGTAGTTCCTTGAATGGTGAATTTCTCTTTATTTTCTGGTCCTGCCCTCATTATATGGTCAAAGTATTTCAACTGACGAAGCTGAACCTGCCCTGAGATTGCCCTTTCAAATTTAAGCTCTTTTCGTGCGTTGATCGATCCATGGAATTCTCAACATCCTTCTTCAGCAAAACATTTTTGTTGAATCGATTTTTCCTTCTTCTTCTTAATATCCACGACTCGCATCCATATATTCTTCTTCTTCTTCTTCTTTAAATGCATTATCCGGTCCCCCAGACATTGGTGGTCACCCTGGAGAATACACCACTTTCTTTAAGTTGGAGAGTTGTTTGGTGTCATCTATAGATTAGTATGGGAAATACTGGCCAGTTTGCCAGCCTCATTTTCAGATTCTTAGAATTCTTTTGATCCCTCCACAGTCTTGTTAATTTTTTCATCTTCACCTTAGATTGCATCTTCGTTTCATCTCTTCTCCTGATGACCCAAAATTTGTTTTTCTTATTCTTTAAAGTCCATATCTTCTTTACTTTTTCTTCTTCTCCTCAGAATTATGATCACCTTCAGGGTAAATTTCAGCTGGATCTTGGGTGAATTTTAATCAAATATGTACCTCGATGCTGCAGACTATGCCGGAGTGTCGTTTAAGCGCTTGTTTGTGGTGTAGCTGTAGGACATATAGTAGGTAGAGTGTTTGTGATGCAGCTGTAGGGGACTCGTAATAGCTACGCCCACTAGGTGTACCCTCTCGTTCGGAAGTGTGACGAGGCCGTCGGGATCCTTCACATTGGTCGGTTCGTCCGTCCCCGTCTCGCCGATTTCATACTCGCATCACTGCGGCTGCATTCCGTCCAACACGAGTACCATTGACTCGGATGGATAATCTGCAGTCTCGATATACAGTCGCTGTGGTCACTGGAACCCCAGCCGGCATCAAAGTGAGCGGAACTTCTTTGAAAGAAGGTCGTACCCTACAAGTGATGCAGCTGGGCTTCTGAAAAACAAGCGTTGTTGCCAAATCGGCCTACTGTTCCACATAAGTCCATTGCGGAGAATTTTGAAAGGAAATACGCGGGAAAAGGGCCGTCAAGTGGCAACAACGTGATACTAGAAGCCCAGCCACGCGCCGTTAATGGCTTTTAAGCGGACCACACACACTGAAATATTTCCAGAGACTGATTTACGTGGCGGACATAGGAAATTGTGAATTTTCTTGACCCCAAATTCTCGTAACAGCCTCGGGAAACGCGTCTGACAAAATGTAATCAAAATTTCGTACGCATTATTTCTAGCACGTTTATCACTATAGCTGTCATATTTTTAAAATATCGTGGACATGTGAACTTTTGGTAGGAATTTATAAATTCTTCCCAAAATGCACGCTCCTACAGTATATTTCTCCGCTAATGATAATTTTTCAAAGAAATACTGTGGAAAAGCATAATGATACACACGATACCTCCCTACACACATGTTGAGACTTGTATCGTGTTGCTTGTATCGGTCTGAAGGTCTCTTGTCGAGAGCGAGAGGCGTGATACCGTACGTCATTATACCACGTGTGACCAGTTGTAACAATGCTGCACACGATAGAACTGGTACCAGATACGCGTTTCATGAGACAGTCTCTGGATGCATATCTCAGCGTGTATGGTCCGCTTTAAAGGTAGTGTGGGACGAAATATTGTGTTCCGCTCCAACTAAAATGTTGCCGACAGGGGGTCCAATGGACGTTGCGACTCTGCCACAATTCTCCCACGATCAACGTCGACAGCATCCTGGCGTGACTGCTGTATTTCTCAACGAGACAATGGTAAAAATAATAAAAAATAAAAATTATAAATAAATTAAATAAATAAATAAATAAATAAATAAATAAATAAATAAATAAATAAATAAATAATGAAAAAATAAAAAATATATACCAAATTGAACTACACCCATGTTAGGCCTTGGCCTACCAATCGACCACTGCTCAGCCCTAAAGCCTGCAGGTTACAAGGTTGCGTGGTCAGCAGGGCACATCCTCTCGGCCGTTATTCTTGGTTCTAGACCTGGTTCGCTATCTCACCGTCCTGATAGTTTCTCAGTTCTTCTTAAGTAGGATGAATGGATTTGCAACCAGCACTCATATACTGAAACCAGGGTCTGCCAGTAAGATGCAGGTGCGCCAGTCCAGGACGGTGGAGCTTCCAATAATAATAATAATAATAATAATAATAATAATAATAATAATAATAAACTTATCTTACGACCCTCTAACTACCTTTATAGGTTCGCGGAGATGTGAATGTGTCGAAATCTGCCCCCCACAGTAGGTCTTTAAGTACCGATAAATCTGTCGATACGAAGCTGTTTTTATCTTGTCAAGGTTTAAGCATTTTGACCCTATAAACCGCCAACATAGCTGTTTAACCGAGCGACTTTTATGATCGGTCAAGTCCTGAGTTCGGGACAACTTGTTACCAACGTAATGCATATGCCATTTCTTTATTTGAAGACATAGAATGAGCTCAATTTATTCAAGGGTGTTTATCTATCAGTAGTAGCGACTTGGTACTAATCTCTGACTGTATATGGCATACATTAATCTCAAATACCGTTCCTAGTTACATACTGGAATAAATAAAAAGTTCCTATGGGACTAAGAACTGTATGTTACACAATTTACGAGGATATCCATTATCGCAGTCAGAATTCTTAAATCTTGAAGACCTTTTTAAAACTGGCTCCGTGTCACTGCAGTGCAACCTAATGATTAGGTCCGCTTTCGTTGTAAGAACTCCATCGACAATTTGGTAACTGTTTGTTGAATACCACACAGGGAGTCTAGATGCGTTTTGTATTAAAACATAAAAGCTAAGTGATTAAATTCTGTATTCATTCCAGCGGTTTACTTTGAGTGGTTTTATTTCATGTTTGAGGACCCCTCTATAAAACCTACGCATTACGATGGAAAGCAATGAAGTCTGTGTTTATTGCCTAGGAATGATTAAGGTAAGATGTCTGCTTTTTAGAAATGTATACGAGAACACAATATAATTATGTACTATGATTTCTTATCACATACTTTTATGCAACGGTTGTGCAGCCAAAAAGAAATAAAAAAGGATAAAACTCTTTTATTAGAAGCGCAATTATCATATTTTATTAGCCTTTCCTTTCCTGCATAAATAAATTATAATCAAGATAAATCACTTGTACCTGTAAACGGAGAGTTGCGCCACGGGAGTGAAATATAGAACTAAAATGTAATAAACCATGTTGTGCTTCAATAAAGACTGTACTGTATTACGTCAGATTCAATGTGTTTATTAAGTGTAATGTATCATATTAGGGTATATAGGTTGCATCAGAATTATACCGACAAAAATCATGGATACTTTTCGTGTTATGTTAAGAACAATGGTGGGATCGGATTGTCCTAGAAATTCTTTCTTTTCGAGAAAATGAAGTTACTGTGTTAGTTGCAGGTGCGCGATTCAAATTGACGAACTTGCCATACATGCTACGCCAGTGAGCCAGTCGCTGCCCATTGCTGTGCATCAGAGAAGAGAAAGGAAGGGAGGGGAAGTGGGAAACAGAGGTAATGCTCGGTGCGCACAGTCGCTTGCCAGCCCCAGTAGGCAGTGTACAGTTTGTTCTGCATAAATTCACTACTATGCGAACCCCGTAGAAAGAGATGATTAACTTGTACGAGTACCAAGAATACAGGCAGCTTTCCCGGTCGTTGGCGACACACCACACGTCCTGAACAGAGTTCAAAGGTCACTAGTACACCGTTGTGAATTGTTGATCGAATTACGAGGGAGCATATTGGGCATTTACTGCAATCAATCCATTCTTTCTTTCGTTCAATATTTCATTTCATTTACAACCTCCGCAGAGGTGCGCCTGAGCCGGAGTTCGCATATGCTAGGGTGGCCAGTTCCTTTCCGCTCCTCCATTCCCTTACCCCCGCCAACAGCGCGTGGCAACCCATCCAAATCTTGACCACTCCCAATGTTGCTTAACTTCGGAGATCTCATGGGATCCGGTGTTTCAACACTGCTACGGCCGTTGGGAATGTTGTGAGTGAAGCATGTTAAATAATAAAGAACGTTACTGCGACCAACAGACGAGAGGAGAATCGATCTGGTGCATTCCCTGATTGACAAGTGTATCCTAATTACAACGTGTACTTGTACTGAGTGTGCACTTAAGGCTGTTCAATAAATGAACTGTGGATATTGCCTCTAAGAGACAAGGAGAATCCTGAACGAGTCGAACGAGGGAAATTACGCGTACGCGTGGAACATTATCTGTCTCCATCATACTCCCTCAATTCTCCTGCCTCTCCGTATTCTCTCTCAAGCACGGCAGCAGCTTATGCTCTGGCATAGCAAATACGACGAGTTCGTCAATTTGAATCGCGGGCCAATAAGTAACGAAGTAATCACAGTAACCGTGAAAGTAATCTCATTTTCTCCTCCAATCCGATTGGACCATTCTTCTTAACGTAACACGAAGAGCATCCCCGATTTTTTCGGTGTAGTTCTGATACACCCAGTATACCTACATACAGTATTTCAATATTATAGTACATTTCGTAAGATAATAGCAAGCATCTCACAAAGGAGATAGGCAGGAAATATTAGCCAGGATTAACAGATTTGTCACAGCGACAGAATGGCGGATATAAGGTGAGATAAGAAATGCCGTTTCGTGTCCTGAGAAAACCTTGGTGTTTGATGGAAGTATATTCCGACAAAACCTTTTGGAGACTTCTTCATAGTAGACGATATGTAACTGGTCCATTTCAACTGGAGGTGAAGTGGACTATGAAGACATTGATACGCGATTATTCCAATATTTATTTATTTTGAGTTTAGCAGTGGCGAAGTTAAGGTTCGTGACCCTCTCTTACACTTAACCATGTAAATTACGAAATATGCTATTCTATTATAAAATAAAAGTTAACTAAAGTAAATAACAGACTTAGATAACATACGCAATAAAGAAAGGAAGTGAAGTTCAACAAATAAAGGAAAAGAAATCCGGAGCATAAAAGTAAAAAATCATAACGAAAAACAAGGAAAATAAAAACTGAAAAATATAAGGCAGTGCATAAACAGAACGCAATACATAATAAAGTAACGGAGAAAGCAAATACAGGGTGACCCAAAAGTCCATTAATATTTGCAGAGGCAATACTGCACGGAATACTGGAGGTAGAGGTGTAATAATTGACACACATGATTGGCATGACATGGGTTTTTATTGAGACCAAAATAAAGTGCACAAAATGACCAACAGATCGCGCTGGACCTCACCACGTCAGGTACAAATTGCCACACATGCTTGACATGACATGCGTTTTTATTGAGATGAACAGCGAATGCGTGAACAGGCCAACAGATGGTACTGGACAGCAACACGTCAGTGATGCCACATGAGACCCGTGTACGGAATAAAAGGAGCTGTCGTGAGAGAGGGCGTCAGAAGCACCTTCAATCGTGGCATGTTGACGTTACCAGAAAAGACACTGTTATTGAAACTTTATTTACTTTATTTTGGTGTAAATAAAACCCCATGTCATGGCAATCAAGTGTGTCAAATATTACCTCTCTACTTCCAATATTCCGTGAAGTATTGCCTCGTCAAATGTTAACGGACTTTTGGGTCAACATGTATGACAATAAACAGTGATCTGTGTACATTTGAGGAGTGTCTCTACAAAAGGTCATATATCCACATTAATAAATGTGTGGAAAAAGCGCAAGAAACGTAACATAAAAGAAACATGAAACGTGCCCATGGTCGCGTTTTGCACAAATTTTAAGGAATTTCATCTCCTTGGTCTGTATTGCTCGTGGCAATCGATAATATTCAGCTAATGAAATGCATGTGGACGAAATAATGAGCACCTCTAGAACAGACACTCCTCATTCTCCCTACAATATTAATATTAACCTCTAATTATCAGGAACCACGGTGCTCTTCAGCTGTAAAGTAAAATGCCAACATCATTAACCTATATACCACCATCAAAAATCTATCATACGTCACCAATTACACGAAACATTCAGCAGGTAATCTCTACATTTTGATATGGTCTTAGAGTTCCTGACAGCAGCTGGTAGTGAATTCCAAAGTCGCGAAAAAGTCACATCGAATGATCTATTATTATTATTATTATTATTATTATTATTATTATTATTATTATTATTATTATTATTATTATTATTATTCATTGTTAGGGCCATTAAGAACCACGAGATCTCAACTGTGTGTCTTCTTGCGGGCCCACCAGGTTTTCATCCTTTCGGAGTGTGCTTTCTTCAATGCATCAGAATGGGCATGTTTCAGTCAAGTTGGGACTTCTTCTTGATGATTATACATTATACATATCTTATATTCATATTTTTAGTGTTTATACTTCTCAATATGCACTTTACACTGTTTATTCTTTACGTCTTGTCCACATTTAAGTTCCACCAAGAATGACACGTTTATCTCAAGGCTTCACGAAATTATACAACCCTTCTGCAATTAGCCCTATAAACAGTGTTCTTCAATTGGCTTGGTCCTCAATGTCAGTATTAAAATGCCGCCTTCGAGTTTCGTCAACAATAGAGTAATCATTCAGTTTTGCACAGACGTCATTAACCTACCTACATACTCTAGCCTATATAAAATATCACGTCCTGCCTGATTTATCACCGCTGAGCCAAAACTACTGGATATAAAGAAATTAAATTTGTTGATTACATTTATATTATAGTGTAGGTGCTCACTAAGTGAGGATATTTGGATATTCCGTCGTTAAGGGGCTGAAAAGGGGGTGAATTTTTAAAATGAGTATATCTATAACTCAAAAACAAGACATGAGCACTGGTATTTGGAATCTTGTTTAAAAATAAAGAAACAAATATATTGTTCTCAGAAAATCCTCTTAAGGGGGTAAAAATAAGTGAAAAAGGGGTTCAATCCTTTCTATGAGGATACTTATATCTAAAAAAACTGAAGATGTTACAGACGTGAAAATTGGTACATGGAATCTCCTTTAAAAATAAAGAAACACGCATATTTTGGTTTTCGGAAAATCCATTTAAGGGGGTGAAAAGGAACGAAAAATGGGTTGAGTTCTCTTTATGGGGAATGGGGAAACTTACATCTCAAAAACTGACGATGTTACAGACGTGAAAAATGGTATTTGGAATCACGTTTAAAAATACAGGAAAATGAAATACATGAAATGAATAGGAAGATCGGGTGAATTTTTAACATGAATATATCTACAGTATGTCTAAAAAAGTTAATACGTTACAGGTGTGAAAACTGGCATTTGAAATGTCGTTTAAAGATACAATAAAATGTATTTTCTTCTTGTTTTCGGAAAAGCCATAGGAGGAAGGGAGGACTGATAGTTTCAATCAATACTGGTATGCATCTAGGGCGGTCGCCCAGGTGATATATTCCATGTCTGTCGTATTCCTAGCCTTTCCTTAAATGGTTGCAAATAATTTGGAAATTTATTGAACATCTCCCTTAGTAATTTATTCCAATCCCTAACTCCCCGTCCTACAAACGAATATTTGACCCAATTTGTCCTCTTAAATTCCAACTTTATCTTCATATTGTGATCTTTCCTACTTTTAAAGACACCACTCAAACTTATTCGTATAATAACGCCATTCCACGCCATCTCTCCATTGACAGCTCGGAACATACCGCTTAGTCGAGCAGCCCGTCTTCTTTCTCCCAGTTCTTCCCAGCCCAAATTTTGCAACATTTTTGCTACGCTACTCTATTGTCGGAAATCACTCAGAACAAATCGAGGTGCTTTTCTTTGGATTTTTTCCAGTTCTTGAATCAAGTAATCCTGGCGAGGGTCCCAATATACTGGAACAATGCCGTAATTGAGGTCTTACCAGAGACTTACATGCCCTCTCCTTTACATCATTTCTACAACACCTAAACACCTCATAACCATGTCCGGAGATCTGTACCTTTCATTTACAATCCCATTTATGTGATTACCCCAATGAAGATCTTTCCTTATATTAATACCTAGGTATTTACAATGATCCCCAAAAAGGAACTTTCACGCCATCAACGCAGTAATTTAAACTGAGAGGACTTTTCCTATTTGTGAAACTCACAACCTGACTTTCAACCCCGTTTATCATCATACCATTGCGTCCTGTCCATCTCACAACATTATCGAGGTCATGTTGCAGTTGCTCACAGTCCCCTCCCTTACTCATATCATTTATATATATATAAGAAAACATAAAGATTCAACAATACTGCCTTGAGGAATTCCCCTCTTAATTATTACAGGGTCAGGTAAAGCTCCGCCTACTCTAATTCTCTGTGATCTATTTCCTCGATATATAGCAACCCATTCAGTCACTCTTTTGTCTAGTCCAATTGCACTCATTTTTGCCAGTAGTCTCCCATGATCCACCCTATCAAATGCTTTTTTTTGCTAGGGGCTTTACGTCGCACCGACACAGATAGGTCTTATGGCGACGATGGGATAGGAAAGGCCTAGGAGTTGGAAGGAAGCGGCCGTGGCCTTAATTAAGGTACAGCCCCAGCATTTGCCTGGTGTGAAAATGGGAAACCACGGAAAACCATTTTCAGGGCTGCCGATAGTGGGATTCGAACCTACTATCTCCCGGATGCAAGCTCACAGCCGCGCGCCTCTACGCGCACGGCCAACTCGCCCGGTATCAAATGCTTTAGACAGGTCAATCGCGATACAGTCTATCTGACCTCCAGAATCCAATGATGATATTAATTTCGAAAACATGTCTAATATAATCAGAAAGAATGCTTTCCCAAAGCTTACATGCAACGCATGTCAAACTTACCGGCCTGTAGTTTTCAGCTTTATGTCTATCACCTTTTCCTTTATACACAGGGGCTACTATAGCAACTCTCCATTTATTTGGTATAGCTCCATCAACCAAACAATAATCATATAAGTACTTCAGATATTATACTATATCCCAACACATTGTCTTTAATATATCCCCAGAAATCTTATCAATTCCAGCTGTTTTTCTAGATTTCAACTTTTTTTATTGTAAATGTCATTGTTGTCATATGTAAATTTTAATACTTTTTTAGCATTAGTCTCCTGCTCTATCTGGACATTATCCTTGTAACCATCAATCTTTACATACTGCTGGCTGAATACTTCTGCTTTTTGAAGATCCTCGCATACACACTCCCCTTGTTCATTAATTATTCCTGGAATGTCCTTCTTGGAACCTGTTTCTGTCTTAAATTACCTACACATACCCATTCATTTTTCACTAAAATTTGTATGATTGCCAATTATGCTTGCCATCGTGTTATCCTTAGCTGCCCTCTTTGCTAGATTCAATTTCCTAGTAAGTTCCTTCAATTTCTCCTTTCTTCCACAGCCATTTCTAACTCCATTTCTTTTCACTCTGCACCTCCGTCATAGTCTCTTTGTTTTTCTATTATAATAAGGTGGGTCTTTACCATTCCTTACCACCTTTAAAGTTACAAACCTGTTTTCACATTCCTCCACAACTTTTTAAAACCCATCCCAGAGTCTGTTTACATTTTTATGTACCGTTTTCCACCGATCATAGACTGCCTCATCCCTGCTTTATCAGCCGTATGGTACTGCCTAATAGTCCTACTTTTAAGACCTTCCTTTCTATCACATTTATTTTTAACGACGATAAAAACGGCTTCATGATCACTAATACCATCGTTTACTTCGGTTTCTCTATAGAGCTCATCTGGTTTTACCAGCACAACATCCAGGAAATTTTCCCTCTAGTTGCTTCCATCACTTTCTGGATCATCTGTCCCTCCCATATTAGCGTATTTGACATTTGTTGATCATTCTTCCTGTCGTTCGCATTTCCTTCCCAATTGACATCTGGTAAATTCAGATCTCCCGCTACAATCACATTCCATTCCATATAAAATAATTCTGAATCCGTGTCAGCGCTACCCTTTCCCGGTCTGTACACTCCAAACATATCAAGTTGCCTATTATCTTTAGAAATGAGCTTTACACCTAGAATTTCATGTTCGTCATCTTTAAGTTTTTCGTAGCTTACAAATTCTTCTTTCACCAGAATGAATACTCCCACTCCCACCATTCCTATCCTATCTCTACGATACACACTCCAGTTCCGTCAGAAAATTTCTGCATCCATTATATCATTTCTCAGCTATGATTCAACTTCTATTACAATATCTGGTAAGTATATATATATATAAAATTACTAAATTCTATTCCTTTCTATACAATACTTCTACAGTTCAGTACTAACATTTTTATGTCATCCCTACTTGACTTCCAAATCTCTGTACCCTTATCACCGCTCCCTAGACCACCCAGTTTCCCTGTACGTACCTCCCTATTACCCTTCCAAACAAATTTCCTGACTTATACGTACCACTGCGGTTTAAGTGAAGGCCATCTGAGCGCAGATCCCTATCTCCTCCCCACCCATTAGGCTCTAGAAATTTCACTCTCATTTTCCCACATACCCACTCCATAGTCTCATTTACAACCCCATTCACCTTTCAGCCAGTATCCCTCCTACACAGTATTCCATTGATAACAATCTCCGCTTCCTTAAACCTCACCCGTGCTGCATTTACCAGATCCCTCACACTCTCAATTATGTTGGTACTTATACCAGCTTGCCTTACGTTGTTGGTACCAACGTGATTCCCCTCTACCTTCCTCAACATCTGCCTCAACCTAATTCCTGGATAACACTCTACCCTGGGTTTTTTTTTCCTCCACACACTTTCCCCACATGTCTAACGATGGAATTCCCGTTGGCGCTGCCATTTTTACGTTGCAACAGCACAAGCTGTACTGATGTGATAACGCTGAAACCTGCCATAGACGTAGACAACGATGTCATCTAGTGACTGGTGAACATACAACGCCATAGAGCCAACTTAAAGATAATTAGAGCAAAATTGCAGTTACTTATTAACTTGCCTACGTACTTTGTTTATGACAGGCGCATGTCTACCAAGCTCAAAGGCAAGATACCTTCAAGACTGTTGTTAGGCCTGACCTCACTTAAGGCTCCGAGTGCTGGACAAGGCAAAAGAAGCATGATTAGCAAATGCATGTAACGGAAATGGGGATGCTGCGATGGTCAGTGGGTGTCACCCTCTTAGACCGAGTGCGCAATGAGCATATACGAGGATCATTTAATACGGCCCCTGGAGGAGTGGCAGTTGCGCTGGTACCGACATGTACAACGTCGAGATGAGAGAGCTCTTGCAATAGAGGAACCAAGTAGAGGATGTAGACGTCCAACAGCAACATGGTGATGTACAGCCGAAAAAAAGACTTGAATAGAAACGGCATTCGAGTGGCGCAGGGAGTACTCTCTAAGGATCAGAAGAACCGACCCTGAGTGATATTTGTGTGTGTCCATTGTGGGCAGGAAAGAAGAAGTCTGTGGGGCCTCTTGAAGGCCCGGACCCGCTTGCATTGCAGGCCCTAACCTTACGCCTCTGGGCACAGCAAACACGGCGAGTTTGTCAAATTCAGCCCCGGGCCCGGAAATAAGAAAGTAACCTCATTTTCTCGAAAAGAAAAATTGTCTCCGCCACTCCGATTGCATCCTCGTTCTTAACAAAACACGAATAGAATCCCTGATTTTTTGTCGGCATAGTTCTGATACACCCTGTATAGGTATTAGGTACCCGTTGTCTCCGGTGGCTCGTTAATGAGAAATAATGTGAAAATGATTTATTCGCTTTGTTACCCGATCTTTCTTGTTCCTCTGAAAATACCTTCACAACAGTGAAAAACCCGGTAATATGCGATAACCAAAACGTAGAACATAAAATACAGAGTAGTGCAATAAAGTCTGTCTCTGTGGTGTAGTGTGATTAGCTGCCTTCCCCGCAGGCCCGGGTTCGATTCCCGGCTTTGCCACGAAATTTGAAAAGTGGTACGAGGGCTGGAACGAGATGCACTCAGCCTCGGGAGGTCAACTGAGTATAGTGGTGTCGATTCCCTCCTCAGCCATCCTCGAAGTGGTTTCCCCGTGGTTTCCTATATCTCCTCTATGCAAAAGCCGGGATAGTACCTAATTTAAGTCCACGGCCGCTTCCTTCCCTCTTCCTTGTCTATATTTTCCAAACTTCCCATTCCTCCGCACAAGGCCTCTGTCATCATAGCAGGTGAGGCCGCCTGGGCGAGGTACTCGTCCTCGTCCCCAGTTGTATTCCCGATCCAAAGTCTGACGCTCTAGAACACTGCCCTTGAGGCTGTAGAGGTGGGGATCCCTCGTTGAGTCCGAGGGAAGAACCAACCCTAGAGGATAAATAGATTAAAAAGAAGAGAAAACTTTACATAGAAATGAAAGCGAGTAAAACATATTAATTTCATTTCTGGCCTATTATTTTATTGATTTATAACGAATACTTAAAAGCTTTACATACTACAAAATATAACAATCAAATTAAGCGTATAGGCTTAACAATCACGTGTTTCTTCCCGGGGTCATCACTTAAGTTGGTTTCGTCATAGTTGATGACATTTTCCGGTGGAATGTTTTCCAGAGTGGGTTGCACGTTAACGAAAAATTCGCGCACGGACTCCGAGCTAGCCTCAGCACGAGCTCTCTTTAATGTTCTATGAGAGGTGAACGGAGAGAATGCTGGAGTGCTTCTTTAAGAAAGGCCTTGCCCATTCTACGCCTGGAATATTCTGGGTAAATCTCCTCTCCTTTCTTCCAATCTTTACAACATATCGAATATCACTTGAAGTGAGAGGATATCCCCAGTGTGCTGCTCGGACCATCCCGTGTAGAAGCATTTCCTCCTCTTCAGTGTCCATGACAGGTGGTGCTCCGATTGCTTTTGAGGTTGATGCGGTTCACCTTATTCTCCAGGGTCGATCGCGGTACCTGAAAATACTGCGCGGCTTTGCGGTAGGACATTTTTCCAGCCTTAATGGCATTTACTGCCGCATCGAGTTTACTTTCCTCGCAGTTGCAATACAACTGTCCTCCTAATCTTCTCTTGTACACACGCGGCATAGTCAGAAATTACCCCAGCCTTGCACAGATTCATTATAAAATGCGTGTAGAACGAAGTGTTTAAAGATAAACTTCGTAGAGCTTCACAGATATTTTCAAACACAACAGAACAAATGGTAGACAATAGTGAACAGCAGCTGGACGCTTTTAATACCTGTGTACACTAAGAAGTTCCTGTAACAATTGTCAAGGCTATAATGAAGCTGACAACAACGACCATTATTAACGTGACAATTTCGTAAGTAACGCAGGATATACGCGCGAAAATTGGCGCGGGAATTCGTCATGAATTCAAAAAATTCGAGCGCGGGAATTCTATCCTGGAAAATTCAGAGTGACCAACCGTGAAACGAAAAAGTACCGTTTTTTTCCGAAATTACCTCCTGCGTCCGAATAACCCCAAATGACGGTATTAGAAAGATAAGAGTTTTAAAGAGAAAAAGTATTAAACAATAACAAAAATGTTCATATAGTATGGAAATAACAAATGAAGTCCGCCTCTGCGTGTGTAGTGATTAGTGTGATTAGCTCCTCGGGAGGTCAACTGAGTAGAGATTGGTTCGATTCCCACCTCAGCCTTCCTGGAAGTGGTTTTCCGTTGTTTCCCACTTCTGCTCCAGGCAAATGCCGGGATAATACCTAACTTAAGGCCACGGCCGCTTCCTTCCCTCTTCCTTGTCTATCCCTTCCAATCTTCCCATCCCCCCCGCAAGGCCCCTGTTCAGCATAGCGGGTGCGAAGTACTGATCATCTTCCCCAGTTCTATCCCCCGACCCGGAGTCTGAAGCTCCGGGCCACTGCCCTTGAGGCGGTAGAGGTGGGATCCCTCGCTGAGTCCCTGGAGGGTAAACAGATAAAGACGGAGCAGAATCACAAATCAATATCTACAACCATTTTCCAGTCATTGGACCGGGTCAGGCATGAAATGAATGAAGCCCCCAACTAATGGCGAGGATAGGAATCATGCCGGCTGCCGAAGCCTGTCGCACTCCTCTGGGGCAATGATTAATGACTGACAGATCAAGTGAGAGTGTTGTTGGAACGGAAGATGACGCGGGAAAACCAAAATATCCGGAGAAAAACCTGTCCAGCCTCCGCTTTGTCCAGCAAAATTCTCATATGGAGTGACCGTAATTTGAACCACGGAACCCAGAGGTGACAGGCTAGCGCTCCGCCTGAGCCACGGAGGTTCTCGAGTCTGGAAATAATTTCTCTCAAATATGAACATTTACACATCAACATATTTAAATAAACCAGGTACGGGTAGTATAGCCAAATAAACTGATAATCGAACGAATCTTGTTTAGATTACAGAATTAATTTAAATTATTCCAACGGCTGACTTTAACGATGAAAGCTCATGCACAATATTCAGGAAAAGAGTTCGGATTGGCGACAAATGACGAAGAATAGATAGGTCTCTACATGTGATTTAATCATTTGTTACTAAATCAGAAAATATTCAGCTCCCTTTAGTTCATAGCAGTTAATTTATACAGACACTAGCTGTTACCCTCGCCTTCGCTCGCGTGGATTTCGTAATTTGATAAAAGAAATCATTCCTCTGTACTGCACTAAGACATCATATGAAAATTCCTAAAGTAGTCTATAAACGCAATCGAAAAATTGAGTTTCATTTAACCCAGAACCTCTTTGTAAACCACGTTTGTGGTATTGCCTTTTAGAGCTAAGATGATCTGGCTACTGGCAGAGCTAATTCTGGAACATCTTCTTCTTCTTCTTCTTCTTCTTCTTCTTCTTCTTCTTCTTCTTCTTAATCTGTTTTCCCTCCAGGTTCGGTTTTTCCCTCGGACTCAGCGAGGGATCCCACCTCTACCGCTTCAAGGGCAGTGTCCTGAAGCTTCAGACTCTGGGTCGGGGGATACAACTGCGGAGGATGACCAGTACCTCGCCCAGGCGGCCTCACCTGCTATGCTGAACAGGGACCTTGTGGAGGGATGGGAAGATTGGATGGGACAGGCAAGGAAGAGGGAAGGAAGCGGCCGTGGCCTTAAGTTAGGTACCATCCCGGCATTTGCCTGGAGGAGAAGTAGGAAACCACGGAAAACTACCTCCAGGATAGCTGAGGTGGGAATCGAACCCACCTCTACTCAGTTGACCTCGCGAGGCTGAGTGGACCCCGTTCCAGCCCTCGTACCACTTTTCAAATTTCGTGGCAGAGCCGGGAATCGAACCCGGACCTCCGGGTGTGGCAGCTAATCACGCTAACCACTACACCACGGAGGCGGACATTCTGGAATATACAACATAGAAATGTAAATGTGAGAAACACTGCTCTCTCAAGCCGAAAACAAAAAAATGCATGTCTTTATTTTTAAAGGAGATTCCAAATACCAATTTTCACGTCTGTAACATATGCAGTTTTTGAGATATAAGTATCCTCATAAAAATAATACAACTCCTTCACTTCTTTTCACCCCCACCCTAATTAAGTGGATTTTTCGAAAACAAAAATACGTTTCTATTTATTTTTAAAAGAGATTCCAAATACCAATTTTTACGTCTGTAAGGTATTCAGTTTTTGAGATGTACTCATTTATAAATGCGCCCCATTTTCACTTCGTTTAACCCCGCTTTAGTAGATTTTTCGAAAACAAAAGATGAGTGTTTTTTATCTATAAAAATGTTTTCAAATAACAATGTTCACTTTAGTAACATGTTAATTTATTTTGATATACTCATTTTAATAATTCACCCCTTATTGTCTTCTTTTCAACCCCCTTAAGTGGTTTTTCAAAAAAATACGTGTTTATTTTTTAATGAGATTCCATGAACCGATTTTCACCTCTGTAACTTCTTCAGGTTTTGAGATATATGTATCCTCATGAAAAGGATTCAACCCACTTTTCACTTATTTTTACACCCCCCCCCCCATAATTGGATTTTCCTAAAAGAAAAATAATACGTGTTTGTTGTTTTTAAAGGAGATTCCATGTACCACTTTTTACGACGTTAAACTGTTAACTTTTTGAGATATACATATACCCATTTTAAAAATTTAACCCCTTTTCTTCCCCTTAGCGACGGAATATCAAAAAATCCTTTCTTAGTGAGCACCTACAGTAATCTGTAATATAAATGTACCCCCTCCTCCCATCAAATTTCATTCCTTTATGTCCAGTAGTTTTGGCTCGGCGATGATGAATCAGTTAGTCAGCCAGGACATGTTATTTTATATATAGATATTGTCGTTAACATTTTCAGCATAGGTTAGTTGCAGATTCGGTGCACTTTTGACATCAGACCTCATTGTAACATCTCTGCTATGAATTTCCTGGCATGCCACCTACCAATCTTTGACGTGTCATCGGAGATACGAGTACCAGAGATTGAAAATTCATGATCTAGACTATTTTGTGTTAAGAAAGTAATCACTCAGTCTGGCCTTAGGACTGAAGAGGATGTAAGACAGATGTCCTTCACCAACATTTTCTTGTTTGCAGCGTATTCGAAGTTTCAAGGCCTATTATGGACCATGCTTTGAAAAGAGTAAACAGGCGTTTTAAGAATCACCGATAAACATTCAGGACATCATCACAGGTTCACTTACAATAGACGTGACCAACATCAGCAAGGAAGAGTGAAGGAGTGTCAAGGCTCGAAAGAGCTTACAAAACATTTCTTAATACGGAAATAGCGTGAATACGCACACGAACTCGGGAGAAATCTTATTGTATCAGATGTGATTCATCGTGACCCCAATGCTGCGCATGTCAAATCAAAGATAAAATCCACGTCGTGATGGGAGAAAGAGTATTCTACTCGACAGCTTAAGCATACTTAATTGATGGGCACTCGGTGAGGAATTTCGTACAAAAGACATTGCAGGAATGTTCACACGATATTGTGCGTAATTTAGCAGCGCTGCTGATTTCTATGCCAAGCCGCAGTAGTGGAGATGGTGGGGTAGGGGGACGACTCCCCTCTTTGTGCAGAAAACATTACATTTGTATTCCCTTTTAGACGACTGAAACTAAGGATTATAGGAATTATTAAAAAGAAGCAATTTGTAGAAGCCCTGTTGTCTTATCCGCTAATTCTTTCCTTTATTTTCTTTAATTACTAACAAAATTATTTTTCGGAAATAAGCGCAAAATGTTGTTCATCGCGTCCAATTGATTTGTATAGTACCACAGCAAGTAGTGGAGACTTTGCATGTGCTGTGAGGAAGGGTAGCAGGGGTATATTTTTTTTTGCCAAGGTCAAGATCACTGAGGTTTGATTCACTCACTTGCCGCACGCATTCGTCAGTCTGGCAACCTCTTTAGTGTCTGTTAGCTTCTCAGTGCGTAGTC
Organism: Anabrus simplex; assembly: GCF_040414725.1. NCBI lineage: Eukaryota > Metazoa > Arthropoda > Insecta > Orthoptera > Tettigoniidae > Anabrus > Anabrus simplex. The sequence continues at coordinate 51,942,451 of NC_090272.1, read as the reverse complement.
GAATACTAAATGATTTTTAACCTTTTCACTCCCAAGTTTCTTTCAGCCTTACGCATGCCCCATACCAGATTTTTCTGGACGATTCGACAGTGGTTGTAATAGGCCATAAATACTTTGTATTTACACAGCTACTGAAAAGTCATGGAACGACAATATTAGCAATAGTTTTCTCCTAACTATTTTCCCAAAACTTGAAAGAACTTGGCGTGATAAATGTCGACAGCTTATTTCACTGCAACTTATCTCCACTACATTAATAAAAAATCAGACTCATCATCAGTGCCTAAAATTTTAAAATATAATATTTCGTTATTTTTTTTTTTACACTCCCGTGCAGCCATCTCAGAAGACAGCTGTGAAAGAAAAACACCAGGCATATAATTATCGTCAAAAAACGGTAAGGCGATTTATGAATCGTCCGTCGTCTGAACAAAGCATGTCAACAGCGTTGGACTGAACTCGGAAGTGAACAAGAGCGCATTGCTTTAAATCCTAATTAACTCGTGTTTGGGACAGCGGGAGAAATGTTGACATCCGAGTTAACTCGGGCATGGGATGGAAAAGGTTAATTGTACATTCATGCCGTAACGCCTCCGTGGCACAGGTGGCAGCGCACCGGCCTTTTTACATCTGGGTTCCGTGGTTCAAATCCCTGTCACTCCATGTGAGATTTGTGCTGGACAAAGCGGAGGCGAGACAGGATTTTCTCCGGGCACTCTGTTTTCCCTGTCATCTTTCATTCCAGCAACACTCTCCACTATCATTTAATTTCATTTGTCAGTCATTAATCATTGCCCCAGATGAGTGCGACAAGCTTCGGCACCCGGCACAATTCCTATCTTCGCCGCTACATTGGGGCGTCATTCATTCCATTCCTGACCCGGTCGAATGACTGGAAACAGGCTGTGGATTTTCATTCACACCGTACTTCTATTTAATTGTAATACATGTGTAATATTGTTCCTTTGGTGAAAGTTTTATTGTATACTATTGACCCCTTTAGGTCCATATAGAGGGATACCTACCTTTCTTACCTATCAGCAAAGCTCATGAGATCTGTCTCTTGGGTCGTATCTGGTTCTTCGTCATTTGCTGAGGTAAAGGTAGGGTTCAGTAATTCTAATCTATCTACTGGAATGAAAGGTCTGTTTAAAAGATTCCTATTTATTCAGGAAAATTTTGAAGCATTTGATATGTCAACGGTATCATAGAAGTCAATTGTGTCCACTGGATACCACAATCATTTTACATAAACGTCAGAACACTGGTGTGAGACTTTAACGTAACTGCCTGACGGGCATTCATACTAGAAACCATTGTCTCAATTATTAATCATTTAAGAAAGGAAAGTCTGGAAATCCTTAAATTCGGCTTCCATGTGAGACCACATGTACCATCATAGTGATTCGTTATGGTCCAGCCCTCGTAACACGAACTCTGGACTCTGGGGATAATTAAGGCCGTCCAATCGGTGTGTGCCACACAGTGGTTCTACGGCATGGACCCTTAATTGAATCGATGTGACCTGCGTCTATGTCATGGACCGACATCTAATCTTCTAAGTTACTTTAAAGTCATTGTGGATGATGACCGCAAGGAAATGATGCTACAATGGCATATGGCCCTAATCTAAGTCACTGAGGTTGATGACCCCATGACCATCCAAGTTTCTAGGCTGAAGGCGAAACACAATTAAGTTACATCGGTTGATGACCAAAGTTTCCACTTTACTATCCCAGCACATTCACTGCTCAGTCAATCAAAGTTCAATAATTACAACAATAGCAATGCTCACAAACTTTGTGGCAGTAAAATCCATTTCCTTCGGATATGTCCCCTTAAACGTTACTTTATATTTTAATATTCCCCCAGAAAAACAAACTAAAATTTCCAGAATGCATCTCCAAGTTATTCGCTTGATTAAAGTTATTTCAAAATGCGGTTTCACTGAATTTAATAATTAAATAAATTTAAATGATTTAGCGAAATGTTAAAGAACAGTAAATTTTATCTCCGCGGACTCTGGTTTCTTCACAAATTTCTACGCAGCTGTGATGTGAATTCAATCTTATGATATTTATCTGGCTGGAAAAAAATTGTTACATAATTCATGTCCAGTTATATATCTTGTCTCCTGATCTCACACTTTTAAAATCTAATCTAGTCCTAACCGTTATTAACACTTGGATATCCTAATAATCTACGTACAAACCAAACAACTCGCCATATAATTACGATGTCATATCTCGTCATTACCATTTATGAATTTTGCACACCCCTCACAGACAAACCGATCATCACAACCATCGCTCTATATTTTGGACAACCCTGAATTTGGTTACTCTGTTCCTTATACTCAAAGTTCGTGATTTCAAATGTTCATTACGTCCCCAATTACAGTATTTCACAATACTCAGATCATTACCGGCTATGAATTTCAACTAAATCCAGCATTTTAACGTTTTCTCTGGCCGAGAATACAGTACAATCTCAATTCCACGCCTGTCCCGTTATCACAGCTGAGGCCTCTCGTCCCCAAGTCCGCTTGGCAGTTGCATGAAACACCTGGGGTGTTCCAGTTGACTGGCTTCTCAAAATGCTCTCTTTAAACTCTGCCGACAAATTTAAACAAATACGATATTCTAACCAACAAAATGCACAGATTATGCTTCAAGATGCCCACACTAATTATACGCGTCGCCAATTAATACCGCTATGGATTTCTATGAATTTCTTTCCATTTCCAACATTATAAAATATACCTCGGACTATCGTGTCCCGGCTTCAATGACAGGACTCTAACCTGATTCGCACATCTCATCTCAACTCATATAAAACATTCCTCGGGCTTCCGTGTCCCGGCTTCAATGACAGGTCCAACCTGATTCACAAATCTCATATCAACAAAACTAACCTCTGTTTCCCAGCTCCACAATTATCATCGACAAAGAACTGGAATAAAATCCTCACTAGAAATCTCGACGTCTAATATCGCACAATGCATTAATCATGAATAACTTCGCATAAAGGATATCGTATTTAATAACTTGATTTTTACGAGAAAATGACTGAAACATTCTACTAGATCTTTTTATTGTCAGTCAGACACAGTTTAAAATGGGCATAGAAAAACGTTTCTCTCCGTGACCAAATTCATCACCCTAGGTTCTCACCCGACAGCGCGCTTCCACTCGATTGAAAATGAGTAACCATGGATTATTATTATTAACATCAAATTGCAGACAGGAAAAATTTACGTCGAATGAACATCTTAATTTGACATCACAAAATATAGGCAGTACACTCACACGGATGACGATCTACATTGGACGTGATATCACTTCGAAACCCTATTCAATAACTTTTTACAACATTATACGACACTCGCAAGACTTCAAAAATTTATCCAAGTCGAAAATAAAACAAATGACTCTTTTAGTCGTACTCTCACATTTACAAAACTTAGTAGGGGTGACCACTGCGTATATCCCCATTCAAATACACTTTTAGAGATCATGAGACAAGATATAAGAGGTAGTAAGATGGAAAGTCACCTACCTCATGTAGTCATAGGGCTCACCTGCGACCCTGGCATTTTATTTAGCCATTTTTACATTCATGGCTTTACAAACCATTATGTTTCTTCAGGTTTCCTGGAATAAAGCATAAAAAAAAGAAAATACCCTTCACTTGTTTGCTGAGCGCACACGATGGACTATAATTATTTCGGCACACGAATTACTTAATCACATTAGAATTTATTCAGTACTTTGACCGTCCTATCTGGTACAATTATTTCACTCAAGAAAACTATCCCCTCATGGACTCAATACCTAGCCACACTGGCTGAAATCTGCAGTTGAACTCAGTCTACTTTCGTTGTTTGATTTCGCAGAGCAGCTCAACAATTTTTCGTCCGCTTTGTATCACAAATGCCGGAGAAGGAGACTTCGTCATGGCGTCCCTTCATATTTATAGCAGTTACCCCCTCTCTTCGGATATCTCCCTTTGCCGCCAAGAAAATTTCTATAAATTTTCTGACTTACCTAAACTGTAATTTCAAGAGTTTTGAAAGTGACTACATGCTTGCTACATTTATGGCGGTAGTGTTCATGGACATTTAAAGTTTATACGGGTTCGATTTGTGAGATGATTGACCTCCTTTGATAGGCACTATATTTTTTTGACTTGGCTTGGATCACGCCATGTACACGCGCTTTGAAATAGTTCACAAAAATGACTTGAGATTCTTCCGCCATCGACACGTGTGGCTGACGTCACGTACCCCAGAGCGTGGGACCGAAGGTAACCACCCCCTCGCCACGTGTCAAATCCATGCTATCAAGAATCCAACTTTTAGTTTAATTGTTACGTTATGCATAATGTTCTTAGGGCACAAAGGTCATGGGTTCACTATTGAATCAAAATCTCAAAAAACTATTACTACTTCACTTTTTAATCTTATTATTGAACACTTTAAGGTCCTTCGGAGGATACCTACCTTAATTACCTATCAGAAAATCGGCATGAGATCTTTCTCTCGGGTCGACTATAGGTTCTTCGTCACTTGCTTAGGTAATAGGCGAGGCGGGTTTTAGTAATTTAAACTAATGTCTACAATGAGTTAACTCGCTTTTAAAAGGGATGTCTGTTTATTTACAATTTGAGACGAAAACTGAAAAACTTGTAAAATTTCAGAACATCTAATCAACGAACTCAATCCTGTCCGTTTAAAATAAGCGCATAATAACAACGATGATGAGAGACGCTAACTTTGGAGACATTAATTCAATTGCCCGAGGGACATCCTAACTAGAAACCACCGTCTTAATTTAAGACTAAAATAAAGAATGTCTGGAGATCCCTAAGATCGGGTTCCATGTGAGACTGCATGTACCCCCATAATGATTTGTGATGATCCAGGCCCCGTAACACGAGCTCTGGATTGGTATAATTAAGGCAGTCCAATCGGTATGTGCCACACAGTTGTTGTGCGGCATGGACCCTTAATTGAATCGATGTAACCTGTGACTATATCATGGACCGACACCTAATTTTGTGATCTACGTTCATGTCATTATAGACGATGACTGCACGGAAAATGACGCTGTAATGGCAGATGGCCCTAATCTAAGTAACTGAGGTTGATGACCCCATGACCATCCAAATTTCTAGGCTGAATGCTGAAAACAATTTAAAGTAGTTGATGACCAAGGATTCCACGTATCGAGCTCGATAGCTGCAGTCGCTTAAGTGCGGCCAGTATCCAGTAATCGGGAGATAGTGGGTTCGAGCCCCATTGTCGGCAGCCCTGAAGATGGTTTTCCGTGGTTTCCCATTTTCACACCAGGCAAATGCCGGGGCTGTACCTTAATTAAGGCCACGGCCGCTTCCTCCCCATTCCTAGGCCTTTCCTATCCCGTCGTCGCCATAAGACATGTCTGTGTCGGTGCGACGTAAAGCAAAAAAAAAAAAAAAATCCACGTTAGTTAATCCCTAGCACAACTGGTGCCCAACCAATCAAAATCAAAATTAACAACAACAACAACAGACGCTAACAACACTTGTGGCAGTTTACCAGAATAGAATTTCAAGTTAGTCACTTGGTTTAAAGCTAATTCTCAAAATATGGTTCCACTGAATTTAATAAATTAATAAATGAAGTAATCGCATAATCCATAATCCTAATTAACAAAATAATTATCCATCCCGAACGATGTGGTTTTTTTAAACTCCATAACTGTTTCAATTAAAGTTTTGTTATCACTTGGACATGTTTACCTGGAACATTCCTTTAAAGAAATATTTAATTTAGGTTTTATGCTCGTAGTTTTCTTGTTTCGCAGCTGGAATACGAAATACATTGTCATAACTATCGTACCATTTATTTACTTCACCACTTTAGCTGTTGGCCCAGCTAGCCGTTACGGGTAGAAATGAAATAACAACTTGGACGGACGGACGGAAAACTGGTGCTGGTAGTCTGTATTTAGAAGTCACACCACAAATAAAAAAACACAGAAAGTTATTGGCCAGGGTAATTTGAATTCTATTTTCGCTTGTATGACAGTCATCCTGAGTGGATTTTATTTGCTGAGTATGGAATGAAGTGTCTTTCTGCACAAAGAAGGCGTCGAGTTTCTTGTATAACATCTGCTGCTTGATGGACGTTTCATTGACTACCAATGAACACAATCTCTCTCATCATCAAGATGGCAGTGACTTACATAATGTTCGCGTGTAATATTGTCGCTTGGAACTATTGAATAATCGGTAATTCTAAGCTATATTTTTACCGTCTGAAGCACCAGAGTGAAGCTGCTAAGTACTTTTGTAGTGAGTGTGGTTTTAAATCCGCATTGTGGAGATTAGTGTTCATTAAAGGATCAATTTCATAACTAACCTCATCTTGTTAGCTAACCGACAATGGCCGCCTCTGTTGATGGGGGTCGGCAAGATTTTTCTAACTCACTGAATCTAAATAAATGAAAATCAACAAGTCTCAAGTAACCTCATGAATCGACAGGATAAAGAAAGCATAATTCTCACCCGTACCGGTGAACCAGATAACCTCATGACAACCTCTGTTACTGTTCCTAAAACACTTAATCAGTCTCCTAACAACCCAAGGTTAAGTTACGCTGCAGCAAAGCAATCCTATCCTATCAAAGATCAACCTATTGTTATTGGATATTGTGATGGTATTAGTACCCGAGGTTATATACTAGCAATTGGAAAACTGACTAGCCCTAGGTTTTTTTTTTTTTTTTTTTTTTTTTTTTTTGCTATTTGCTTTACGTCGCACCGAAACAGATAGGTCTTATGGCGACGATGGGGCAGGAAAGGCCTAGGAGTGGAAAGGAAGCGGCCGTGGCCTTAATTAAGGTACAGCCCCAGCCTTTTACTGGTGTGAAAATGGGAAAGCACGAAAACCATTTTCAGGGCTGCCGACAGTGGGGTTCGAACCCACTATCTCCCGGATGCAAGCGTACTGGCCTTCAGTTCAGGGGGTCCCGGGTTCGATTCCCGACCGGGTTGGGGATTTTAATAGCTTCTGATTAATTCTTCTGCCTCGGGGACTGGGTGTATGTGTCCGTCCCAACACTCTCCTCATCATATTTAGACAACACACCATACTACCAACCATCACAGAAACACGCAATAGTAATTACATTCCTCCATATAGGGTAGATGTCAGGAAAGGCATCCGGCCGTAAAAGAGGGCCAAATCCTCATGTGCGACGCAGTTCGCACTCGTGACCTCACAGGTGTGGTAAAACGCGGTAGCAAAAGAAGAAAGAAGAAGAAGAATCGCCATTGTCCATCTACTTGAGTAGTGGAGCAGTGGGGGTCCCACTCCCAAGCGTCAGCATTTTTTCTGCTGCGTCAGCACCCGCGGTGATGACGTCACGACCACGTGCTATTGTTTGTAAACAAAGCCACGTTCTTCGCCACGTGCTTTTTTGATAGCTGTCATCTTGACAGAGCATGGACAACAGAGCATCGCTAACCTCAGGGCTGCTATCTTGACGGGGCTAAACCTCACTGCTGCCAACTTATGCACGTCGTGGCGGGCAATTTGAAATTCACGTGCCTTTTTTTGACATATGTCAAGATGACAGCTGCCATCTTTAACGATGTGGGGGCGGAATTTTAAATATGTGAATGTAGCTAACCTCAGTGCTGCCATCTTGGCGGCGCTAAACCTTATTGCTGCCACCTTATGCACGTAGTGGCGGGCAATTTGAAATCCAAGTGCTTTTTTGACACCTGTTAAGATGCCAGCTGCCATCTTTAACCACGTGGGCATGGATTTTAAACAAGTAAACATGGCTAAACTCAGTGCTGCTATCTTGATGGGGCTAAACCTTACTGTTGCTACCTTATGCACGTGGTGGCGGGCAATTTAAAAACCACATGAGGCGTGCAAGGCTAACCTCAGACAATGTTTATGATTTATTGAACTCGGGGAGTAGGGGGCTTAAAGAGGTAGTCCTCTTTTCCCCTTATCTTCCCTTTATAACAGTAGGGGATGGAGAGATGTGCTCTCTCTAGAGAGCCTTGGCGATGAGTCCTCTACAAAAAAATAAAGCCCGGCTAAGAACCCAGGCATGGTAACCTCTCTCTTGCGTGCAGGCTATCCCTTTGCCATCTCAGAAAGGGGATGGAAGATTTCTCAAGAATCAACACAGACCAGTACTCATAGAAACCGGTATCCCCATCCCTTTAATTGAATCTCCCAAGAAGTCAACACAGACCAGTACTCATAGAAACCGGTATCCCCATCCCTTTAATTGAATCATTCCCCATCCCAGATATAACTTTCAAAAGGCAGACTGGACAAAATTTTCTTCTGAACTAGACAAATGCATCAGATGGATCCCTGCAAGTAGCAGTAACTATCAGAGATTGTGGGCCTTGTTACATCAATAGCCAAAAATTATATTCCAAGGGGTTACAGGAAAGATTATGTTCCTGGGTGGAACGAGGAAAGTGATACCCTCTATATTAATTCCTAGAAACAGGTGACCATGAAACTAGTGAGCAGCTGCTACGTAATTTGGATACATCACGGAAAGAGAAGTGGCTGGAGACAGTTGAAGGGCTGGATTTCTGTCATTCAAGCAGAAAAGCTTGGATCCTCCTGAGGAATCTTGGAGACAGTTCATCAGTGACCAAGAAGTACTCTGAGATCTCACCAAATAAGATTGAGAGTCATACTGTGTCAACTTCCAGGGCTACAGAGGTCAAGGACCACACTACGTTAGTGAAAAATAATATGAAAATACTCAAATCTTCATCTCCATCATCTTCTTCGTACTCGGAGACTTTCTCTTTAGAAGAAGTCAACGATGTAATTAAGTCTATGAATGCTGGCAAGTCTCCTGGCTTTGACGGCGTACGCCCTGAGTTACTTATAAATGCAGGAAAAAATACTAGGAGATGATCAACTTCTTTTTTACACAGGTATTTCAAACCGGTATTCTTCCAAAACATTTCAAGAAGACAAACACTCTCGCCACCTTAAAGCCAGGGAAATCTAAACATCAGCCCCAAAGTTACAGACCAATTGCTCTGCTCAGCTGCTGCTACAAACATCTTGACAGACTTATTTACAACAGGATCAGTTCTACCATAGATGCACACATTCCTGTAGAGCAAGCGGGATTCAGACAGAACCGCAGCTGCTGCGACAAAGTTCTTTCCTTCACGACATATACTGAATCAGGCTTCCAACTACAGCTGGAAACGTATGTCGTTTTCTTAGATCTGACTGCAGGATATGATACAGTGTGGATAGATTGACAGCTGTATAAACTATTTCAGGTTATACCCTGTAAGACGACAGTAAACCTCATTGGAAATATACTCAGCATTAGATTTTTCCAAGTTGTTTTAAGAACCAAAATGAGCAAACTGAAAAAATTAAACAACTACCTTTCACAATGATCGGTACTGGCCCCCTTCCTCTTTAACCTCTTCATATCTGAATTGCCTCAAACTGTATCTAAGAAATTCTGTTACGCCGATGACATAGCGTTGGCTATAAGACATAGCAGCATTAAGGAAACGGAGAAAGTGCTCATCAATGACCTGGCTATCCTTGGGAACTACTTTAACAAGTGGAGACTTCAACCAAGCACAAGCAAAACTGAAGTGCCTTGCTTACACTTAAATAAAAAAAATGGCCTTATGTAGTCTCCAAATATCCTTTGAAGGAAAATTTGTCAAACATAACAGGTTTCCTAAGTATCTGGATGTAGTACTTGACCGGACCACTCTCCTTTAAGCAGCAGCTTTCAAACACTACATCGAAAATAAAGAGCCGTAATAACATCTTACAGAGGATTTGTGAAACACCTTGGGGTGCCTCTGCCACAACCTTAAAGTGTTCTGCACTGCGCCTAGTCTTCTCTGCAGCTGCCTATTCACGATGATATTCCTGCCGTTGAAATTAATCAGCTTAAATCAAGATCTCCACCGATCCAGTGTGCACAGATGCTATCTACAAGTAGTTTCTGCCCTAGGATACAAGTGCTTATAAGGGAATATAATAAAAATCTAAGGAACTCCATGTTGTCTATTCATGATGACATTCCTGTCGTTGAAATGAATCGGCTTAAATCAAGATCTCCAACGATCCAATGTGTCCAGATGCTATCTGCAAGTAGTTTCTGCCCCACTGCACAGTGGAAGGAAGATTGGACATCAAAAACTGACCCTCATCACTGGCCAGTATTCAGCATCATGAAAGATTGTAGTTCCTCGGAGGCTTAACTTTCAAGCAAAACGTGTAGTTCACTGAATAGGATCCATTCTGGGCATGGAGTCTGTGCCTACTCCCTGTTCAAGTGGGGAAAATTACATCCTCCCAGTGTGATTGTGCTGCCCCTACTCAGACAATCCAATATATTGTGCGTGCCTATCGTTGGAACTGGATAGACTTCCTCAGTGCTTTGCCAGCTTCACTTGCATGGATAAATGCTTTGGATATCGGGCTATGATTTTTCATGTATCTTATCCACAGTAGTTTGTAATTGTGAAGTTACTTTGTAAATAGGTATGTAGTATTTTTTAACCTTTATCTCATAAGCATATTTTCCTTTCCATACGCTAAATAATAAAAACCTTGAGGGTGACAGTCTTCCTTATTCGACCATCTCCTTTCTTTTTCTATTTCTCAAGAATTGTGATTTTCCTTAAATAATGTGAACTGCAAGTACCGCGTTGTAATGCACCACGCATTCGGCAAGAATAACGTGAGTAAAACTATCCCTATCAAGTTTAACATGTCTTCCGAATGAATAAATTTTCGAGGAACTACTGCGAGTACTATCATGAACTTGTTAAAGGTTTCAAATTTAAATTTTGAAAGCATTTTTTCATAATGGCTGATTTCTCGCAGTGTACAAGATTTTCAAGATGTCGACGCATCGGCTTTTAAATACCAGTTGCCTTGGAGATATTTGATTACATGAAAACAAATTATATGTAAGAACAAATTTAGAAAATTAATTAGAAAATTAAGCATGTAACTTTCGAATTGATAAAATAATTTGATGGCAATAAGCAACTCTCGGGAAGAAAACAAAGAGTGGTACTCCATAGTGGTTATCTGTGTTATCAGGTGTGTTTCAGGGCAGTATCCTTGGACCCCTACCCCGACGCTATTAGGTTTGCGAGGGCTAGGGAGTCTTTCATTTTCATGCCCTTCGTGGCCCTTGTCTTCCTTTGGCCGATATCTTCATCTTTCGAAGTGTCGGATCCCTTCCATTTTTTCTCTCTGATTAGTGTTATATAGAGGATGGTTGCCCAGTTGTACTTCCTCTTAAAACAATAATCACCACCACCACCACCACCACCACCACCACCACCACCACCACCTTGGACTCCTACTCTTTGTTTTCTATATCGATGATGTAACATGATATGTACCGATGGTACTATGAAAATCTAACATTGTAATCCTTTGTGTAATGTAGATACCTGTCGAATCGTCCTTCGTATTTACTAAGCGAATCTCTAGAAATTATTTCCTTAATTTCTTTAATAATTTGCCGTTGATTTAAACGTGTTTCGAATTGTAAATAGTTGATTCTTTTTATGGTTAGATTATCCTTTCCTTACTTTCATATTTTGTGTTGGTTACGGTTTACCTCGGTTTGAATATTGTTTCAAATTAATTTGATCTTCGTGTTTTGTTTCGGCATTTGGTGGTTCAAGGTTCTAGTTACCTCGCCCTAATTGTATTCGCGAAGTACAGTAATTACGAGCAGCGATCGTCTGGAATTGTCATCGAAACAAAAAACGAGAGTCAGAGGGTGTAAGAAACATTCTATCGATATTTTATATGTTAGATAAAAAAAGACGACGCATTTATTTTGTTGAATGGAGTTTGAAGATAACTCATTACCCGATATCGACATATTCACACCCTTTACAAAGACAAAGTCACCCCCGTACAGGCCATGAAGGTCCTTGGAGGAGTGGAAGGTAAAGGCTTCCACCATTGTTAACCGCGGCACGCGATGGGGTAAAGTGGTTAGCTCTACGCCCGGCCGCCTTTGCCCCCAGGAATTAACCTGGTACTCATTTTTGGTGTAGGCCGAGTGAACCTCAGGGCCATATGCATCACCGGAAGGGGAAATTCTCGTTTCTTAAATTTTACAATTTCCTGACGGGGATCCGAACCCACGTCCTTCCGGGCGAACCGAGCACGCCTTTACTACTCTCACCCTTTGCATCCTTCAAACATAAAGTTAAAGGATTTCTCTGAAGTCCTCTCCAGGTTTCCATTTTATTCCGCCCTTCCAACCCATGACCTTCCTTCTTGCCAACTCTGTAACTGATACTTGCCAGTTATCGTTACCATTCTTGTGACATCGTTATTGTAGATAAATCGATTGTTATTATACTTATTTAAATTTGTTATATTATTAGTGTAAAATGGCTCTCCATCGGCTGTATCTAATAAATAAATAAATAAATAAATAAATAAATAAATAAATAAATAAATAAATAAATAAATAAATAAATAAATAAATAAAGAACCTTCACTACTACCCCAACGGTCCTGGACCCCACAAGGACTCCCACACCCTAACCACGAAAAATAACCCCACACCATAACATCACCTCTTCACTGTCGGACTCGTTGGCTGAATGGTCAGCGTACTGGCCTTTGGTTCAGAGGGTCCCGGGTTCGATTCCCGGCCGGGTCGGGGATTTTAACCTTCATTGGTTAATTCCAGTGACTCGGGGGCTGGGTGTTTGTGCTGTATCCAACATTCCTGCAACTCACACACAACACATAACACTATCCTTCACCACAATAACACGCAGTTACCTACACATGGCAGATGCCGCCCACCCTCATCGGAGGGTCTGCCTTACAAGGGCTGCACCCGGCTAGAAATAGCCACAAGAAATATAATTACCTCCTCATTGTTGGCACGACACATGATTCTGCAGATATTCGCCAAACCCAATCCCTTCCATCGGATTGCCATAGGCTATAGCGTAATTCGTCACTCCATATCACTCGTTTCCAGTCTTCCACTGTCCAGTGGTATCGCTCTTTACACCACCTCAATCGTCGCTTAGCATTGACTACAGAAATGTTTGGCCTATGAGCAGCAACTCGACCACTGTACTCCATTCTTTCTAACTCCCGACACACAGTCATTGCGCTGGCTGGACTGCACGTACCACTTTGGATCTCATGAGTGATTCCTTCCGCTGATTTCTTCCGATTTTTTACCACCACCCTGCGCAATGCTCGACGGTCCCTATCCGTCATTGAATGAGGTCTGCCTGGTCTTGGTTTAGCTGCGGTTGTTCCTTCGCGTTTCCGCTTCACAATCACTTCACCAACAGTCAACTCGGGCAGCTTTAGAGGGGTTGAAATGCCCCTGGTGGATTTGTTATTCAGGAGACATCCAATGACTAGTCCACTAGTCCGAAGTCACTGAGCTCTCCTGACCGACCAATTCTGATATTACAGTTTATCTACTCACAACACAGTACAATTGGCATTGGCCAATTTCGCATTACATAGGAGTGTCCCGATAATTTTTCATCAGGTAGTTTAATTGATACTGAGGAAATATTCTTCGCATTGAATGAGACATAATTTCATTCAAATAACGTTTGATGAAATTAAAAGAGATGTACTAGTGGACCCGCGCTACGCTGCAGCATTCGTTATAAACAGGTCAGATAACTCCGTTTTGATATGCCTTTCGTAGTCATATTGTTTTTCCTGCCCATTTCAATAGTTTTCTGAACATTTAATACTGGTACATAATGAATGATTCATTCACAATGTAGTTTATAAAGCTTCTTTTCATACAGTAGGCCTATTCAATGTGCTTCGACCATTCCGGCGTATTTGGATCTCAACATTTTCAAACGATCTTGCCCGATATAGTGCAACATACAATTGGCTGTGACTGAATACTGCTTCGGATAAGTAGACACCCACCTTTTCAAGAGGTTGTCCCTGCGCTTTATTACTGGTAATGGCCATACAGAAGGCTAGTCGACTTGTTATCTTCCCGTATGTGCGTACGTCGCTGTTTTCTATTAGCAGCTAGTAAGTTATTAGGAAAGTTCTGCCATCTGTTGAATATATTTAGAATCTTGGGAAGTTCAGAGAATCAAAGAGTGTATAGCACAGAATAATATTCTTCCACGATCAGGGGAAGCATATACTCTCTGGCTTGACAGGTAGTAATCAACCAAGGCTGCACGCAGTGACATTACTAAGGATGAAAATCACACATGTTTGTTTGTCCAACCCTTTTTCTTACTGGGTCGGGTATGAGGTGCGATGAATCAGTCGTGGCGGGTTTCTATGACCGGACGCCCTTCCTGACGTCAACCTCATCAGAGGAGTTAATGAGATGAAGTGAATGACGTGATATTATGATAGTAGGGAGATGGCGAAACCCGCTGCCGGCACATAGCCTACTCCTGTCGAATAGCACCAGGGATTCTGCTCAATGCTTAACGTCCCCATCCGACGGATGATCACCATCAACAGCGTCATATGAATACTGCGGAGAGGTTTGGAATTTAATCCAGGCTTTTGGCACGCAATCTAGTGATTAGAAATTGTATACCACCACCTCCCCTACCCTGCCGGCCAACATTCTGATGGTGAAAAGTTTTCGACCAACGGGACTCGAACCTGCTAACCTCGGATGTCAGACCGTCTATTCTTTCAACGCCTTAACGATCACGGCCATCAGGCGAGCATGAAAATCACATACTGTATATCAGAATATTAATGAAAGTGTTAGTCGCTTATCAACCTTCTAAGTAGAGAATGTATTGCGGGTTAGTGTAAGCCTTTGCCTGCAATTATTAGAGTGATCGTTTAATGATATAATATTATGATTTCTCAAAGTTGGCTGAACTTCGAGACCTATCAGTGTGTTGTATACAAGGAACTTAGTGTACAGTGACACAACATAAAGTTTATTGTTTCAATGATTTGATACAATATGTATAAGAAATAAAACTGAATTCTTCTTGAAACTTGTTTGAATGCACGCAATTAATGTTGAAATTAAATCTTAAATTGAATGTCTGTTGCATATGTACAATTATACAATACGAGAGTTCTATATACACTTAGTTCTATCTTGAGGAGATAGTCTGTTTCACTAATAAATTGTCCTGATAGTCGAAAACTATCTTCTGTGAAATTACAAGCGTAACTTGTAGAGAGAAGCAAAATGCTGGTACTAGGTTTATACTTGCAAGGAACTTGCATTAATTTATTCAAATAGCAGAATGCTAAGGTGGACGTCGGAGCACTGGTGAGGACTAAAGGGAGTAGCAGAATGCTATACTCGGGGCTCGACGTGGCTACGGGGATCAGGATAATGAGGCAATGTTCAGAGGTGAAACTTCACGGCCAGCAATTTGTCCACCTGTTCAAAACACGTTTTTAAGAGGAATGCCTCCGTGTCTGACTTGCGGTGTGATCTGGTAGTCGAACATTGGGGTAGTCCTGGAGAGGCTCGGAACTAGCACTGTGAAGAGGAGGCGGGCCTCCTGTTGATTGAATCGGATAATACGATTACAGCGCTCCTCCGGAGACCTCCGGTAGTCCTCCGATTGAATTCACTGGCGGAAAATTCAAATGCTTAGATGTGGGCAATGTTGCAACGGTGATCTTAGGAGGAATTACAATTTAGATTTTAGTACTAATTCCACAGATGCATGTGTTCCCCTACGTTTGTCATTCAAATGATGTAGTCGTTTCAAGATCGCCGCATTATTTGTTACGTTATGAATAACAGATTTTGATCTGCTGACGTTCAGTTTGCAATAGGTGCAGGTGGATAGAATACTGTAGATTGAATATTGGCATATATTATACTGTTGCAAATGCGTTAACAATATTATTAATACTGGTAGTAAAATAGTTTAAGTGGTAATTATATTCCATTGCATGTAAACATGTATTATATACGATGTTCTTACATTAATTATACTCGTAGCTCATTTATTACGGAACAGTACATCCGGCTCTATGGCTAAATGGTTAACGTGCTGGCCTTTGGTCACAGGGGTCCCGAGTTCGATTGCCGGCAGGTTCGGGAATTTTGACCTTAATTGGCTAATTTCGCTGGCGCTGGAACTGGGTGTATGTGTCGTCTTTATCATCATTTCATCCACATCACAACGCGCAGATCGCCTAAAGACGTCAAATCAAAGGACCTGCATCTAGTGAGCCGAACTTGTCCTCAGACACTCTCGGCACTAAAAGTCATACGCCATTTCAGTTTTTACTGCAAAGTACGAACTGATTGAAACTGGTTATATGCTGTACCGGGCTGAGTAGTTCAGACGGTAAAGCGCTGGCCTTCTGAGCTCAAGCTTGCGGTTTCAATTCCGACTTTGCTCGGCGGTACCTGAAGGTGGTCAGGTGTACCGGCAGTAGCGGCGATTGGGAATTAGAAGTAGGGGGGAAAATGTAAAGACAACAAAGTACCCTAGTTTGTGGGATATAGCGGGGGGAGGGGGTATATACGTTATACATTAAAACTTAAAAAAAAGCTACTAAATGGAATTTCGACAGAGAGGTAAAGATTCTCAGCCTACCAACTTACCTGTGTTGATAATATTTATTTGAGATTTTGATTCAATACTATACAATAAAACTTTCACGAGAGGAACAATATTACACATGTATTACAATTAAATAGACGTACGGCGTGATTATATAATTAAAATCATTTAGTATTTGACTACAAACTAAAAAAAACTGACACTAAATAGACTGCCAGACTAACGAATGCACGCGTACCCTTCCTCACAGCACATACAAAGTCTCCACTACAGTACTCGCTGTGGCGCTATAAAAAAATCGGTTAACCGCATGAACGACTTTGTTGCGTATTTCCGCTAATAATTTCGTTATTAATTAAAGCAAATAATTAGCTGATAAGACAACAGGGCTTGTACAAATTGCTTGTTTTAATAATTCCTATAATACCTTGTTTCATCCAGCTAAAATGGAATACAAATGCAAAGTTTTCTCCACAAAGTAGGGGGGCGATTGTCCCCTCTCGCCCCCCCTAATCGCCACTACTGTACCGGCACATGAAAGAACTCCTGTGGGACAAAGTGTCGGCACCTTAACGTCACAGAAAACCACAGAAGTGGTTATGGGAGTACAATAATAATAATAATAATAATAATAATAATAATAATAATAATAATAATAATAATAATAATAATAATAATAATAATAATCCTTCCATCAATTTACCCTCCCGGGTTGGGTGTTCCCTCGGACCAAACCGCCTCAAGGACAGTGTCCTGGAGCGTGAGACTTTGGGTTTTGTTTTATGTCGCACCGACACAGATAAGTCTTATGGAGACGATGGGATAGGGAAGGTTTGGGAGTGGGAACGAAGCGGCCGTGGCCTTCAGTTAGGTACCATCCCGGCATTTTCCTGGAGGGGAAGTGGGAAACCACGGAAAACCATCTTCAAGGCTGCCGACAGTGGGATTCGATCCCACTATCTTCCGGGTGAAAATGGGTTCGAACCCCACTGTCGGCAGCTCTGAAGATGGTTTTACGTCGTTTTCCATTTTCACGCCTAGAAATTACTCTCCTTAGCCGTTCCTATCACATCGTCGTCATAAGACGGCATGACGTAAAGCAAATTTTTACAAAAGTAATCGACAAATGAAACACGAACGATAAATGAGAATGTATATATTTCCTATATTCTCCTTCGTCATACTTATAAAGCAGTATTTACTATGTCGCTAGCACATCCGTTGCGCACCACGGATGGAACGGCAAGCGAGGCACACATTCAGTACTGTTGCTCCGTCCTCCGCTCGCCCTCCGCTCGCGTGCCGAAGCACCGATTGGTTTCCCAGCAACAGTTTACTACCGGAGAATACCGGAGGGAGCGCTCACTCGCACTACCGATTGCAATCATAGGAGCAACTGCTCCGTTCCCAGCTCTATTCGCAACAGTAGCTCCGAGTGTAAGGACTTAGTGGGCTGTAATTTCAAACTTACGTCCATGAATGTAGGCACCCTATAAAAATCGTTACCTACATAAACAAAAATTGATCTATATCACCGATATTTCATACAATACCCCTTAACAAAGAACGTATAGTCATTCAGAATAATTAATGCATCCTCTCATTTGTTATCAAGAAAATGCAATTATATCGACATATAATACATACCCCATATACCTGTAGGTATAAACTCTGTAGATACAACAAACAATATATCTTAATAGGTTGAGTTGTTCCTCAGAAAAGTACAGGCCCCACCTGTGCAGAACTTACACAGTGGTTCGTTCATTATTATTATCATTATTATGGAAATATGGAAATATGGAAGAATTTAATAAAAATTGGTGTGTAAAGTCTGAAAATGAGGTATTGCAGTCTAGGCTATAACGCTAGAATACAGTAATTTCAAGTTAAATTTGAATTCGTTTTTAATTTCTGGACATATGTAAAACACGTGAAAGACGTCGCAGAAGTAAGGGATGATTATTTACAAGCGGAGGGAGGAGTTCAAGTGGTTCAAATCTGTAAATGCTGCTGTGTAAAACATGGCACAAACGACTGCTAACCATTGGTCTTGCGGTGTAGGTGGCAACGCGTCCGCCTGTCACCCGGCGGCCCCGGGTTCGATTCCCGGCCAGGTTAGTTTTTTTAATTGTAAATTAATAATATCCCTGGCCTGGGGACTGGGTGTTTGTGTCATCTTTAACGTTCCTTTCCTCGCATTCAACACTTTACCCTACCGCCATTTACATAATACACGCAGGTTTCCTCATATATGGTGCAAATAGGGGCAAAGGATCTTCATAGGTCGACGCCCCGAACAAATAGCATTAAAAAAAAGTTAAAGAAGGAGTGTAGTTTCGCGCAAAAACAGCGACGTCATGAATTCCTGTGAAAATGCTCGTTCACTCCTCCCGTATGAAGTTCACACTACGCGCTTGTCATTCAATGTTTTTTTCTTTGCTAGTTGTTTTACGTCGCACCGACACAGATAGGTCTTATGCGACGATGGGATAGGAAAGGTCTAGGAAGTGGAAGGAAGCGGCCGTGGCTTTAATTAAGGTACAGTCGCGGCATTTGCCTGGTGCGAAAATGGGAAACCACGGAGAACCATTGTCAGGGCTGCCGACAGTGGGGCTCGAACCCATGATCTCCCGAATACCATCTTCAGGGTTGCAGGCAGTGGGGTTCGAATTCACTATCTCCCGGATGCAATCTCACAGCTGCGCGCCGCTAACCACACGGCCAACTCGCTTGGTCGTACCGACTATAACAGCCTGCCTGTATATTGGTGGGAAGTAGCTGGGGTGTAAGATAACTTTCTTCTTTAGCATGCCATTCCTCTGGTTCATACATTTTCTGATATATCTGGTACGTAACACACTGGTTCATCATTGTATTCGAGCTATAAAATCCCTACTCTGAGCCACTGATTGGAATGAGTAGTGTGCATATTTAACGAAATAATGACAGAGGAGTGGTCACGGCAGTCTGCGACCTGGTTATTCCAGTTCTGGAACTTTGGACTCTTAGATCGGCACCGTAGTACTGTTCGTTGAAAGTGAGAAAGTTTGCGGTTTTTCATTTGATCGAGTTTTTTATATGATAACATTGCTTTCAATCGCTACATTCCTACTGACGTTTTTGTAATGACCTATGTTGAATTCAGTTAGGAAAACCACCAAGTCAGTCTTTCTGAGAATCCCGTAGCGAAGCACGGGTACAGCAGCTAATAATAATAATAATAATAATAATAATAATAATAATAATAATAATAATAATATTGGCTTTACGTCCCACTAACTACTTATAAGGTTTTCGGGGACGCCGTGATGCCAGAATTTGGTTACGCAGGAGTTCTTTTACGTGTAATTAAATCTACCAACACGAGGCAGACGAATTTGAGCATCTTCAAATATCACCGGACTGAGCCAGAATCGAACCTGCGAAGTTGGGGTCAGAAAGCCAATGCCTCAAACGTCCGAGCCACTCAGCCCGGCATGCAATGATAATAGTATTATTTCATAACGAAGTAATTTACAGTCACGGACAAGGCCTAAATTATAACATGTTTATATTTAAGAAAATACATAATTATCATTGTACGTAAGAATGCTATGTGTAATATCGATAAATAGTTAAGGTATTAACTGAGGGGCCTAGTTTCGCACAATAGTAGCGACAAGTTTTAAATTCCTGAGAAAATGCTCTTCCATTTCTCCCGTACCAAGTTCACACTACGCGCTTGTCATTCAATCGGAGGTTCTGTTACACAATTATTATGTCTGTACGTAAGAATGCTAGGCCTATTTGTAATATCGCCAAATAACTGAAGTATTAACGGAGGGGCGTAGTTTTTCACATTAATAGCGACAAGTTATAAATTCCTGTACAAATGCTCGTTCATTTCTCCCGTGCCAAGTTCAAACTACGCGCTTGCAATTCAATCGGAGGTTCTCCGGAGGCAAACGATTGAAAGCGCCCGGAGCCTCCGCTCCGTAAACAACCGCTCCGTTAACAGCGCTACTCGGAACGAAGATCCTTATATATCGCTGGCTGACGTCATCGGTGAGCGTGCCAGGCGCAGTAAAGACACTCGTAGCTGCTAGAAACTTCGGGGCTGCGGCGGGTTGCGGAGCTTGTAGGCGCAGAGCTTGCGATGCGGAGGACACACACAACACAGTGTCTCATAATTCACCGGCAGCAAATTCCGGAGAGAATCAAATAAACGTGAAGCAAATCGGTCCAGTTGAATGGCCGGAGGCCTCAGGGGCTCTGAACTTTGGAGCGTGGGTTGGCGACCACGAGGCCCTAAGCTGAGTCCTGGCATTGCTTTCACTTACTTGTGCCAGGCTCCTCACTTTCATCTATCCTATCCGACCTCTCTTGGTCAACTCTTGTTCTTTTCCGACCCCGACGCTATTAGGTTTGCGAGGGTTAGGGAGTCTTTCATTTTCACGCCCTTTGTGGCCCTTGTCTTCTTTTGACCGATACCTTCATTTTTCGAAGTGTCGGACCCCTTCAATATTTTCTTTCTGATTAGTGTTATATAGAGGATGGTTGCCAAGTTGTACTTCCTCTTAAAACAATAATCACCACCACCACCTGAATGGTCGGACGGATTTGCCAAAACTATTTTAATATGTAGATTGCAACAGTTTTGGTATTAAATACATCTATATTTTAACTATGAAACAGAGGATTCTTTGGAGTACGGTTGAAGAAAAGAAGAGACAGGTAGAAAAAACATGTTTTATTTACAATATATAAACGGCAGTCAGCAATGCCTCAATACACACAGTGTATACAACAAAAATACAACAGATACACCATGTTGCAGTCCAGAGGAAAACATGTATTATGATAACTACGGAGTAGGTCACTACATGAATGGCAGTGTGTGATAGTAAAGTGGTTCCGTCATACAAGAAGCTTTTTCATGTTATCCAATTACTGATGTCATTTTTCCGCTTATTTGAAGTTACAACGGACGTCATTCTAAAATTCCTGACGACTCTGTCATTTTCGTCTGAAACACAATGAAAACAAATGTTAAATATCTCATGAGTAAAATTTTAAAGACACATATTGTACAAAGATAAATTTTACATGATATTTTTCAAGTTAAAAGTATTAGCGTGAAGGATTTAAATTTCACTACATTCAGGATGCATTCTTTTTGGTTAGGTAGACGAAAGATATCCACGAAATGTCACTGTAATATTTTCCCCAAATGGAATATAATAATTCATTTTACTCAAATAAAGTGTAAAATCTGCGGTAAATTAAGAAATAGTACGAAATATTTTACTTGCAGGGAATAATATGGATACATACTTTACTACCTTACAGCTATTTTTCTCTTTTTTGCTACGTCACAGCGCTTCCGTATGTGTTTTGTTTGTCACTTTCGTGTGTGATGTCTTTGTTCACTGAAAGTGTTTGAATTAATTATGCGTCGTTTTCTTCAAGTTCCTCATTCGTTTTGTGCCCTAACTCATTCATTAAATGATATATTTACTGGTCCAGGGATCATGCTATTTTCCTTTCAACAAACAAGTACCGCTAATATATTTACTGGTCCAGGGATCATGCTATTTTGCTGTTTGAGCTGCCCGCGCTAGTCATATGGACAAAGATAATGACAATTCACAGACATAGCACTGCCATTCGTTGGTGCAAACTCTGGACCTCAAGAAAGAAACAAAAGACGGCACGAGCAGCGGAATACAACATAAAGGAATCCTGTCTACGGCCCGTAAGTACGTATACGTATTTCTCTATATTTTTCTCTAGTAACGACGGTATTTCTTAATTTACCGCGGATTTTTTACTTTATTGGTGTAAAAGCAAATATTATGTTCCATTTGGGACAAATATTAGAGTGACATTTCGTGGATACCTTTGATCTACATAACCCATTCTTTTAGTTATCTTAATGGCTTCGAATTCGAGCAAATACTTTATGGAAATTGTTCCCTTCTTCTTAGGACGCCGTCTCCAACCGAAAGTTGACGATCCAATTATGACTACTCGAACAACAACGTCTCTGAATTTCGGAGGATATTCATTCGAACCA
Source organism: Anabrus simplex (assembly GCF_040414725.1). Lineage (NCBI taxonomy): Eukaryota > Metazoa > Arthropoda > Insecta > Orthoptera > Tettigoniidae > Anabrus > Anabrus simplex. The sequence continues at coordinate 51,919,809 of NC_090272.1, read as the reverse complement.
AGGGCGCAGGTATTCCTACAGATTTCTCTAAATGATGAGTTGAAGAAGTTCATACTACTCTCTTCTTATGATGTGTCCAATGTATATATTTATTATATAGTAACACCTCCTCACTTTAGAGGTTACCTATACTTAATAACAACTAATATAATGTAATGGGAAAATAAATAATAATCTATTGAACTCTGAAGAAAATCATCGAAGATGGTTTCTTCTTCTTCTTTATCTGTTTACCCTCTAGGTTCGGTTTTTCCCTCGGACTCAGCGAGGGATCCCACCTCCACCGCCTCAAGGGCAGTGTCCAGGAGCTTCAGACTCTGGGTTGGGGATACAACTGCGGAGGATGACCAGTACCTCGCCCAGGCGGCCTCACCTGCTATGCTGAACAGGGGCCTTGCGGGGCTATGGGAAGATTGGAAAGGATAGGCAAGGAAGAGGGAAGGAAGCGGCCGTGGCCTTAGGTTAGGTACCATCCCGGCATTTGCCTGGAAGAGAAGTGGGAAACCACGGAAAACCACTTCCAGGATGGCTGAGGTGGGAATCGAACCCACCTCTATTCAGTTGACCTCCTGAGGCTGAGTGGACCACGTTCCAGCCCTCGTACCACTTTTAAAATTTCGTGGGTGCGCGTAGAGGCGCGCGGCTGTGAGCTTGCATCCGGGAGATAGTAGGTTCGAATCCCACTATCGGCAGCCCTGAAGATGTTTTTCCGTGGATTCCCATTTTCACACCAGACAAATGCTGGGGCTGTACCTTAATTAAGGCCACGGCCGCTTCCTTCCAACTCCTAGGCCTTTCCCATCCCATCGTCGCCATAAGACCTATCTGTGTCGGTGCGACGTAAAGCCCCTAGCAAAAAAAATTCGTGGCAGAGCCGGGAATCGAACCTGGGCCTCTGTGGGTGGCAGATATTCACACTAACCACTACACCACAGAGGCGGACGAAGATGGTTTCTTTAAATATTTATTGACGATTTCAAGGCAAAAAAAATGTGATGTCAACAATCAAAGATTTTGGCAGGTAGAACTCAACAACGAATTTTCGAGGTATCGTGCCCCCAATCCCGATTAGGAAGCCTATGAATTCGATCCTTTTTAGGTTGTATACTTCCTTGTAAAATGGAACTGTGGTCTCGTATATTCCCTTTTTCTCACGATCAACATCGTCAGGTTGGCTCGCGGAGGATTCAAAGCGTACGGTTGGATAGATTATTATGTGCTACATTGTTGTCTTTGAAGGCTATTACTGTATAACGATCATTCGAGTGCTTCCATTCTCTGCCAAACCATGGATCTATTCATGGACGGTGAATCCGATTCTTCTGAGGGCCTGAGCGATTTTGGTTCTTATTTGATGACGCCCAGCGATACGCAGAGTTTCGCCGTGCTGGCAGGAACCAAGGACATGTGCAACTGTTTCAATCTCATTGAAGCATCGCCTACATTTACTGGAAGCTGGATGTTGTTTAAAAAGGGTAACTCCTTTACCTTTGTGAGGGAGATCGCAAAACTACTTAAATTTCAGGTCTCTTAATATCTGCCTGATTTTTCGTGAGTTTAGGAAACCCTCTTTAGGATTCTTTAGCTTCCTGTTTTGATGGTCGTCAGAAATTCTTCACTTTTACTCGCCCTCCAAGGATTTCCTCATTAGTTTTCCACTGTATCCGGGGTATTTGGAGCATTCTTCTGTACCAGTCATTACAACTTCAGAACTTCGATTCGGAGTTTCAGCGAAGGATTAAATGTCCAGGTTTTGAAAGCACAGACAAACAGGGAAAACGTAACAGCGTAGTATGCAAATGGGGAGCTGAACACTGATATTCCCACTGGTAAGCAGTATTCTGGGTTGTTCAGTCCTGGATAATACTTCTTTCTAAGGAAGACATTGCTAATTCAAAGAGCTCCTCGGTATTTCAATTATGACACTTGGCCTACGATGTTGTTGTTGTTGATGGTTCTTTAGACATGTGGGACTTCTGGATCTCGAACAGCGTTTCTATTGTTGATCTTAATGTGAGACGTCGCTGAATATCTGTGAAACACCCGTAGTTTTTGTAATAGCAAAGCAACGCAATGACATCTCCGTACAGGCCATGAAGGCCCTTCCACTATCCGTTACCTCGGCACTTTGGGGTAGAGTGGTCAAGTCTACGCCCGGCCACCTTTGCCCCCAGGAAAGAACCTGGTACTCATTTTTGGTGTAGGCTGAGTGAACCTCAGGCCATGTGAACCTCCGGAAGTGGAAATCTTGTTTCTTAAATTTTACGACTTCTTGGCGGGAATTCGAACCCACGTCCTTCCGGGCGAACCGAGCACGCCTTTACCGCCTCGGTCGGGCAGTTCCTATTGCTTTTGTAATAATTGAGATAAACCACTCAGCCTCCCAGTCAATTTTCATTCTCTTTATTAACCTAACCACTTACGTTCAATTTTTGAAAACCCCAGACAAAAATATAACTTATAAAATATCCGACTCCATAGCTAAATGGTTAGCGTGCTGGTCTTTGTTCCAGAAGGTCCGGGGTTCAATACCGACCGGGTCGGGGATTTTAACCTTCATTGGTTAATTCCGATAGCTCAGGGGCTGGGTTAGTGTGCCGTCTTCATCATTAGAATTCATCATAGTTAGGACCTCATCCTGACAGACGGGCCTCTTTGGAGACAACAAGCCATTATTGTTATCACTCATAAAATATGTTTAGGGCCCACGTGATTTATTACACTAGAACCTTCACTCTCTGAGAAAAAGTTGTCTTATGCTTTAATTAGATGAATTTTAAATTTTTGTTCATTATATGTAACTTCGTGAGTTCCAATTACGAACATAATATATATAATGAAAGCTTCCAGGGAGATTAACTTTACTTAGTGTAGAAAGAACTTGCTCAGATTCATTAAAATTCTATGAATAGTTCTCGAAAATGGGTGTCTATGTTATGAAAACTACAGTATAAGCTAAAATAAAACACTAAAGAAGGAGAGAAGTGCAGAGGATCGTGAAGAAAAGGAAGCATTCATTTATGAGAGACGTTCGAACTTCTTTCTCCGCTACTTTGCACTGGCAAGCTGACCTAATTGATTCTTTCAATGACGACAAACCCGATTATTTTATTTTCTTGAACATTCCTAACAAAACTTACCTTCCTGAGCCACTAACTTAGAATTTAATCTTAGTGAAATGCAGATTATGTCACTATTTTCACAAGAAATGATTACCAAACATCCAAATACAATCTGAACACTAAGAGCCAGCAAACACCAATGACTTCTATCACACGGAGCGAAGCACGACCATCGAATAAGTAAACGTTTCAGCCATTTAGAATTTGTAGCCAGGGGGTGGGGGAGTTTTACTAGAGGTTAGAATCCCCCTCCCCTGAAGCTTTTGCAACAAAAAAAAAACACAAAGTGTCGCTGTCAATAAACAATAAACTAAGCAAACATTCAGAGCCATAATCGTAAAACCAACAAATCTGTTGAATCTATTTTCTAAGAAGCCTCGAAAATTGGATTTTAGATTGTAAACTGAACATACCATTCGCTGTAAAACTGTTCACCTTGATCGTACTGTTCTTGTTCTATATTTTAATGTAAGATTTTGTAGTATACCGGTAGTGCAATCTGAATATCAGCTTCAGTAACACTTGTATCACTGTCCTTATAATGACAAGTCATCAACCAATGCGTATCACACACGCACCTTCCTTATGTTCTATCAGCATTTTGTAATTTTATACTCTCCCCCCCCCCACACACACACACACTCGGCAGATACTGACTACGCATACCATATCACCTGAAAAATTTCACTAAGAAATTAACATGCTAAATGCGATTTCACGAAACAGGGGGCATGGTTCCGGTAAGATCTTGAATTTTATATTAATTAAACTTTTAATAATTTTAATAATAGATAGTGTTATTGGCTTTCCGTCCCACTAAATACTTTTACGGTTTTCGGAAACGCCGAGCTGCCGGAATTTAGTCCCGCAGGAGTTCTTTTACGTGTCAGTAAATCTACCGACAAGGGGCTGACGTATTTGAGCACCTGCAAATACCACCGGACTGAGCTAGGATCAAACCTTCCAAGCTGGGGTCAGAAGGCCAGCGTCTCAACCGTCTGAGGCATTCAAGCCGGCTTTAATCATTTTCTTTCACGCTTGAACATTCGAGAATATGTTCACAAAGAATAGTTCTTTCGTATAAATACATTTTCAAAACGTTCTGCCGTCATTTCATTTTAAAGCATCAATCGGCATCTTGTGGAACCATCTTTACATTCCTTCGAATTCAAGAGAGTTATTTTCTCCTTTTTCTTCTGGATACCTCTGGTTACAATGAAAATCCACAGCCTGTTTCCAGTCATTCGACCGGGTCAGGAATGGAATGAATGAAGCCCCATCTAGCGGAGAGGATAGGAATTGTGCCGGCTGCCGAAGCCTGTCGCACTCCTTTGGAGCAATGATTAATGAATGACAGATGAAATGAAATGTTACTGGAGAGTGTTGCTGGAATGAATTAAAACAGGGAAAACCGGAGTACCGGAGAAAAACCTATCCCGCCTCCGCTTTGTTCAGCACAAATCTAACATGGAGTGGCCGGGATTTGAACCACGGAACCCAGCGTTGAGAGGCCGGCGCGCTGCTGGGAATACCTGTGGTTACATTTTAATTAATTAATTAATTAACTCATTTATTTATTTATTTATTTATTTATTTATTTATTTATTTATTTTATTAATTTATTTATTTATTTATGTATTTATTTATTTATTTATTTATTTATTTATTTATTTATTTATTTATTTATTTATTTATTTATTTATTTATTTATTTATTTATTTGAGCTTTGTCATACAAGGTAACCTTGGACTCAGGGAAGCATTGACAGCATACAAATAACAGCTGTTCCTCAGATGAGGGTAAAATGGAAGATATCTTTAACTGGTGACTAAGTCTCGTATATGATTATGATAATAAGGAAGGTGTTGAGGTGTGGGTGGGCCTGAGTAATGATATTCAGGGCACGGCCACTGTTTGTGGATGCTACGGAAGTTACTCATAGAGTCAGCAGTGATACAATAGGACTTCCCGGCTCGATGAGGGAAGTATTGGCAAACTATTTCACTCCTCATCTGACTTAGTGCATCTCAAAGCTTTCATTTCTTTACATCTGCCTAGCCGAGGTAGTAAAGAACGTGGGATCGGTTTCCCGTCAGGAGTACCAGGTTAATATTCGTAGGGATAAAATAGAGAAAACCAGTCTTTCCCACTTAATGCAGAGTTTACGGGAAATAGAAAGCATATGGCGACGATGGGATAGAGAAGCGCTAGGAGTGGAAAGGAAGCGACCGTGGCTTTAAGGTACTTGAAGAATGAAAGACACAGAAGTAACAGGTTGTTGTTTAACAGTGAAATACAGTTGAGACTGGTTCATATGTAACTCAGTTCTGCGTACTCTGTTTTGTACGTGCATTTATGTAGTTCCCCGTCGGCGGTTGAAGAGTAGGCTTCCGTCTAGAAGTGGCCACGGCTGGTCCGTGGTCGGAGAATTCTGCACTCCGACCGACCAACCGATCAGAGGAGGAGTGGCCACGGCTCTACCGTGGCTCTACGGTTCTGTATTCGGGAGACGGACAAGGGGCTAGTCCCCACCGACAGCTGTTCTGAGAATGGTTTTCCGTGGTTTTCCATCCTCCTGCACTAAAGCGAATGCTGGGACAGTTCCTAGTATAGGCCACGCTCATCTCCTTCTCTGAGCCTGAGAGACGGCGTCACCGTCTAGGAGGCCCAACTCTCCGTTCAGAGAAGGAATGAAAACATTTAGCACTAGTAATAATATGGAGGTCCCGGCAAAATATAACTAAAATATTTTAAGTATACCTCATTTGTGCGTGACACATTTAAAAGTAGTTCTGTGTTTATATGTGTTCATTTTCGTTAAGTGCCCGACTCGTTGGCTGAATGGTCAGCGTACTGGCCGGTTTAGAGGGTCCCGGTTTCGATTCCCGGTCGGGTCGGCGATTTTAACCTCCATTGGTCAATTCCAGTGGCTCGGGGGCTGGGTGTTTGTGCTGTCCCGAACATCCCTGCAACTCACACACCACACATAACACTATCCTCCACCACAATAACACGCAGTTACCTACACATGGTAGATGCCGCCCACCCTCATCGGAGGGTCTGCCTTACAAGGGCTGCACCCGGCTAGAAATAGCCACACAAAATTTAAAAATCGTTAAGTACAGTTTATCTGTGCATATAAGAAAGTTAAAATAATATCGCCAACATACGCGCTTTGCGAATCAAAGCACAGGCGAGGTAGATTCGGAATTGTTGGCGGCGGCGGGACTTCAGCTACAAATGTCAGAGGAGATCGGTGGTGTGACGAAGGTCATGGGAAGTAAAGCTAATGTAGAAAGAATACGATACATGTGTTCAAGACATAGGACACGCTTCCGTTTTTGCTCTAAACCGGTTATGAAAACGACACACATTTAGATGATGGCCGAGAGCTGACCTTTGCCGTATTGAGTTATTAGATCTGCGGTTCTTTTTTTTTTTTTTTTTTTTTTGCTAGGGGCCTTACGTCGCACCGACTCAGATAGGTTTATGGCGACGATGGGATAGGAAAGGCCTAGGAGTTGGTAGGAAGCGGCCGTGGCCTTAATTAAGGTACAGCCCCAGCATTTGCCTGGTGTGAAAATGGGAAACCACGGAAAACCATCTTCAGGGCTGCCGATAGTGGGATTCGAACCTACTATCTCCCGGATGCAAGCTCACAGCCGCGCGCCTCTACGCGCACGGCCAACTCGCCCGGTATCTGCGGTTCTATCAGTAAATATTTACTATACATCGCTGTCAGACAGCATAGAGAAGGGAAGGAAAAAAGTTTTTCTTTTCTCTTTTTTTTTTTTTTGCTATTTGTTTAAGGTCCCATTAACACAGCAAAGGATTTCGGTGACTGAGGTTGCGAAAGGGCTAGGATTGGGAAGGTACCGGTTGTAACTCTTATTAAGGTACCTACAGTCACAGCCAGCATTTGCCTGGTGTGAAAATGGGACACCACTGAAAACCATCTTCGGGGCTGCCGACGGTGAGATTCAAACCCACTATATCCCGAATGCAAGCTCACAGCTGCCCGACCCTAACCGCGTGGCCAACTCGCTCAGTAGAAAGATTACGAGACATAGGACACGGCTCCGTTTTCGCTGTAAACAGGTTATGAAAAGCGACACTTTAAAATGATGCCGTATTGAGTTATGAAATCTGCAGTTCTGTCAGTCTGCCATGGACAACGCTGACTACAAATTAAGTTTTATACGAGAATAAGAATAAAACAAAAGTAATGAAATATACCATAAACGGAGAAAGAAAGGCCGTAGTCAGATTGGGTGGGGTGGGAAGAAACTGTTAAGAGATGAAAAATTTCCCTTAGCTTGGCAGCTTAATTTCACCTGATGAAAGGAGCAAAAGGGAGATAAGAAGCAGAATAGCACAAGCCAAGGAAGCGTCTATAAGAAAAGATCATTGCTGATATCTAAGGCAACTAGTATAGATGTTCGTAAGAAATACATTAAAACATTTGTATGGACTGTTGGACTGTATGGGTCAAAAACCTGTACTCTCGTGGAGAGAGGTAAAAAGAAAATCCACGCCTTTGAAATGTGGTGCTGGCACCGTATGCTAAAAACACCAGTAGGGTAAGCAATGAAGAAATTCTGAAAAGTTTGAATGAAACATACCAGCTGGTAAAAATATTAGAAAGTAGAAGGAAGAGATTTACAGGTCACCTGCTCAGACATTCAACCTGGTGCACCAATCTGACGGAGGGAAGGATGGAAGCCAGAAGAAGAAGAAGAGGAAGACGAAGAAAAGAATTTATGGCGGACATTAGGAATGGACGACCGTGCACAACCGTAAAGAAGTTAGCACTGGAGAGAATGCCTCTATCGTGAGGATGGCAATGCTGCGCACTAACCATGTAAGGTTGAGGAGATAAAGAAAAGACGAGAATCCACATTAAAATAGGTGGAGATTTAGGCATTGCATATAGCCCATAGACATTAGTAAAATAAACGCTATTTTAGGCGAATATTTAAAAACTGGATGCACAATAAACCAACCTGATATAGTGAAAGAATCATAAGTCCAAATTCCGTTGTTAACTTGTGTCTTTGAAATAACCGTCTTTAATCTTATTACGGAAACCAGAAAAAATGACTTGAATAATTATATGACATAATATCTAAACCTGATTTATAAGTAATTCTTAGTCATACGTAAAATCTGCTCTTCACCTTGATGATATTTAGGTTCAACTGTGTATAATCATCGAACATATACAATTAATTACGGAGCGAGTTCGTCGTGCGATTAGGCTCACGCAGCTGTGAGCGTGCATTCGGGAGATAATGGGTTCGAACCCCCAATGTCGGCAGCCTTGAGGATGATTTTCCGCGGTTTCTGATTTTCACTCCAGGCTGTACCTTAATTAAGGCCATGGCTGTTTCCTTCCCACTCCTTACCCTTTCCTATCCCATCGCCGCCATAAGACCTATCTGTGTCGATGCGCCGTAAAAGAAAGTTGAAAACAAAAGGAATATATTGTTCTAGATCCGAACTGAATGTTTTTTCCGTTAGATTGAGCAACTGCTTTTATAACTTGTACTTTGATCATATCTTAACGGTTATCTTAAAAGTATTACATGATTATGCTGTATGAGGGATTTTTAGAAAGATCTCTTATTTTCGAATTTGTTACTTGAATCCAGTGCTCCACCTGTCAAGGGGGTCACCGCTCGTCCTGTATGGAAGTTTCACCAATAATAATAATAATAATAATAATAATAATAATAATAATAATAATAATAATAATAATAATAATAATAATAATAATAATAATAATAATAATAATCGTTCGTTCGTAATCTGTTTACCCTCCAGGGTCGGTTTTTCCCTCGGACTCAGCGAGGGATCCCACCTCTACCGCCTCAACGGCAGTGTCCTGGAGATTCAGACTTTCGGTCGGGGATACAACGGGGGAGAATGACCAGTACCTCGCCCAGGCGGCCTAACCCGCTATGCTGAACAGGGACCTCGTGGAGGGATGGGAAGATTGGATGGTACAGGCAAGGAAGAGGGAAGGAAGCGGCCGTGGCCTTAAATTAGGTACCATCCCGGCATTTTCCTGGAGGAGAAGTGGGAAACCACGGAAAACCACTTCCAGGATGGCTGAGGTGGGTATCTAACCCACCTCTACTCAATTGGCCTCCCGAGGCTGAGTGAACCCCGTTCCAACCCTCGTGGCACTTTTCAAATTTTCGTGGCAGAGCCGGGAATCGAACCCGGACCTCCGGGGGTGGCAGCTAATCACGCTAACCACTACACCACAGAAGCGGACATTAATAATAATAATAATAATAATAATAATAATAATAATAATAATAATAATAATAATAATAATACCGAGCTCGATAGCTGCAGTCGCTTAAGTGCGGCCAGTATCCAGTATTCGGGGGACAGTAGGTTCGAAACCCCATTGTCGACAGCCCTGAAGATGGTTTTCCGTGGTTTCCCATTTTCACACCAGGCAAATGCTGGGGCTGTACCTTTAATTAAGGCCACGGCCGCTTCCTTCCCACTCCTAGCCCTTCCCTGTCCCATCGTCGCCATAAGACCTATCTCTGTCGGTGCGACGTGAAGCAAATAGCAAAATAATAATAATAATAATAATAATAATAATAATAATAATAATAATAATAATAATAATAATAATAATAATAATAATAATTCACCATCATTATTTTGTATTACACGCGGTGAGCCACCCTGCTGTAAACACTTACATCGTCGTAAGCAATTGTCAAATTGTTTCATGACCGTTGAAATCTCTGGTGCAGTTCCCTAGTTCGCTCTCGCCGCTCACATTACTACCAAGAAGATGAATGACTTAATGTCAACATTGGTTCTTTCAGTTCTTTCAAGGTTGTTTTCTAACGACGTCTCAATATATCAGCATTTAAGTCAACAGCTGTCTTTACACATGCTAATTGGTGTGGTAAAACTTTCGTAAGAAAAATAAATTAGCATTGTTAGCTGTATTCAAGTTCAGAGACCGTCAGTGTCCCGTGTTAGGTAACAGTACAGCTATGTGCTAAACAGCTCTTACTAAGCTCAGCTACAGAGTGAGTGGCTACACGATTCGGGCGGTAGTAACTGTTAGCTTGGATTCAGAAGACGGCGCGGTCGAATCCCACCACCGGCAGTCCTGAAGATGTTGTTCTACGGTTTCTTATTTTTACATCAGGCAAATTCTGGGGCTGTAGCTTAATTAAGACCATGGCTCCAGCCTTGACTGACTGACTGATGAAGGTTTAATTCCCTACCCTGAAAGGATAGGGCGGGTAACGTCTTCTTTCTGCAACCTCCTTCCCCGTTCTAGCCAATGGTTGCCGAAAACCTAAGTGAGTTAGTTAAATGTTAAACTACTAGAAACAAAGTAGACTCAACTACCGACTGTGATTTCAACGAATACATCGTGCAATGCATGAATGATCGATCTGAGGGTGGATTTTACTTCTATCTTGGTCTATACGCAACAAACACATCTGCTCGGAATAATACTCGCTTCTGTGGTGTAGTGGTCAGTGTGATTAACTGCTATCCCCGGAGGCCCGGTTTCGATTCCCGGCTCTGCCACGAAATTTGGAAAGTGGTACGAGGCCTGGAACGGGGTTCAATCAGCCTCGGGAGGTCAACTGAGTAGATGTGGCTTCAATTCCTACCTCAGCCATCCTGGAAGTGGTTTTCCGTGGTTTCCTACTTCTCCTCCAGGCAAATGCCGGGATGGTACATAATTAAGGCCACGACCGCTTCCTTTCCTCTTCCTTGTCTATCCCTTCCAATCTTTCCATCCCCCCCGCAAGGCCCCTGTTCAGCATAGCAGGTGAGGCCACCTGGGCGAGGTACCGGTCATCCTCCCCAGTTGTATCCCCCGACCCAGAGTCTGAAGCTCCAGGACACTGTCCTTGAGGCAGTAGATGTGGGATCCCTCGCTGAGTCCGAGGGAAGAACCGACCCTGAAGTGTAAACAGATTAAGAAGATTTCATTGTTAAATTGTAATTTTCAGCTGGGCCGAGTTGCTCAGGTTCGATGCCGGCACAGTCCGACAGGTACTCAGGTGGGACGTAAAAACAAAATTATGTTTATATTATTGAATACCTTAAACCTGCGGATATATTTCTTAATGTCCATCTAAGAGCCGTGGACGTCTCTTATAATGGTCACTCAATGAAATCGATTGTAGACAAGAGCTTTAATGGCAGAGGGTTTATCGAGCTCGATAGCTGCTGTCGCTTAAGTGCGGCCAGTATCCAGTATACGGGAGACAGTGGGTTCGAACCCCACTGTCGGCAGCCCTGAAGATGGTTTTTCGTGGTTTCCCATTTTCACACCAGGCCCTTTCCTGTCCGATCGTCGCCATAAGACCTTTCTGTGTCGGTGCGACGCAAAGTAACATGTAAATAAATAAATAAAGGGCAGTGGCCACTCCTGGCTATTCATATACTCGCAAGTGCACACTCAAATTGGTTAACATGCATGACATTTATTTTAAAGAAAAAACATTAAAGAAAATACATGTTTCCTATCATATAAACATATGTTTTCGCTCTCTTTTTGCGCGTAGCCTCCGTGGCTTAGGTGGCAGCGTACCAGCCTCTCACCGCTGGGTTCCGTGGTTCAAATCCCGGTCACTGCATGTGAGATTTGAGCTGGACAAAGCGGAGACGGGACAGGTTTTTCTCCGAGTACTCCGGTTTTCCCTGTCATAATTCATTCCATCAACACTTTCCACTATCATTTCATTTCATCTATCAGTCATTAATCATTGCCACAGAGGAGTGCGACAGGCTTCGGCAGCTGGCACAATTTCTATCCTCGCCGCTAGATGTGGGCTTCATTCATTCCATTCCTGACCCAGTCGAATGACTGGAAACAGGCTGTGGATTTTTTCTCTCTCTCTCTTCGCGCGCTCTCTCTATTTCTATTGTCACCTTTCACGAGCAAGTTTCCTGACAGAAAGGCAATAACGGGATCCTCCGTTAGAGGAGAACAGGGGGCAAGGCAGTCTAGCGGAAGACTTTTGGAGACAATGCTATGAATTGCAATAGGTTCTGCGCATTCACTTTTGCGAGTTTCACTGAGGGGTGTAGGAAACCTCTACACAGTCCGAAGAATTTTCACCACAACTGGTGCAGCGCTCCACTCACCCCAAGTCGGGTGCATTTTTCTCGCACTTGCTAGATCAGGCCAATTGAGTGAAAGGTGTCTTTCAGTACGGAGCCTTTGCCACCGCACTACTTGCCCTGCTTGTCTTTAATAGATAAATTTCCCAGCGAAAGAGACCGTAAAATGGACTCAATTCATCCCCATGTGGTCTAAACAGGTAGATGGAGATACGGGGAGTGTCAACGGTTGGTGGAAGGGTAAGTCTGATATTCTCTTCATGTGCCAATTTGTGTATGTGAAACAGAGAGATACTGCAAACCCATTGAATACACCGTGAGCCGCCATGTTTAATGGACATTTTGACATATAAATATGTCTTACGGGTGGGAGTCATTCGAAAATTTGTGCAACGTGACACAAGAAAATGTGTGACGGAAGTGTAACCATAGCAACCGTGTAGGCAGTGATGTAAGGTATGGAAGGATTCTCAGCAATGTTACCTAGCAACCATAGCAACCGTGTAAGCAGTGATGAAAGGTGTGGATGGATGGTCAGACAGTGTAACCTAGCAACCGTGCATGCAGTGATGTAAGGCATGGAAGGATGCTCAGACAATGTTACCTATACAGATTTCACCCAGAGAACCAGTCGTGATGTAAACATAAGCACGTGCTTGGGTTAACGTTTATTGGTTAGTGCTGCCGCGGGACACCTACGCGGAGACATGAAACTAGTTCGTTAGCCACATCGTGGCTAATGCGATCCTAGGTGCAAAATGTCGGAAACATAATTTAAGTCGGAGAAATATAAAAAAACTTTTTGTATTCAGTGTTATTTAATATAAACAAGCATTTCAAATTGAAGAGCACAATGGACGCATTCGCTCATGCTTGACCCGCCATTTTGTTAAGCTGTTAGCTTAGGAAGCAAGCAGTACAGTGTGTGAGTGAGTGAGTGAGAGAGACATTACTTGTTCTTGTGCAATGTGGATCATCGAGTTGAGTTCGTTAAACATCGCAAAGGGAAACCTTTGAAAAGTGGCGAGAAGGCAATTGCATTGAATATGTTTCATAAATTTTGTAAGAAATACCCGACTTTAGCTTTAAAGGATTTGCGAAGCTGACATCCGAGTTCACTTGTGTTTCGGAGTGGAGCATCGCGCAGCGAAGGACTGCACCAAAGATTGTTAAGAACACCTGGGAAATCGAAGAAGAGCTTACTTGGAAGACGTTCGTCCTTTATCATATTCTGATTAGGTAAAGTACCGGTACTGTATATTTTATTGTTTTAATATTGCCTCTTCTAAGTTCCTCGCTAGAATTTTACTTGATTAGAATATTAAATGTGTGAAGTTTTACTTATATGCGCTGTTATGATTGATTTATTACGTATTTACGTTTCGGCCATAAATTCAAATCTACCTCTCTTTTCTGATATGTTAAATATCGAGATGCCATTTATCATTCATTGTTGTTTATTTTTCGCGGACAGTGAGTATAATTTGTGCCGTAATCCGCATCACAATTGTCTGTCAACTACTGTACATGTTGACGTCAGTGGTATCCGGCAACAGTCTATGTAGAGCTAATCCTGATGTAATCGCCGCAATCAAGCGAAGTAACGACAGTTTCAAGACTGCCCACGTGGTTCCTGCCATGTGTCCGGGAGTAGCCCAGTGATTCTCCAATCAGCGTTTAGACCGCGGATGGATACATACGGATACACATTTTTCTTTGTTTACATCAGGTTCGGTTCTCTCGGTGACGGGAGAATAGCAACCATAGCAACCGTGTAGGCAGTGATGAAAGGTGTGGATGGATGGTCAGACAGTGTAACCCAGCAACGGTGCAGGCTATGTCATATGACTGGTTCATCATCATCATCATCTGTTTACCCTCCAGGTTCGGTTTTTCCCTCGGACTGAGCGAGGGACCCCACCTCTACCGCCTCAAGGGCAGTGTCCTGGAGCTTCAGACTCTTGGTCGGGGGATACAACTGAGGAGTATGACCAGTACCTCGCCCAGGCGGCCTCACCTGCTATGCTGAACAGGGGCCTTGTGGAGGGATGGGAAGATTGGAAGGGATAGGCAAGGAAGAGGAAAAGAAGCGGCCGTGGCCTTAAGTTAGGTACCATCCCGGCATTCGCCTGGAGGAGAAGTGGGAAACCACGGAAAACCACTTCCAGGATGGCTGAGGTGGGAATCGAACCCACCTCTACTCAGTTGACCTCCCGAGGCTGAGTGGACCCCGTTCCAGCCCTCGTACCACTTTTCAAATTTCGTGGCAGAGCCGGGAATCGAACCCGGGCCTCCAGGGGTGGCACTAACCACTACACCACAGAGGCGGACTTATGACTGGTTGCCATCTGAAATTAGCAGCCGTTGATGGATGGCAATGACCGGGAGACATAATTTATGATAATTTGATTTTTGCAAGGGAAAGGTGCTTTCTTTTTTCAGTAGGCATTTCGCTTTGGACTAAATGCGTGATAATCTCAAGAATCACTTATAATTCGAGAACCAGTAAATTCCCATGAATCCTGTACACTGTGATGAGCGTAATTTAAAATTACATAAAGATAAATTATTGTAGACATTACATAGCTATTCTCTCTAATTAGTTTCTTCCCTCTTGAAGAGTAATGCGACAATGTCATTAGATTACAGTCCGCCTTCGTAGTGTAACGGTTAGTGTTGTTAGCTGCCGTACTCAGAGGCCAGGGTTCGATTCCCGGAACTATCAGAAATTCAAAAATGGCAGGAGGGCTGGTATGTGGTTGAAATTGTATATGCAGCTCCCCTCCATTGGGGTTGTACCTCGGGATGAGGACACGAGGTTTTTTGTTAGTTCGGCTCCATGGCTAAATGGTTAACGTGCTGGCCTTTGGTCACAGGAGTCCGGAGTTCGATTCCCGGCAGAGTCGGGAATTTTAACCATAATTGGCTATTCCCTTGTACGGGAAATGTGTGTTTGTGACGTCTACATCATCATTTCATTCGCATCACGCGCAGGTCGCCTACGGGAGTCTGATCAAAAGACCTGCACCAGGCCTCTCCAGAGGCCACACGCGATGATGATGATTATTATTATTATTATTATTATTATTATTATTATTATTTGTTTACCTTTCAGGGTCGGTTTTTTCCTCGGACTCAACGAGGGATCCCACCTCTACGGCCTCAAGGGCAGTGTCATGGATCTTCAGACTCTGGGTCGGGATACAACTGGGGAGGATGACCAATACCTCGCCCAGGCCCCCGCACCTGCTATGCTGAACAGGGGATTTGCGGGGGTTGGAAAGATTGGAAGGGATAGACAAGGAAGAAGGAAGGAAGCGGCTGTGGCCTTAAGTTAGATACCTAGCATCCAGGCATTTGCCTGGAGGAGAAATGGGAAACCACGGAAAAACACTTCCAGGATGGATGAGGTGGGAACCGAACCCCCCTCTACTCAGTTGACCTCCCGAGGCTTAGTGGACCCCGTTCCAGCCCTCGTACCACTTTTAAAATTTTGTGGCAGAGCCGAGAATCGAACCCGGGCCTCCGAGGGTGGCAGCTAATCACACTAACCATTACACCACAGAGCCGGACATTATTATTATTATTATTATTATTATTATTATTATTATTATTATTATTATTATTATTATTATTATTGTATTACAATCAGAATGAGCCATTTTTCTCTAATCTTTATATGACATGTCTTAACTTACCCGTATCCGTAGCTCGAGGAACCCGCTTGGCTGGCCGAAAAACTCCCAGACGCTCCACCGAATCCGAAGCTGGCACTGGCCGAATTGCTCTGGCTGTGGGAACCACCGTAACCACCTCCTCCGTGACTGGGGTAGTAACCACCGCCGCCATGACTGGGATAGTAATTACCTCCACCGTGACTGGGATAGTATCCACCACCTCCGTAGTTACCTCCACCATAGTGACCACCTCCGTGACTGGGGTAGTATCCACCACCACCTCCATAGTAGCCACCTCCTCCGTGGCTAGGATAGTATCCTCCGTGTCCGCCGTAGCCTCCATAACCGCCGTATCCACCATATTTCTTGTAACCATATCCGTAACCGCCACCCCCGTAACCGCCACCGCCGTAACCACCACCTCCGTACAGCCCACCACTGGAAAAAGAGACGGTATGTGTAAGTTCAAACTCTTTCTTTATTAATTTTTACTCATATATCATTTTTATAACCCCATAAATTTGACAAAGTACATTTATTCAGCTGTCAGAACTAAAAGCATTGATGTATTCAGATTTCTTTCTTTCTTTCTTTCTTTCTTTCTTTCTTTCTTTCTTTCTGTCTTTCTTTCTTTCTTTTTTAACCTGTCCGCCTGCATGGCTAAATGGTTAGCATGCTGGCCTTTGGTCACAGGGGTCTCGGGTTCGATTCCCGGCAGGGTCGGGAATTTTAACCATACTTGGTTAATTTCGCTGGCACGGGGGCTGGGTGTATGTGTCGTTTTCATCATCATTTCATCCTCATCACGACGCGCAGGTCGCCTACGGGAGTCACATCAAAAGACCTGCATGTGGTGAGCTGAATTTGTCCTCAGACACTCCCGGCATTAAAATCCGTACGCCATTTCATTTCATTTCTTAATCTGTTTACCCTCCAGGGTTGGTTTTTCCCTCGGACTCAGCGAGGGATCCCACCTCTACCGCCTCAAGGGCAGTGTCCTGGAGCATGAGACTTTGGGTCGGGGGATACAACTGGTGGCGAGGACCAGTACATCGCCCAGGTAGCCTCACTTGCTATGCTGGCCAGGGACCTTGGTAGGAGATGGGAAGATTGGAAGGGATAGATAAGCAAGAGGGAAGGAAGCTATTTTTGCTATTTGTTTTACGTCGCACCGACACAGATATGTCTTATGGCGACGATAGGATAGGAAAGGCCTAGGAAGTGGATGGAAGCGGCCGTGGCCTTAATTAAGGTACAGCGCCGCCATTTGCCTGGTGTGAAAATGGAAACCACGGAAAACCATCTTCAGGGCTGCCGACAGTGGGGCTCGAGCCCACTGTTATGTTCTGAACACGCTACTAAATATACTTATCCAGTACTTAACATTACTTTATTAGGAAAAATGCATTTTGTCACAGCATTGCGTAACTATTCACTACAAAGAATGTTCCAATGAGAAGAACAGCTGTTCTCTCCAGAGAGTATACATCTCTGTGTTGTTACGCTGTTGTTACTAGCGCACTCACTGTATTATTTTTAAATACACTATAGTCTCCCCCACTTAGAAATGTGTTATACACTGAATTTTAAATAAACACTTTGAAGCTGTGAACTTATCAGATAAGGAATATAGACGAATTAAAAAAAAGGGAAAACCAGATAATCTATTGAATTTTGAAAAAGGTACTTCACTTCTCACAGAACAGTTGAGCTGAGTTGGTTCACAAAACAAAATCACGGAACCGCACAGGCAGTCGAGTATGTCTTGATGATCTACGGACACGTACATTTGTTGGAACATCGGTATTCTGTCGTAGTGTCTCTGTCGTATCTGGGGTTGATGGATTTTCTACTGGAACAGCTGGATCTTGGCGTGGTGATACTGTTAAATCAGGATTAACCGAGACATGGTATTCTGGAGCTCTAGGTACGTTGTATGACTGGGCTGGTTCAAATGTAACTGATTTAGGTTGAATGAGTGTCCCACGCATTTGGTCAATATGGCGTTTCAGTGTCCTTCCTGATTCGTCCAAAATAACTAGGTAGTGTCGCTGACCATACTTTTTTACAACCTTTCCAAATTTCCAAGTGTACTTGTTATTGCAAAAGCATCTAATAGTTTAGCAAATTGTTCTGAATCCATTCTTCTGAGTGTAACCTAATTGTGTCAAAACAGCGGTAAATATTTTCGGTGGTCGATTGATAGTACTGTGCAGGATATTAGCAATACTTATTTATACTTTCACCTCGTCGCCAACTGTTATGTTCTGAACACGCTACTAAATATACTTATCCAGTACTTAACATTACTTTATTAGGAAAAATGCATTTTGTCACAGCATTGCGTAACTATTCACTACAAAGAATGTTCCAATGAGAAGAACAGCTGTTCTCTCCAGAGAGTATACATCTCTGTGTTGTTACGCTGTTGTTACTAGCGCACTCACTGTATTATTTTTAAATACACTATACCCACTATCTCCCAATTACTGGATAATGGCCGCACTTAAGCGACTGCAGCTACCGAGCTCGGTAGGGAAGGAAGTGGCCGAGGCCTTAAGTTAGGTACCATCCCGGCATTTACCTGGAGGAGAAGTGGGGAACCACGGAAAACCGGAGGTGGGAATCGAACCCACCTCTACTCAGATGACCTCCCGAGGTTGAGTGGACCCCGTTCCAGCCCTCGTATCATTTTTCAAATTTCGTGGCAGAGCCGGGAATCGAACCCGGGCCTCCGGGGGTGGCAGCTTATCATGCTAACCACTACACTACAGAGGCGGGCTGGTTTTTTTTATATTTTTGTTTCAAGTGATGTCAGTAGGGAAGAAAGCTAAGATAATTGAATGTCACACTGAATGTCACACTAGGAATACAGAACTGGAACGGGAAGATAATTTCAAGTATTTAGGATGTGTGTTCTCCCAGGATGGTAGTATAGTAAGCGAGATTGAATCAAGGTACAGTAAGGCTAACGCAATGAGCTCGCAGTTGCGATCAACAGTATTCTGTAAGAAGGAAGTCAACTCCAGGACGAAACTATCTTTAGATCTGTCTGTTTTCAGACTAACTTCGCTTTACGAGAGTGAAGGCTGGGTGGACTCGATTTATTCATAAGCTAGAAGTAACAGACATGAAAGTAGCGGGAATGATTGCTGTTACAAACATGTGGGAACAGTGACAGGAGGGTACTCGGAATGAGGCGATACAGGCTAAGTTAGGAATGAACTAGACTGACCGAGCAAGTGGCTGTGCGGTTTGGGCCACGTAGATATCAGTTTGCATTCAGGAGACAGTGGGTTCGAACACCACTATCGTCCCCCTGTGGGTGGGGGCGGTAGAATAACACCCACGGTAGCCCATACCTTTCGTAAGAGGCGACTAAAAGGGGCCCCAGGGGCTCTAAACTTTGGAGCGTGGGTTGGCCCTTAGCTGAGTCCTGGAATTACTTCCACTTACTTTTGCCAGGCTCCTCACTTTCATCTATCCTATCCGACCTCCCTTGGTCAACTCTTGTTATTTTCCGACCCAAACGCTATTAGGTTTGCGAGGACTAGGGAGTCTTTCATTTTCATGCCCTTCGCGGCCCTTATCTTCCTTTGATCGATATCTTCATTTTTCGAAGTGTCGGATCCCTTCCATTTTTCCCTCTGATTAGTGTTATATAGAGGATGGTTGCCTAGTTGTACTTCCTCTTAAAACAATAATCACCGAGCTCGATAGCTGCAGTCGCTTAAGTGCGGCCAGTATCCAGTATTCGGGAGATCGTGGGTTCGAACCCCACTGTCGGCAGTCCTGAAGATGGTTTTTCCGTGGTTTCCCATTTTCACACCAGGCAAATGCTGGGGCTGTATCTTAATTAAGGCCACGGCCGCTTCCTTCCCACTCCTAGCCCCTCCCTGCCTCATCGTCGCCGTAAGACCTGTCCGTGTCGGTGCGACGTAAAGCAACTAGCAAAAAAAAAAAAAAAAAATATTAATAATAATCACCACCACCACCCCACTATCGGCAGCCCTGAAGATGGTTTTCCGTGTTTACCATTTTTACACCAGGAAAATGCTGGGTCTGTACCTTAATTTAGGTCACGGCTGCTTCTTTCCCACTCCTAACTTTTTCCTGGCCCATCGTCGTCATATGACCTACGTGTGTTGGTGCGACATATAGCAAATTGTAAAAAAAAAAAAAAAAAAAAAAAAAAAAAAAAAAAAAAAAAAGACCAAGACGACGATGGCCAGACTCGGTTCCTAATGGTTTAATTAAAGAGATAGAGGTATGGAACTAAACGAAGTCATAAAGCTAGTTAGAGTATTGTGGGGGCATTCAGTAAATTTACAGAGGCTTGTAAACTAAACGCTGAAAAGCATTATAATCTATAATGAGGGAGTATGTATGGATTTTTGAAATAATAATAATACTAATAATAATAATAATAATAATAATAATAATAACGTTTAATGATTATTTCAAGAATATGGTCGTGATTTAAATTGTCATTAAAATCCTACATTATATGTGTGAAAAATAGCACTTCATCAAATGTTTTACCTCGGAAGATAACTAAAATATAGACGATGGAAGTTACGAAAAATGATATTTACACGATAATTTTAACGACCTTTTCTGTGAGCGCTATTATAGTTACGAAGATATATTTACATTACATTCATTTTGACATTTTTCTACACTATTTAAAAAAATAAGACATATTTATTTTTTGTATTATTTTGTCTGATTTGACATGGAATCCCGTATGCAAACTGGATGGTGTGTGGTGGTTCCAACGATTCAGCAACATTGTGCTTCTCCGATCTCAGACTAGGATGGTTCCTCATCAGCAAAGTCAAGTCTATTCTGACCATCTATAGCACTTTGCAGGAATTTTCATAAATGTACTTCGTATTTTATATAAATACACGACATAGCCTGGCTATGGGTTCAGAAGGGGATATGTAAGTGCTATACTTACGCTGCTAATCCAAGAGCCTTTCCGACGAGTACACCTTTGCCAAATCCAATAGCTTTCCCAAGCAGCAAGGTACGCTTGTCTCTCACCAGTTCTGGCTGCTCTCCGGCAACCTGAGTGTCTGCAGAGTCAGAACTGGCTACAGCAGCTTCTAAAATTCACAAAAATAGATCAGTTAGACAATGTTTATACAATCTCACAACAGACGTTAGAATAAAGTTCATTTCGTTAGGTCTGCTATTATGTGGAAATATCAAGATGTTGCCTTTGGTTTAAGAAAACCTAAAAGATAATTTCTACAGTAGGCCTACATTTTAAAATAATGCCCACACACACACACACACACAAAGGAGGGTCCAATCGCCAGGAAAATATTCGGAAAATATTTTCGGCAGAATTGTTGCATTTTAGGAGAGATGAGTATTCAAAATATCCTACTTTACTTTTATTCTGTTGTCGCTGTCCTATTAAGTTCGCGTTTTAAGACATGTTAACATAGATACGTTTTTGAGTGGTGGTGGTGGTGGTGGTGGTGGTGGTTATTGTTTTAAGAAGAAGTAGAACTAGACAATCATCCTCTATATAACATTAATAAGAGAGAAAAAAGGAAGGGATCCGACGCTCCGAAAAATGAAGGTATCGGCCAAAGAAGGACAAGAGCCATGAAGGGCGTGAAAGTGAAGGACTCCTTAGCCCTCGGAAACCTAATAGCGTAGGGGTCGGAAAAGAACAAGAGTTGACCAAGAGAGGGCGGATAGGATAGATGAAAGTGAGGAGCCTGGCGCAAGTAAGTGGAAGCAATGCCAGGGCTCAGCCAAGGGCCCCGTGATCACCAACCCACCTGGGACCCCTCTTAGTCGCCTCTTACGACATGCAGGAAATACCGTGGGTATCAGTATACCGCCCCTACCCACAGGGGGGTACATTTTTGTGTTGGGTGTCTATCTAGAATTACCGTCATTTCTCCGATACCATTGTAACCATGGCAACCGGGGTTCTTCATCTACGTATTCTAGGTCAGTAGCGTCATCTGTACGTTGGTATAAGAATGCGAGCTTCGTCAGAATGGGTACCATTTACTATTTGATAATCGATCTCAAGTCAGCTCCTGCTTAAGAATTTCTCTCCTTCATCCGTGATACGTTCGCCCTCGAATTACAGCAATTAGCTTTACGTCGCACCGACACAGATACTGTAGGTCTTATGGAGACGGTGGGAGACGAAAGGCCTAGGAGTGCGAAGGAAGTGGTCGTGGTCGTAATTAAGGTACAGCCCCAGCCCCTGTTCAGCACGGCAGGTCAGGCTGCCTGGGCGATGTACTGGTACCCCTCCCCAGTTGTATCACCGACCCGAAGTCTCGCGCTCCACTGCCCTTGAGGTGGTAAAGATGGGATCCCGCGCTGAGTACGAGGGAAAAACCGACCCTAGAGAGTAAACAGATTGGGAAAGAAAGAAATAATAATGATAATATTGTTATTTGCTTTTCGTGCCAGTAAATCGAGGCTGACGTATTTGAGCACCTTCAAATACCACCGGACTGAGCCAGGATCGAACCTGCCAAGTTGGGGTCACAAGACCAGCGCCTCAACCGTCTGAGCCAATCAACCTGGCTGAATATTTTTATTTACAGACCAAATGTTATTAAAAAGAAAACGAAAATTAATTAAGTAATACCTTAAATAATACAATTGATGCCAGATTTGGAAAATCCGGCTACTTGGTTGAATGGTTAGCATTAACCTTTGGTTAATAGGGCCCCGATTTCGATTCCCACTCGGAACAGAGATTTTATCCGTGTTTGGTTAATCCCTCTTGCTTGACTGATTGTATTAGCACACATCTTCATTGATACACACCGTCGGTATTACTTTGAGGGATGGCAGAGAAACCAGAATATTATTCCTGAGCTGAGTTTCAATTAATTCTTGTCCTGTTCCATGGCTAAATAGTCTGGCTATTGGTCACAGGGGTTCCGGGTTCGATTCCCAGCAGGGTCGGGAATTTTAACCATAATTGGTTAATTCCCCTGGCACGGAGACTGGGTGTATGTGCCGTCTTCATCATCATTTCATCCTCATCACGACGCGCACATCGTTTACGGGCGTCAAATCAAAAGGCCTGAACCAGGTCTCTCCGAAGGCCACACGCCGTTATTATTATCAGTTTTTGGTCAGACTCGACGGCTAATGTGTCAACATCTTGGCATTCGGTCCTTGAGGTCCTGAGTTCGAGTCCCCACCGGGTCAAGGGATATTTCTTGGCTCGGAATGTGGACGTTTGTGCTTCAACCCCCCCCCCCCTGCACATTTCTGCAACTCACAACACTATCCTCCACCATATTAACATGCAGTAACCACCTGCCCTCACTGGTGGATCTGCCTTACAAGAGCTGCACAAGACTAGCAATAGGCACACGAAACTATTATTATCATTATTATTATTATTATTATTATTATTATTATTATTATTATTATTATTATTATTATTATTATTATTATTATTATCATTATCATTATTATCCGACTCATTGGCTGAATGTTCAGCGTTGAGATGTTTGGTTCAGAGGTTTCCGGGTTCGATTCCAGGCCGAGTCGGGGCTGCGTGTGTGTGGGTTTGTCCCAACACTCTCCCCTTCTCAGAAACACGCCATGGTGATTACATCCCTACATATAGAATTGGCGTCAGGAAGGGCATCCGGCTGTAAAACATGGCCAAATCCACGTGTGCTGCATGGTTCACACCGCGACCCCATAGCTGTCTACGTCGTCGTCGCCGTAAACGAAGACGTGAAAAGACTTTCGTGTGCACAAGTGTCTAGATAACTTTCGAGAAGCACTGTTCCAGAATTTTGGAAAATAAAAATTTTCCGAATTGTGTTGGAGCAGTTGACGGAAAATATATCCTTAGCTAATACTGAAGAGAGTGGATCCAAATCATTGTCTGAAAGGTCCATGACTTCCTCTCTTACATGACAACAGACCTCCCTGTGTGCCTCTCTTATTTTGTTTCCATCCTTGAAAGTCTCCAGTGACTTGTTCCTTAAAACAGGGCTAGCTTCCACCTGACAAATCAACGGTACATTGACTACAACCTGTGTCTGACAAGTTCGGTGAATGGTCTCATGAAATAAAGACAACGTAAGTTACACACAAAACTCCTTTACTGGCCTTCAAAGTAATCTCCGTTAGCTGCAACACACTTTTGACATCGAATGTAAAGCTGCTGGAAGCTGGCAGCAAACGCTTCTTTTGGAATCTCCCGGAGAACCCTTGTCACGCGTTATTGAAGCAATGGTCGTTACACTGTCCTTGCCTACATCCACTTCATCATTCGTAAGGACAGTCGCCGATCATTCGCAAGCATCTGTGGCACTCGTTCGATGTTGTCTGGAGATGTGCTTGTGGTTGGTCGACCCGAACGCGCCTCGTCCTCAACATCTTCTTTTCTATCTCGAAAGCGTTTAAACCAGTCAAAACCGCACTTTCTACTCACTGCTTGAGCGTGGTGAACTTGCACTAACATTGCGTGTGTTTCCGTTGCCGTTTTGCCAAGGTGGAAGCAAAACTTCGTGTTAACGCGTCGCTCCGTTTTGCGCTCCATTGTGCATTGACACGAGTCCTCACACTGACTCCGTGCGATATGTTGCAGCGTTCAACTCCGTTTAACTGTGTTGAGTTGACCGATAGGGGCACTTGGTGTCATGTCTCGCAATGCTATGCGCGAGCGCATCGCCCGAACTAGCACGGCGTACAAACTAGGCGACCATTCACCGAACTTTTCAGACACAGGTTGTGTTTTACTCATCTTGAATATGGTTACAGACATAAACGTGAGGCAAACTTAATAGACCGAGCAAGAGGTTGTGCGGTTTGGGTCACTGGGTTCGAACCCAACTATTGGCAGTTCTGAAGACGGTTTTCCGTAGTTTCCCATTTTCACCCCGAGGCAAATGCTGGGGCCACGGTCGCTTCCTTTCCACCCCTAGCCCTTTTCTATCCTATCGTCCCCATGAGACATCTGTGTCGGTACGACGTAAAAGAAGTAAATACATAATTCACCGGTTAAGATAAGATTAGGGTGGCTGTTCCCTGCGTGACGGACCGGGAGTCATATTTTTTTAAAAAGCAAAGTCATCTCCGTACAGGCTATGAAGGCCCTAGGAGGGGTGGAAGGTAAAGGCTTCCACTATCCGCAACCTCGACACTTGTTGGGGTAGAGTGGTTAGGTCTACGCCCGGCCGCCTTTGCCCCCAGGAATTAACCTGGTACTCATTTTTGGTGTACGCTGAGTGAACCTCAGGGCAATATGCACCTCCGGAAGTGGAAATCTCGTTTCTTAAATTTTACGACTTCCTGACGGTGATTCGAACCCACGTCCTTCCGGGCAAACCGAACACGCCTTTACCGCCTCGGCCAGGCAGCCCCTGCGAGTCAAAATTAGTTGGTATAAAATGCAAAAGACATTCACAATGGCAATTTTCTGTTGAATTGTACTTTACTGCCTCTGTTTGCGTATAATTCGAGTTTTCCAGTATTCGGTCTGGCCTTGTTCCCTTTCGCCTAAAGCTATCGATAGTCGTGCTGTTAGTAAAATACAAACATCCCTCGTTATACGTGATCTCAGTTTATCCGTTTTCACTACAACGCGCCTTTAAACAGATAATTTTAAAAATCACAACCGGTAGAAATTTCGCAATCACCTTGTGTGCGAAAAGGATAGATTATATAGACTGAATACGAATTAAATTTGCTGCTTCGTCATTCATCTCGATTATCCAGACAAATCAAAGTTTTCCTTCCGAACAGTATGATATCTTTTAAAATTATTGTGTCATTACGTCACTGAAACTATTGAAATACAAAAACTGCCAACAAATATATAAAGGGAAGTGGTCCCTATTTTTGCAAACTTTGTATAACCCTCTTATCTTTGCACAACAGTTCTACATCACAACATAGTGCGTCTTTGTTGCCGTGTACAAATTGCAGTTTTCCGTTTGTGAAATGAAAATTCATAGCCATTTTACAGCCATTCAACTGTGTCAGAAATGAAATGGAGTCCCCATCTATCGGCAAGGATAGGAATTCTGCCGGCTCCCGAAACGAAGCTTGTTGCACGCCTCTGGAATAATGATTAATGACTGACATATGAAAGAATATTGGAGAGTGGTGCTGGAATGAAAGATGACCGGGGAACTCGGAGTACCTGGAGAAAAAGCCTGTCCCGTCTCCGTTTTGTCCAGCACAAATCTCACATGGAGTGACCGGGGTTTGATCTACGGAACCAAGCGGTGAGAGGACGGCGTGCTGTCGCCTGAGCCAATTTATTTTGCTTACAGGTGAAAATTGTTAATTTTTTTAAACCTTTCTGCCGGAACGCCTTCCCCTATCTCAATAATGCTAAATTCAACTCACTTTTCGCGAATTCCTGGTATGTTTTTACTTTTTTATTTATTTTACGCCCACATTGGAGCACTGAAATCAATCTATATACAGCCAAGTCTTGTGAATATTGGTTACAAATTTGGTTGATGTTTCTTCTTTTGTTCCCAGAAATGTTTCATTCTCTCTGACCTGGCTGCCCGTTCTTCGTCAGTTACAGTATGTTGTACTGTTTGCGTGTATAGGTCTTTAATTTAAGTCTCACGTTGTTATTTCTCAGGATCCTCTTCTCTTCTCTGCTTTCAATTTGTTGATTGTCAAGCCTAATTCATTTAAATCTTCTTGGACTTCTTTGGACCAGTGATTTTTAGTTTTACTATTCCAAAAGTAGTTGAATAAATGTTTGAGTATCCCAGTCTCTGGTAGCCTCTGCTTTTCTTTTATAGAAGTAATTAACCACGTAAAGCGAGGGACGCCTGTAAATGAAAGAAAACTGAGCACACACATTTAATGAACACGTATTATCTCGCATGTTTCCGCAGACTCAGGAAACGGTCTGCGGCTAGAGGTTAGTTAGTCTGATGAGAGAGATGAGTGTGGCATCCGTGTGTGTCTAATAACTGTCCAACAGCCGCGCGCTTGAAAGAAATATATACGCCTCACGCCTTCTAACGACCTCGAGTAAGAAAATAGCCATGAAAAACTGGAAGAAGAAGTTAATCCTCATCTAGTGTCGTAAGGAAAATGTCAGTTTCTGGTAGTCGAAGAAGAAAGAGGAATTTAGGAGCACCGCCTGGCTCAGATCGGGATTACCGAGCTCGATAGCTGCAGTCGCTTAAGTGCGGCCAGTATCCAGTAATCGGGAGATAGTGGGTTCGAGCTCTACTGTCGGCAGCCTTGAAGATGGCTTTCCGTGGTTTCCCATTTTCACACCAGGCAAATGCCGGGGCTGTACCTTAATTAAAGCCACGACCGCTTCCTTCCAATTCCTAGGCCTTTCCTATCTCATCGTCGCCATAAGACCTATCTGTGTCGGTGCGACGTAAAGCAAATAGCAGATCGGTATTGTGATGTTTCGTGACAATTCCAGCTTATGGTATATCCTGGGGTTTCAATAGGCACTGAAATGGCGTATGGTTTTTGTGCCGGGATGTGTCGCGACCTGCGCGTCGTGATGAGGATGAAAATGATGATGAAGACGACACATACTCCGTGCCAGGGGAATTAACCAATTATGGTTAAAACTTACGACCCTGCCGGGAATCGAATCCGGGAACCCTGTGACGAAAGGCCAGCACGCTAAGTATTTAACCATGGAGCCGGACTATAGTCACTTATACCAATCAAAGAAAAACTATAAGTCGTATCAGACTCTTTGACTGAACGGTCATAGTAGCGACCTTTGGTTCAGAGGTTCCCACATTCGATTCCCAAGCAAGCTGGGACTTTAATTGCGTAAAGTTAATTACTCTGGTTCAGGGAGTGGGTTCCTCTTAATAGGCCTACGTTTCTCTTCGAGGAAGGTCATCCAGCCGTAAAACTCGGCCAAATACACATTAGAGTACCGACTCCAATAAATTACGAGACAAGCCAGGAATAAGATGCCAATAATAATGGCACTGGCTTTACGTCCCACTAACTACTTGTACGGTTTTCGGAGACGCCGAGGCGCCGGAATTTAGTCACGCAGGAGTTCTTTTACGTGCCAGTAAATCTAGCGACACGAGCTTACGTATTTGAATACCTTCAAATACCACCGGACTGAGGTAGGGTCTATTCTGCCAAGTTGGGATCAGAAGGCCAGCGCCTCAACCGTCTGAGACACTCAGGGAACTAGTATTTTTTATTTATATTTCAATTTGCTTTACGTCGCACCGACACAGATAGGTTTTATGGCGACGATGGGAAAGGAAAAGACTAGGAGTAGGAAGGAAGTGGCCGTGGTCTTAATTAAGGTACCGTCCCACTATTTACCTAGTGTGAAAATGGGAAACCACGGGAAAGCCAAGTTCAGGGCTGGCGACAGTGGAGCTCAAGCCCACTATATCCCGAATGCAAGCTGGCAGCTGCGTGACCCAAAGTGCATAGCCACTTGCTGGATGTTATTAATTCTAACAGTCGCTAACGGAAGAGATAGCGGCATCACGCTAGGGGATGGCCACCGGTTGTTACTTAGACCAGTGATTTTCAAACAGTGGTATGCGTACCCCTAGGGGTACCCCTGACACTTTTAGCGGAGTACGTGAGCAGCCTTCAGGGAAAACTGAAGAAAAATTAAAACATGGAAATAAATAAGAAGAAAGTTTAATATGTATATATGGAGCCACGCTTCGCTTGAAAGTTCCACCCGGACTCCGATACATCAGAAAACTATGTCACACCATGCAAGTACACCCATCCCATTGAAATTTTGATTGTTCGCCATGTCTGAATTTCAGAATAAATATAGAAAAAAATTCATCTTATTTATTCATTTGATATTTAAGCTAAAATCCAGTGTTTTGTGAAACTTTCACTATCACTGTATTATAATGTCCGACTCGCTGGCTAAATGGTCAGCGTACTGGACTTCGGTTTAGAGGGTCCCGGCTTCGATTCCCGGCCGGGTCGGGAATTTTAACCTTCATTGTTTAATTCCAATGGTTCGGGGGCTGGGTGTTTGTGCTGTCCCCAACATCCCTGCAACTCACACACCACACTTAACACTATCCTCCACCACAATAACACGTAGTTACCTACACATGGCAGATGCCGCCCACCCTCGTCGGAGGGTCTGCCTTACAAGGGCTGCACGCGGCTAGAAATAGCCACACGAAATTTATAATAATTGTATTATAATTGATACAGACACAAATTCTTAATTTTCTTATGATGTGTTATAAAAATATATTTTACCCCTTCAGTGGCGGGTTTTGGCAGACCTCCTGTGCTAGAAAATTGAGGTTTTTTTGGAGGAAATTATTTATTTTTACGAAGCAAGAAATGAGTAATTATTATTAAGGGAACACTTTCATATATTATTCAAGGTTAATAAAATCTTACTTTACACTTTTTTACAGTAGGCCTGTGATATGGTTTCATAAAATATTGGTGTTTTGAGAATACTGTCCTGTCAGCAATATATTTTTATTTCAGGCTTTTGTATTATTCCCATCAACAACACTAACGCAATAAATTTCTAAATTTCGTAAGAGTTTTTCTTCAAAACTGTGGCCTTGTATGCGGAGATTTATTTACAAGTTTTTTAATGCACTTTTAGCATAGGGCCAATGAATTTCTTCCGTTCACTACCAAATTTACAACATTCGTTATTCGTTATAACCAGTTCAAAACCGTCAATCACATTCACCTCTGGTAATAATCCAACCCTCACACCATGATTTCCCGTAAATGGAATTATATTAGATCTCACACTATCCCCAGGCTTACACTTTTACCACACGAATGTATGGTATATTCATCATCTACCATCACGTTAGATTCAGACGTAATATTTTCTTCACTTTCCCTAGAACTACTAAGAAGGTTATCATCTGAATAATCAATAGAATTATTATCAATACTATCAGAAATACTAATGTCACTTAGAGATTTATCTTTGATGTAGATCCTTATTTTGTCTTCAGACGAACTTCTCTACCGTTTCGCGCTCGCCATTTCTGTTTACCTCTTCAGCTGGCCAGAGATTGTGTATGTAAAGTAGAGAATATAAGGCATATTTTAGGCCGGAAGCTTCATGAATACAGCAGGAAATCCTTCCGCCATCTATTGAGAATGCTGGGAAGAGATTGCTGTACCCGAGAAATTATTGGGCGATCGCGAAATGAACACTGCAGCTAAACGAGAATTTCTCGGGCGTGCCACTGAAGAGGTTAATTTCAGGATCTCGTGTTATTTACGAGTTGTACTTAAAATAATGGTTTATAATCAGTTAAAATGCCTTAATAATTAGCCAGGTAATCATACTTATTAAATCTATTGTTGAATTTTCCATGGTTTTCTATTTTCACACCAGGCAAATGCCAGGGCTGTACCTTAATTAAGGCCACGGCCACTTCCTTCTAAATCCTAGACCTTTCCTATCCCATCGTCGCCATAAGACATATCTGTGTCGGTACGACGTAAAGCAAATAGCATAACACTTGTGTATAAGTACGATGACTAGTGGGCGGTATTGCTCATTAAAGAAAGTGCCAGTGACGAGTGACTACCGCAGCGCAGATCTAACAAGCGTAATACATCACACTAAAGATATTTGCCGATGATCACAACCAAGATATGCTACTAAAAGTGCTTGAATGGCCTGTATCCGACCTTGCAACAGTCACCCAATCTTAGGAAGTGAAATAAATCCCAGATAGAGCTGTGTATTACGGACTCTAGATCACTATGATAAAGTATCCACTCCCACTTGGAACTGCAAAACCAGCGTCTTTGGTGTGGTTAAAAATGTTGCCTTAAAAGTTATTAAGTGTATATACAGTATGTCATAAGCAACCAGGTGGTGCTGAACGCGTTCCTGACAGCATAATTAACATATTACGATTTATTTTCGTAATATCCTCCTTCTGCATATCACTTCCTTAATAAATTCAACACGCATCATTTATCCACTGAAATAGTCTAAACATTAGGTTGTTTTTCTAAAACTAAACGGTCTTTCTTCCTTAATGCGAAATTCTGTGTAGCACTTCGTATTTTTACATGAGTGTCCGTCTCAAATGTTGTGGCTTTGTGGCAATATCCCTCCGCACGTAGTTTTGTAGCATTTCACACAATATGTCAAATTATCTGTATCCTTTATGTGTTCGAATTTTGAGGCAATTCACTGGGCCGGAAGGATGCGTTTCATTTAAAACGTGCAATGAATATTATAAAAATGACTCAATATACCACTTTCTTTTACTTCTCAAAGGATTTCGAATTACTCATATAATTTAGGGAGCCATTAAAGAAATATT
The DNA here is from genome assembly GCF_040414725.1 of Anabrus simplex. NCBI lineage: Eukaryota > Metazoa > Arthropoda > Insecta > Orthoptera > Tettigoniidae > Anabrus > Anabrus simplex. The sequence goes on along the minus strand of NC_090272.1, from coordinate 51,888,582 downwards.
GTATCCATCAAGCACACAAAGACCTTTACTGGACTCACAACAGCCTCATCTTTTAAAGATCTTCATTTTCGCACATGATAACGGGAATATGCTGACACCTAGACCATTGAAAGTGAATGTTACGTAATGAATTGACCGGCAGAATTAGTGGAACACATTAATTTTCAAAATAAAAAGCATGTTAAATTGCAAAATATTTGTTTTATTATTTACGTTGTTTATTTTCATGAAAAAATTATCTATTTAAGGGTAGCAATACCAGACAGATAACATGAACATAATCGATATAAATAATGAAACAAATGTTTCACCATTTAACATGCTTTCTCCTTTGAAAATTCAAGTGATCCATTAATTTTACCGGTCAGAACATTTTAATGTCTTTAAAATGTCTGTAACAGATGAATATGACTTCACTGATGCATTCTTGTACCCACAGAAATGTCTGAAAATACTCCATTAATGTGAACGCTTGGGTAGGAGAGATGTTTCTGGATTCGCTTTCTGTGCTCTAGGCAGTGAATCCAATGCTAGGCTAAATGTGAGAGAACTGTATCAATAAACTTAGCGACTTATTAAAGAACTTTGTAAATGAACAAAATTCCTGTACTTCAGCGTCGTTAGTGCGTGAAGGGGCGTCAATCAACTTATTATTATTATTATTATTATTATTATTATTATTATTATTATTATTATTATTATTATTATTATTATTATTATTATTACAAAGGTATTAATTAACATCTGTTAATTTTACTGTACATTACCACCAGATAGGCAAAGCTTTCGAGTAGACGCCCATAAGCGATCTGTGACTCTATGAGATTGGAGCCCTTCCTAGAATGAAATCTAATATTGAAGATGGCAAAAATACCCAGTCCCCGAGCCAGAGGAATTCTGTAATAATGGTAAAAAATAGGCTATATACTTTTGTATTTTATGTAACCATAATATTATAAAAGCTCTTAAAAATGTTTAGTGATACTCGGAAAGAAAGGTATTAAGGACAAGTAATTTACAGGTTCGAGTCCACGATGCGACTTCTACAGCAACTGCACTAACTACTTGTAATTTCGCTTAAC